>NW_010972672.1:63234-104361 GCF_000737465.1 Haliaeetus leucocephalus
AAAAAAAAAAAACAACGCCCCGTCGGGCGGCGGGTGAAAGTCGGTGACAAAATGGCGGCCGGCGCAAAGGGGGCGTGGTCTGCGGCGGTAGCCCCGCCCGCTTCCGTCCGGCTCCGCGCATGCGCGTTTCCTGCCGGGAGATGTAGTTCCCGCAGGCGGCGGGACGGGCGCGGCCTGGCCGGAAGCGGCCGCGGGGCACGCTGGGAGCTGCGAGTTCCGCCGGGGCGATGGCGGGGGGCCGGCCTGCCCCAGGGCCTAACCGCTGCCCCCCCCGCGGCCGCAGGATCTTAGTGCCAGACGAGCGCGACCATTGCGCCCTCTGCCTGGGAGCAGGGCCACGACCCGCAGGGCCGAAGGGCCTGTGCCGGCATGGACCCCTGTGCTGCCCGCATCTCCGGGCCCTGCTGTGGGCCCGGCCCAGCGGTGGCACCAACCTGCACCCTGAGCGGGTGAGCTGCGGGGCAGCGAAGGGGAGGTCCACTCAGCGCTGGCATGAGCTCACCTCCCCTGCCAGTGGCCAGTGCTCCTTCCCAGCACTACAGCTGGCGATCCCGCTGTGCCTTCCAGCAGAGCATGGGAGAGCGGCTCTGCTGAAGGACACGCTGTTGTCATCTCCAGAAACTGAGTTACCTCCCCAAAGCAGAACTTTCATGGTACCTGACAACACATGCTCCCTGCAGAAGCAGCACTGTAATGTGAGAACCAAACAGAACCCAAAAGCTTCAGGCTCATGGACACCAAAGCCACCACCTTTAAGCAGTTTTGTGTTCCAGTCTCCACTCCATCCTCTCTACCCGGTGTCTGGACTGGAACTGCAATCTGGGGGAATCTTAGTGACTGGGTATTACAATCAGACCTGAGCAGATCCATCCTCCTAATCGCTGAGGCTGCCTCAAGACCCAGAGAGCCACCTCCAGATGCTTTGGTGAGGTCCAGTGCAGCCAGAATGCTTTTGGAACCGAGGATGTCCTCCACATCTTGAGAGCTGTATCTTTCACTGGATGAAGCAGTTACTGCAAGTCGAATGCCCCCTCTGCCAACAGTCGCAGAACAGCTGCTATCATGTCCCTGTGAAAGACTGTCCCCTCCTCAACCCATGATGCCAACAGTGGGTTGTGACTCAGCCAGCTGGAAGCCAGGTGTTGCTTTCAGGGACAAAGGTTGTTGCTGTGATTCGTCTGGAGAGGATGATTTGGCTGATCTTACCTACCATTTTAGAACAGAAGAACAAGAGGGTAATACTTCCACGTTCAGAAAAATCCATCTTTTCCCCCAGTTCTTGAAAAGATTGGCCCAACTGGTTGGAATTAATTTAATTCCATTCCAGGAGTCAACAGGGTGTCTCATTGATAGGTATCTGGATCAAAAGCCCTCCTGCAATAGAGTTGCCATGCCCTTGCAGCCTATGGGACAAGCTGCTAAAGAAAGTATGGCAGACGCCCCACCCTGTTCCTCCTGTGTCAAAGGAAGCTGAGAGAAAATACATGCTCCCTGAGGATGCAGTCGGTTTTGTCTCTCAACCTGCACAGGAGAGCATGTTAGTTAGGGCAGCAATGATAAGGGAGAATGCAGACTGGGAGTATGGTACTGCACCCCAAAACCTAGAACTGTGACACCTAGATTCATCTGGGCAGAGGGTTTACCAGTTGGCAGCTGCAGCCCTTCGTGTCATGGACTATCAAGTCTACATGGCCAGAGGGCAAGCTGAGCTCTGGAAGAAAGTTTCTGCACTAGCAAAACATTTTCCACAGGACTAGCATCAGGCCTTCCAGGCCATCGTTCCTGAGGGCACGGACCCGGCCAGGCATCAGGTGCAAGCAGCCTTTAATGCAGGGGATACAGTGGCAAGAGCTGCTGCCTTGGGGTGTGGATGGATGGTGGTCTGCTTGGCTGCAAGCCTCTGGCTTCCACGAGGAGGTCCAAACAAAACTCAAGAACTTACCCTACACAGGGGAGAATTTATTGGGGAACAGGTGGAAGCTACTTTACAAAGAGCCAAAGAAAGGCAGGCTATGCTGTGCTTCCTGAGGTCGGTGTACTGCCCCTCAGCCCCCCCAGCAGCAGGGTTGGGAAGAAGAAATCTCCTCTACATAAGCTGGCTTTCACGTCCACTGTTTGTTTCAAGGGTGCTCAGTGCCCTCCTGGTAAGGGTGCCCACTACAGTAGCAGAATGAGGTGCTCTTCATCTCCTCTCTACAAACAGCAAAAATAAAAGGGAATTCAAAGAGCCGGAGACATTTCACTGGTAAACTGATACCCATCAGTGAGATGACTCAGTTTCCCTTTTTTTTCCTCCCGCTTTTGAGTTTCAAGTCCTAAGCTTTCTTATGTATGACTAGAAAACAAGAGTGTGTCCAAATCTCCATTCCTCAATTCCTAAGAGTGCTGTAATAAACCATCTTATTGTGGAGGACCGCATATGGTCTGATTCCTCTTGGTGAAGACACCGGGCTGTGGAGAGGAAGAGTACATCCTAATGTGAAATTTAAAGAACCAGAAAAGTTTGACATACTTGCACAGGATTCCTTCTGTCCCTTCCAGACCAAGGCAAGGGGCTGCCAATTCAGCCTCCTGCAGAAGCTGTGACAGCATGCTTTTTCAGCAGTGGCGTTTTTTAAAGGCAGTGTACAAACCACTTCTGGAGTTCGTTACCTGGGTAGTTTGAGGCTCATTTTCAGCACAGAGACAGTTTGGCTGGCTCTTGCTTTTTGTCAGTCCAATGTCAATCTGTTAGTTTTCTTCCAATTGAAAATTTTCTCTCTCTTCTCAGGAAAGAAATCTCAGCAAGAATTTAAGTAATGTCTGCTACTGCTGTTTGTATTATAAGTGGCTGAAAATATTCTTTCTCTCCCCAAAGACTTGTCTAGCTGGAAAACTGATGGACATCACTTTCCAAACTAACTGTTCTGCTGCAGTTAACCCATACTCTCTGCAGTGAAATGACTTTGCATTTATTCTTAAATAAAATCAATTTTATTTCAAACTAGAGCATCTCGATGTGGGAAGTTATTCTCAAGTCGCTGTCACGATTGATTCCTCCTTTGTAGGCAAGGCATGGTGTCGCTTAGTTGTGGTTAAAATAGGTTGGCTAAATCATTGCATGGAAATACAGCTCAGATCAGGACACAGCTTAGCCATTTGCATCTGTTGGGCATGTGTTTTATAATGGCAAATTTTATAATATGAAGTTACAGCTCCAGATAGTTGTTTACACTAGGGCTCACATTATTACTGGTGGGGGAGAGTAAATCACTGAGAAGTCTAAAAATAACCCAAAACCATCCGCAGACAGGAAGGTTCTGTTATTTGCAGAAGGGGAAGCATCTGACGCAACGATCCTGCCTCAGAGTAGCCATAAGGGAGTGATACGAGCAGTACCTCATCTTGTCCTTTGTTGCGTAGCTCTCAGTATTGCTTGTCCTGAAACATATCATGGATTCACAGTTCAGTGTCCCACATGGCTTTTCCTGAGATGGTGCCCTGCTGGATGTCTCTACTGTGAGCAGATAACAAAAGAGGTCCCCTGCTATGTCATCCCAGATGTCTACACCTCAGATCTGGGGCATGTTTTGATTGTGGGCATCATTGCACTGCCATCTCCTGCCATTTCCCTGTCTGCTGGTGCAATGAATATGCCAGTTCTTTACCTCTCTCTGCTGCAGCAGCCTCCACTTCATCCCCCCACTCCAGATTACTAACCAGTCCCTTGGAGCTGTTCCAACGTCCACTGGCTGCTCTCAGCAGCGCCAAAAGATTTCTCTGCTAAAAAGCCAAGCCATAAACATCACTAGATCACCCTCATAAGAGTTGGGCATTGGTGGAGGCACCAGGGATAGTGGCAGTACCTGTGGCTCTGTCTTCCCAAATGGTCCCAAACAGTGACGGACCTGTGCCTGCATCTGGGGGGCAGGCAGACAGCCACCTCAACCTGTATGTCTGCCAGAAACATCTCCATTGCTCCTGCCTGAAGACACACATTCAGGTGCTCGTGGGCTTATCGCCTGAAATGACTGCATGGCGTGCCCAGAGACCGAAGCTGTCTGGCTTGGGAGAAGCAGAAAAGTCCCAATGATGGGTAAATCGCTCAAATTACCAGCACAGATCACTGCTCAGGTCTGCTGCTGGGTGTTGTGCCTGGCTGGTGGTGACGTGCTCATGCCTGACAGGGCTGAGCTGTGCCCAGCAGCCACACACATGGCACCTCTGGGAAACTTTTAAGTGGCCCAAAGCATTAACACAGGGAGAGTGTGGCACAACCACCAGCTTTGGCAGTGCCACCACCATCTGCATTGCTGCAGTGAGCCAAGTCCTTACGCTCACGCTGGCTCTAAGTGGCACAAAGGGATTTGCCCTTACCTGGAAATCCAAGATGAGGCTCCAAAAGCATCCCCCCAAAAGGCAAGGCTGTGTTGGAGTATGCCGGCACTACAGGTCCTGTGCCTGCTTCCATCACAGTGTCACAAATGCATTTCCACCCAGTGCAGGAATGCCGTCCCTCATCACATGCGGGTGGTGACTTCTGGAAAGGGCCTGGGTCTGCAGGACACATGCACTCTGGCTTTCAGCTGAGAAGCCCAAGGAGCTTGTATGTTTTTATGAGTCAGGAGCTCCCCAGACAAGCTGCTGGCCAATTTCTTCCCTCTCCAGCCCCAACCTCTGCCACCACTTTCTGCCTGCTACCCATCTCACGTGGTGGATAGTGCACAACCCACAAAGGAAAAACTCTGAGCAACAAACCCCAGCCCTGGGGCGGGTGGAGGCAAGGCTGGAGAGCGGAACTGAAAGCCTGCGCAGCCCAGCCTGCAAGCTCACTACCCTGAAGGCGCTGCCCCAGCACCAGAGCCCAGCCACCGGGACCCCACGCTGAGGCAGGATGGAGGATTTAGGTAAGCTGGGCCCCTGCAGAGCCAGTCCTGTGCCCAGGCATGGTGTGGAGTCGTTCCTTCAGCGGCTTGGGGGAGACTTGTCCTTCCTCTATCTCAGGGTCAGGTGGGGATGCTGCAGAGGGGGCAGCAATGGAGCCGCACTCCCTACTGTGCCTCCCCCCATCTCAGGGGACGAATAGAGCCCAGGTAGCCAAGCAAGCACCTTGTCGAAAATGGAGAGTGTTTGAAGACAGGAAATGGGCTGCGGCAGCAATGCAATCCCGGCTGCATGCAATGGGGCTGAGCAGCCCAGTGTCCAAGGCTGCTGGGAATCATCCCTGGCCCTGAGTGGGGGACACGGGATCAGGGAAGCAGCCGTGCGATGGGGGACATCCCTTCCTGTTTCCTAACGTGAGGGCAGTGAGATTTCAAGGGATGGCCAACGTGGTGAAGTAAAAGTGGAAAGAGAAAGTGCTTTGCCCTCCCTGTAGGAAGCGCTGCTCTGGGCACGCAGAAAGCACAAAAGTTTAGCTCTCCCATGCCAGGGCTTGTGCTGGCATGAATTTAAGAGCTGATAGATGTTTCTTTGTAAGCCAGAGATGGTGTGGGGGGGAAGCAAGACCCGTGATGCCAGCAGTCCTCCACGCTTCAGGAAGGCTGTGCAGTGGGGCCGGCACATCCTCTGTTGGGGATGGTGATCTATCTGGGTGAGGGTGCTCAGGGCCACCACAGCCCCTCAGTGCCCGGGCACCTGGCTGGCAGAAGCTACCATAATGCTACTTTTGCTCCTGAGATTTCAGGAGTGGCACAAGACTGCTTAGGGGGATGCACAGGCAGGGATGACAGCCAGTGGCTAGGGTGCCCAACCCAGGTCTCTCCGTGCAGATGCCTTGCTGGCAGAACTGGAGCAGAGCTCTCGCCCAGCCTCCAAGGACTGCATGCTGCAGATGCCGAGCTCCTGCAAGCAGGATCCAGCCACAGCGGGGGCCCCAGCCCCATGTGGCCGTGAGCCACTTGCCTCAGTGGCCCTGAAGGTAATGCCCCAACGTGGTGGGGCTGGCGGCCGAGACCCTGTTCAGCTTGTGACAGGGGTGGTGGTGTTGCCAGGCTGGTAGTGAAGGGTGGCAGGGAAGCATCCTGCAGGCTCAGGTGCAAGGGTTTGTCCTTCTAGGTGCAGCTGCCGCCTCAGGCTCAGCCTCCAGGAGAGGCTTTGAAGACAGTGTACAGGTAAAACATGGCCATGGGAGGGCAAAGCCATCTGGGGCTATCCTTTCCATCAGTAGGACACATCCTCTGGGGTCACCTGGCCTCCTGCATGTCTCCCTGAAAAATAGTCCCTCTGCAAGCTGGGGGGGGGGTTGTATCCTGCATCCCTGCAGCACTGCTGGGGTGAGGGCTGGGCTTCCAGCAGCCCCTTCCATGCTGCATGCGGCCACCCTGTGCCAGCATGTCCCCAGGGAGGCCCCCTATCCCCTGCTGTGGCCTGCGGGGAAAGGGCAACATCTCATGGGCGGAGAAAGGGCAACATCTTGCAGGGGGGAAGGTTCTCAATCCTGGGCACCCTCCAGCCTTGAGGCAGAAGCCACAGCATCCCTCACTCTCTGCCGTGCCCAGCAGTCCCATACCAGTCCCGCAGCCATTGATCCCCTCGCCCCCACCCACGGCAGCCGCCCGGCAGCTGGACGAGCTCCTGGCCGACCTGGGCCGCATGCAGAGTAAGGTGAGCCTTGGCCCTGGGGGAAAGGAGGTTGGGGGCCTGGCCCTCACCCAGCCCTCATCTGGCCCTCGCCACCCTCCTTCCTGGCAGCTAGCGGCTGTGGGGCAGGGAGCTGGGGTGCCAGTGGAGCCCAAGCCCTCACTGGACAACATGCTGGGCAGCCTCACCCGGGACCTGCAGGAGCTGGGCATCACAGCCACCCCCGCCAGCGTCTGTGCCACCTGCCGCAAGCCCATCGCTGGCAAGGTGAGCCCCCCACCTCCATCCTCATGCCCCTCTCCCCTCCGCTCACAGCATCCCCTGGGGCTGCTCTCACTGCCCCTGCCTCCTTGCAGGTGCTCACAGCACTGGGCAAAACCTGGCACCCTGAGCACTTCACCTGCGCCCGCTGTGGGCAGGAGTTGGGCAGCCAGCCCTTCTTTGAGCGGGGCGGGCAGGCGTACTGCGAGGAGGACTATCACCAGGCCTTCTCACCCCGCTGTGCCTACTGTGCCGGCCCCATCCGCGAGGTAAGCCCCCCCAGCCTCCCATGCCACCCCACACCACCACCAGGTGCCTCACCTTGCTGCTTCCTGCAGAAAGTCCTCACGGCCCTGGACCAGACCTGGCACCCCGAACACTTCTTCTGTGCCCACTGTGGGAAGGTATTCGGAGATGACGGTATGTCCCAGGGGATTGGTGTGGGGGTTCCTGTCCCCATTGCCCCCACTCCAGGTATCCCACCCATAGCCCAGCCCTTGCACCCATCGCCCCATCCAGTAGCCCCACCGTCTATTGCCTGCCTTACCTCCTATCCTGGGCATCCCCCATGGCCATGCCCCACTGCAAGCCTCCCCCCAGGTGGGTGCCCATCTTGATGCCCTCCCCACAGGTTTCCACGAGCGGAGCGGGAAGCCATACTGCCACCAGGACTTCCTGGCCATGTTTGCCCCGAAATGCCAGGGCTGCGACCGCCCCGTAACGGACAATTATCTGTCAGCTCTGCAGGGCGTCTGGCACCCTGAGTGCTTCGTGTGCATGGTGAGCGGGTGGCAGGCCAGCAGGGACACTGGGCTGAGTGTGTCCCTGAGGTGGTGCCAGACTTCCTTGCCTCCTTCCCTCCAGGAGTGCCTGAGCAGCTTCGCCAGCGGCTCCTTCTTCGAGCTGCAGGGACGTCCCTACTGCGAGCTGCACTTCCACCAGCGGCAGGGCAACATCTGCCACGGCTGCAGCCGCCCTGTGACCGGCCGCTGCATCACAGCTGCAGGGCGCAAGTACCACCCCGAGCACTTTATCTGCGCCTACTGCCTGGGCCAGCTGCAGAAAGGCACCTTCCGCGAGCACGGCGACAAGATGTATTGCCGGGCCTGCCACGACAAGCTCTTCCTCTGAACCCCAGCCCCCCCAGCATACAGCCACCCTTCTTACCTGGCTGGATGTCCCTGGTATCATCACCACCAACATCCCTGGCATATTCCCTGCCAAGCCAGGCATCCCTGGCATCATCCCTGCTGAGCCAAACATGCCTCGTATTGTCCCACCCATCAACATCCCTTGCATTGGTCCTGCTGAGCCAAATGTCCCCAGCCTTGTCTCTGCCAAACCAAGACATCCCAGGCAATCATTCCTTGTTACCCTCCCCCCAAGACATTCCTGGCATTGCCCCTGCCAAGCCACACATCCTGGGCATTGTCCCCTCAACCTGAAGCAATAAAACACTTGGCCCTACCTTTGCTCTGCTCACTGGTAGCTTTGGGGACAAAGGTGCAAAGCAAGGGGGTTGGAGCCCCCCATAGCCAGCTGCATCCCTCAGTGCTCCCCACTGCCCACAGGTGCACTTCCCCCATAACCAGCCCTGGCCTCCTTGGGGCAGCAGTTCAAGTTCAAGCTCCAGCTATGCTGCACCATACAGGAAATCAGCACCACCCCAGCCCTGCATCACCACAAACCCACATCCCACTGCCACAGGGCAAAACAGTCTTTCCAACAGCAACACAGCTTTAGTAAAAAGCTGGTTTGAAGCAGAAACCAGAAAACTGCTTCAAAAAAGGTATTCCTACAAATTTACAGAATTTCTTTCTGTATTTATTTTCACATGCACACACAGGTGAAAGCAAAGTCAGTTAACATAGTGTTTCAACCTGGCTTTGGTATTCCCCAGGAAGGTACCAGCATGTTTGCAGCCTAGCCATGCTCTACAGGGGCAGCTCTTGCTCCATAAGGCTGCCCCAGCCAAGGTTTTTAAGGATGCACTGGAGAAATTATAGTATTTCTTCACTTGCGCAAAGTCTACCAGCTACCAGAGAGGGAAAATTCAGGGAAACGCTTCCCAGGAGGAAGCCACAATGCTCTAGGGAGAGCTCTCAGCTACCTCCAGAGCAGCCCCAAGCACTCTACAGAAGTCATTAGGAGCTCAGTACAAAGTTTCGGTACTTTTTATTTTTCCTCCATTCTTTTGCTAGAAAGAGGAGGAAATGTCACTCCAGCCCAAGAAAAGGTTTGTCAAAGTGGCATGTTTCAGAGCCACAGACAGCCAAGCAAGCAATGCTCAAGAGCACAGCCCTGCCCCTGAAAAAGACTTGGTCCCAACAGCAAAGCTAAAAACACCAAGGTGGCAGCCTTAGGTGAAAGGCACACAGACACACTTTAAAAACTTTATTTATATAAAAAAATCATTTTGTTTTAAAAGCATTACAAGAGTGTGCACAGGAATCAGACAAGGAACGGCTGGCTGCTCCCTGCTCCCCTCCTCCCTAGCCTCACTCCCTGCCAGGGCCAGGGGTGGCCCAGGAGAGCCAGGGCAGAGGAAAAGAGAAGAGGGAAGCTTTTTTTTTTGGTTCATGTGGAATTAAAAATTAAAAAAGGAATTAGTGTTTTACATATTTAAAGGGAAAGAGAAGAGTTAGACCCCAGAACAAAACCAAACTGAGCTGAGGTGGGGCTGGAGCCAGGAAGGGCTCAGCCAGAGCTGGGAGGTGCTTTTGGGCAGAGGAGGCAGGAGCAAGGCACCAGTTCTGCCTGCTGCAGCCTCCCTGCTCCCCATGTGAGCCCATGCTTTGTGGGGAGCCCCAGGCTGGGGAGGGCTCCTGCTCCAGTTTGCAGCCTCCTACAGAGGCTTCCAGTTGCACAGGGAGCCCACGGGCTCCCCAAAAGATCACAGCACTTAGATGTACCCCCCACCACCACAGCAGAGAGGAGGAGGAGGAGGATTTGTATTGTCCCAGCTCCTGTGGCAGCCCAATCTCCCCAGGACAGGATGCAGATGAGAGCCCTGCACCCTATCGGTGAGAGCAGGGGGGCTGGGATCCCCCCCAAAAAACAGGCTTCCAGCGCCACTGCAGACAGTTAAGGCTCCTGGAGGGGAAGGGAAGAGCTCAGCCCTGCCAGCAGCCCAGGAAACACCCCTTCCCCAGCTAAGAAGCCAGACAGTACAATTCAAAGAGCTATTTCACAGTGGCAAAAGAAAGGCACGTGTCAAGAGAAAGTCAGAGGGGCACCGCCGCAGGCAGCTGGTGCACAGGGGCGAAGGGGGGGGATCCTGGCTCTACCTACATACAGCCCTGCCAGCGCCTGCTCCTCACACCTGGCACACAGTGTGCCCCAAGAAACCTGCCTCTCCCCAAAAGCCTTGCTGCGTCTCCTCCTTCCACAGGGAGCCATCACCTCCCCTGAAGGGAGACCCAGTCCAAGTCCCCCACACTGACCATCTTCCCCACATAAGGATCCCTCCTCACACAGTCACTGAGTAAGGGCCAGCAGCCCCATCCAGACCCCTCTGCAGGATCAAGAGCCAGATCCCCCTTCCCATGCCCCTGAAGCCTCATCTAGAGCAAAGCAAGAGAAGTTATTGCTGTTTTTCCTTCCCCTCATCCCCCCATGATGCCAACCCCCCCTCACCCCAGTCCCACCACCACCAGAGAGGGATGCTCCCATTGTCCCCATGGCCCTGGTTGAGAGTGATCCCACAAAAAATATATCCTATAGGCAATAAAACAAAAAACCCAAAACAAAACAAAAAAGGCGGTGAGTGAGGTCCCAGTCTCTGTCCCTGCAGATGTCTCCAAGCAGAGGGAAGATGTGGGAGAGAAGGCAGTTCCTGGTCAAGGCAGAGATCCAGAGTCCTTTTGCAGCATCCATGCCAGTTGATCTGGCAGAGTCAGGCAGGAGGGTTTTACTCTCTGGAGGAAGGAGGTGGTGGAGGACAGGGAGAAAGAGTTATCGGTCGAGATGTCCCAGAACGGGGAGGTGCAGCGGTCTAGAGGAGGCAGAGTGGTCTGGGCTGCCCCTGGGGGACCAGGCCCAGTCATTTGGCTGGCTAGTTGGCACAAACAGTCCAGCAAAAAATCCAAAAATAAGACAAGGTAAAAGTCAGTCCATTCCACCACAAAGAGTTATATATATATTTATATATATAATATATTATCAACCCAAACTGAGTGGAGGCAGGGACATCAGCTAGATCTTCTGCTGTGGAGAGAGAGGGAGATATGTTAGCACGCCCAGAGAGCAAGCAAGCAGTGGAGGCATAATCATGGCCCCAGTGGATCAGGCACCGATTGCAGGCAGCAGCAATCAGAGCAGAATTTGGATGGTTAAAGCACCCCTAACAGCATAGCAGGATCTGTCACCGCTGTTCAGATTGGGCAGGACACTGCGGGACATACCAACACAGGGGAAAACATGGCAGCATCCTCCTCCGCTTCCTCTACCTCAGGCTGCGATTCCTGCCCCTCCTCCTGCTGCAGACACACAGGGGTTAGTAGGGGCGATGGAGTGTGGGGGGGTGTTAGTTGTGGGAGCCCAGTTCTTCCCTCCTCCTGCCAGCCAGGACAGTGATGTGTCATCTCCCACACCCCAGTCCCACTCACTCTTCCCTCATTAGGAAGAGCTGCTCACCATCAACGGCACTGCCTTCACCGGTTCCATATCTCCAAGGTCACCAGATCGGTCCAGTGTCCTGCTGTGGTCCCTCTCATTGAGTGTGGAGTAGTTGTCTGGAGCAGGAGAGGGGACAGTCAGTCATGTCACCTCCACAGGAGGCAGCACCATCCCCAAAGGGGATAGGAGCTCTGCCCCCCTCTCAGCATACCAAGGAGGCAAGATGCCGCCACTCTAGTCCCTCTCCTACCTGGTCCCATGTTGCTCATCTGGATCTCCTCCCGGGAGGATTTCTTGTCTAAAAGCATGGGAGAACAGATCAGACACAGCCCCTGCAGCCACGAGCAGCAGAGGAACCACTGCCTACCCCAGCTAGAGAGCCCAGACCCAGCTGCAGTACTGTTGACCCAAGGATGCTACAGGACCCAAGTTAACTGCATGCATCATTTCTAGCCCTGAGAAGCCATCTAAAGCCCAAATTGATGGCCTCATGTGAGCAGCTGTGGCTGCCAAGAAAGCTAGGGCTGAAGAGCAGGGAGGGGACAAAGGCCAACTGTTCTGGGTACCCACAAGATAGAAGGATGACAGTGGGGACAGGTGCTAAAGGGAAAGCACCTACCTGTTTTCTGGTTCCTGTCAATGAGAGGCAAGGTGCTGTCATCAAATGAGTTGCCTCCTTGGGTCCGAGAGGCATTGCTCAGGTTCACCTGGAGCATCAGACAGTGACCACTCACACCTTGGCCCAGATATTCCTTCCCCATCAGCACATCCCACCCCTCCAGCCCCTAAGACCAGGAGCCCTCCCCCACAGCCCTTGAGCAAGGGGCCTGAAGCAACCAGAGGGTGCTCCAGAGCCCATGGCTGCACCCACATTAGAGAGTAGAGGTGGCCAGCCTGAACTGGATCAGGGCAGCACCCAGCCCTTAAGCAGCAAGGACAGTTCCAGCTTTTGGGAAAGAAAATGAACCCTGGAGAACCTCGTTCTTCAGCACTGCCACAGCAGCTTTTAGTGCTGCAAACTTTCCTGCCTGCAGATCTGCACACTTATGTGTGGGACACAGGGCTTAACACTTTACAGAGTGTTTCTTCCTTAGCAGAGACTTCCTGCTGGCCATCCACTAAGAAATGGCAGAGGGGACACCTTCAAGGGCCTCCAATCCCACCAGCAAGGTCAGAGCTGAAATTCAGTACTGCTGAGCTCCAGGAACACTTTTCTCCCTGCTGGAGGACCCTACCTCATACCTCAGCCACAACAGGACATCTCCATTCCCCCAACCCCATACCTGGAAATCTGACTTCTTCCAGCCTTCCTTCTCAAGGGGCTTCCGCAGCTCTTTATATCCCCAGACTGTCTGCAAGACAAGGGCAGCTGCTCGGACTTCTCTCTCTGAGCGGTTCCTAGAAAGAGGTGAAGGAAGAGATGTTTGGAAATACCCACGGCCTCAAGGAAGCTCCTGGAAAAGCCCCTCTCTGCCCCTTGCTTTATCCTTCAAGCAGAGCCTACCCAGATTTGTTGATCAGCACCAGCTTCTCAATCCCCTGTGTTTCCCGCAGCTTCTTGGCAGCCTCAAGGTTGTCTACAATTACTTCATTGATGGTGTTGAGGATTGACACCACTGTGTCCTCAGAGAGATTTTTGGCTGGGGTCTGCTGGCCTCCAGGCAGGTTCTTCACTAGGTTAGGGATGGCATGTTTACCTGGGAAGGGGAAAGAGCTGGGCATGAGCAATCAAGGAAGAGGACTGCAAGGCAAAAATCACTGTAGAAGGATCAGGGACAGGTGACCAGTTCTGATGTCCCTCAGCAGGGCTGAGCACATGCTACTCTGGGAGAGGAGTAGACAGACACGGGGCTGATACCATGCCCACACACTTCCTCAGCTGCCAAGATCAGGAGGAAGTTCCTGCCTAACCCATATGGCTATGGAGAGTATGACATCCTCTCCTCCACAGCCCTCACCTATCAGCTCTTTGTTACGCAAGTCAACAGCCAGGTTGCGCAGGGCTCCGGATGCTGCTTTCACCACTCGCTCGCTGTCGTGGGTCAGGAGGTCAGCAATGGCAGAGAGTCCCTTCTCCTGGCGCAGCGCTGAGCGGATGTACCGGCCATACTGCAGAGGAGAGGCAGAGCACCACAGTCTCTCCCTGCTCCTGGCGACACCACTGGGAGCCTTGCCACCCACCCTCATCTTGGGAATGGAAGGTCCTGGCTTCACCCACAGTGAGACAGACTGCAAAGGTCCCATTACTGCCCTGAAGCCCCCCCCGCAGGCCAGGCAAGCAAGATTTCCCTGACATTCTTTCCATAAACACCAAGAGAATGCAGGTAAAGGGGCTGTAGAGCAGCCCCAAACCTTCATCCCTTGCCCCCAGCATACAGAAGGGAAGGACTGGCAGGGAGCCAGCTGCAGGCAGGGACACAGACAGGCAGCCATTGGGAAGACACAGCTGGCAGGCAGCACAGAGCCCTTCAAGAGCACAGGAAATACCTGTTCCACACCTGAACTGGGCTGCTGAACAGCATCTTCTTGGGTAGTGAGCCATGCACAAAGTGAACAGCCTGAAACAGCAGAGCCTTGGCCATCTACAGCTCTGCTGGTACCCCAAAGGTGATGCTCCCTGCTCCCCAAGGCCCACTTCCCTGCAACACAGATGAATGTGGACACAGCCAGCTCCACAAGGCACTCACTGTCCAACTGCCAGCGCACAGGTTCTGAATAGCTCCTGCTGAAGCCTCTAGGATGGCTGGAGTCTTGCTTTCCTTTAGAAGTGAGATGTATATCCGGACCACTTCTGGCTGGAAGAGGAGCTCGTAGCCTGCCAGAAGAATGCAGGTAGGAAGGACTTAAGGGCTCTGCTAGCATTTGACTAATTCAAAGGAGCACTGCTGAGCAGATGAGGCTGGAAGCTTTTACCCAGGCTCACTGCTCCCCGGAGGCTGCATCCTTGGTACAGAGTGGGTCAGGCTGCCCCACACCACCAGAAACCCCAGCCCCCAGCACCAGCCCTGATCAGGGATGCCATGGCTGCTGCCCACAGTCCCCAATGCACCGCTGCAGCTCAGGAGCAGTTTAGGCTGAGCCGCAGCACTGCTGTCATCAGCAAGGAGACCTCAATTTCAGTACAACACCTGCCTGAGAAGTACCCAACCCAGGTAAGGGCACACAGTGGGGCAGCAAACTTGGCAGCCAGGCACTGTGGTAGCAAAAGGCTCAGCCCACGGTCTCAGCAGGAGGAAGGAGAAAACACCCCAAGCAAGTGGCCACCAATGCTGCACTGAAGTAGCTTGGGTTCAGCTCATCCTCAAAGACTGAAAGCACCAGGTCTCCAGCACCCTCGCAAGCAGGGCAGGGATCAGGCCTTCAAGCATTAACTCTTTTCCATGGAAACATATGCCCAGAAGTGACTTGTAAAGCAGCAGTGAGACTGCAGTTTACAGTTGTGAGGCTGGGTTTTCCATCTTGTTCTCTGTCCTCAGCTGTGGTAAGGGATGTCCCCAGCCCCTCAAGGCAGAGCAGGTGGCTTCTCAGGCTTCCACCAGAGACAGGTGCTGACTCCTCCCACAGCCCACATCCGCCTGAGGAGCCACCACCACATATCTGAGCTGCTCACAAGGTCAGGTCTGTCCTAAGTTCCCCTGTGATTCTTCTAGCTCAACTCTTCATGCCCCTGGGAGTGCCAGGGTCCTCCCAGGAACCACAGGGTGTTTTGGGGCAGAAGGAGCTTAACACAAACCCTAGGCTAATGCCCACTGCTTGGCCAGCCAGAGAGGGGCTGCGATTCATAGCCCTCTAGGCAGCAAGATGCTGGTCCCCAGGGGCTTCTTGGAATGACCCTTCCTCATGCTGGAGAACACTTTAAGGCAGGTTTTTTTTTTTGGCTTTAAATCCTGCCTGTTCTTCATGCCCAGGAGAGAAAAGCAGGCAAGAGGGCAATTGTGCTCAGAAGTCCGAGACCACCATAGAAGGCTACCCTTCCTAGGGCTGTGTCACCATGCTGTCCCTCAGTCCCCAAGGCAATAGTTCCCCCTGCAGCCCTAGGAAGCCCATCTTGAGGCAGCACTGACCTCCCCCAAGCACAACAAGCATCCTCACAACTGTCTGTGGCAGAGCTAGTGTTTTAACAGGCACTTGGGCAAACAGAAACATACCTCTCCAAACCAAGCCTCTGCCCATTTGAAAGGCTCACTTCAATGGAAATCAACTCTGCTCACTCCTCTACTGGACTGCTTGTGGAAAAGCAGCCCTGCACACCCAAGTCTTGCACAAACACACTGAGGAACATACCTTTGGCTGGAGTTGTTCTTTTGGGAAAATCCACTGTATCGGCACCAGGGTCTTCTGGGAGCTTTTTACCTTTCAAAGGGCAAGCAGAGAGGCATAAGACACCTCGTCTCCGCACCCATCTCAGCCCAACAGCTCTTTGCCACTTGCTACAAGAACAAGCCCAGAGATGAGCTGAAGCTAAGCTACCAGCATGTCCCAGGAGGGGACATCAAGGGCATTAGCCACACTGCAGGCAATACATGCCCAGCTGGGGGCAGGACAAAGAGAGCTAGAGAAAGCACCCAGTCAAACCACAGAAAAATTAAAACCAAGAGCGCACTCACCTCTGGAGAACCATTCGTCTATTGGCGAAGCGGAGAGAAGGACAGGAGAGAGGGGAGGCAGGAGGAGAGAAGTGCCGACAGCATCATGGGGCAGATCATTTGGCAAGAAAGCAAAGAGAAGGGGAAGGGGCAACACAGGAAAAAAGGGAAGGTGTGGAGTTAGTGGACATCTATCCATCACCAACCCACCACCACAGAAACCCACCATCAGCTTGTGTCAAATGCTTTGGGTAAGCAAAGCAGTAGCTCCCAAAGCCAGGGGAGGCACAGACCAGTGCGTCTCCACAGACAGCTGCAGTTTAGCCTTCACACAAGAGATGCCAGAGTAGGAGCACAGAGACCCCAGACCACCCTCAAGCTTCACTGTAGTAGATCTGTCTTCATCCCGCCTCCCTCCATGCTGCTGCCACCCAACGAACCTTTGCCCTTCTTGGCACCAAAGCAGCTCGCAGCATGGGGCCCAGCATTGTTGGCCGGGGCCAGAGGTGTCTCCTGGTAACGCTCAGCATGGGGGATCTCACGGTGGACTTGGTAGGACAAGTTTCTCAGCAGACACACACAGTTCTCCACCAGCTAGAGAGAAAGCCAATTAGTTTGACTTGGAGCAGCACATGCCCATCCCACATCTCTGACCGAGTGCCCCATCACAGCTTGCAACTCAGAGCCACGTCAAGGGGGTCTGAACTGGGACCAGGGGATATGTAGCTCCATCTCAGATGGAGCTGGAGCATACCCCCGTCCTAAAGCAGGCATGGCCAATTCTGCAGGCATGAGCTCATACTCTGCTGAGCCAAAAAAATATCTCTGCCATAAGCACAAAAGGTCCAAGGAAAGCCTCAAGGAAAATTGAAGTCAACACCTCATCAAGGCAGGTCAGGGAGCCCTGAGACAGTGGATACCAGCATGAGGATGAGCGACACTGCTAGACCCCTGTTGGGGGGCCAACATTCCTACCGCAAACTGCTGGCTGAGCACTAGACACCTCCTGGTCAAACAGTACACAGGTCACACCCCACACAGGCTCTCTCTTCCCAAGCAGAGATCATGGAAAGGCATGAGCCTGGACTGGGTTTTCCCAAGCCAGTCCCATCAGACCAAATCCCTCCCTGGTGAAGATTCCCCCCATCCATTCTTCACCCGTCTTGGGATAAACCCAGTTTCAGCCACCATGAACAGCAGAGCACTGCTAGAGCTAGCTGACAAGGGCAGAACTCTACATGTGCCTGGACAACACCCCCACTGTGGTACCTTGCTGTCTGAGTCCTTCTGGCCGATCTCAGACTGGACTATGTAGATCAGGGCATCCACCAGCCCATCGCATTCCCGCAGCTTCCGACGGGCCTCACTCCGCTCTGAGCTCACATTCCTGGCAGTCAGGAGAGAACCATCATGGGAGAGACAGTTGAGGGCAGGCAGGAGCAGCCCACACCCAGCAGAGCTCAAACCAGAGAAAAGTTCCTGTAGCTCCCCTCCACTGAGAGAAACTCCTCCAAAATCAAGGACTGCATCACCAGTAGCTGTGCTAGGAAAGCAGCTCCTCCGCAGACCTCCTTTGGCAGGTCTAGTCCCAGAAAGCTACCAGGAACAGCCAGGAAGGAGCATTACAGCAGCCCCAACCCACACCAGCTCTCTGCCAGCAGCTGGCAGCCCCTCTCCCATACCTAAGGCAGCCAGCGGTGTTGGTGAGCACCGACTCCCACTCGATATGACGGGGTTTTGAGTCCTCATTGGGTTCCCGCTCCCAGCCTGAGCGGGGAATGACAACCTCATCAGTCAGAGCATGTAGTGCATGATCCACAATGGCCATCTTGATGGAGTCATGCGAGGACAGGTTCCACAGTGTTCCTGCAATGCCACAAGCAGTAGGTGATCAGTCAGACCATGTGGGCTTAAAAACTCACTGTGCATCCCTCAACCAACAGATTAGCCCCTTCTCTCCTCCCTGGAGCCATTACCTGTGATGACCTCCGTGAGGTCCATGTCATGGGCCTTCCGCAACAGGCGCACCAGAGCAGGTACCCCATCACAGTTCTTGATGGCAATCTTATTGTCTTGGTCCTTGCCGAAAGAGATGTTCTTGAGGGCTCCACAGGCACCATAGTGAACCTCTTTCTTGGGGTGGTCTAACAACCCCACCAGCACAGGAATGCCCTTCAGCTTGCGCACTTCTGTCTTCACCTTGTCGTTACGGTAGCAGAGGTGCTGCAGGTAGGCGGCCGCATTGGACTTGACGGCATCCAGACGGAAGCTCAGCATGGCTATTACCTCCGGCAGCTCTGGCTGGCGCCAGTTACCCGGGGCTGGACCTCCCTTCCGCAGGCTGTCCAGACTAGCCAAGCTACCCCGCTCGTGCTGAGCCAGAGGGGCCCAATAGTACCGGTCGGGGGCCACTTCATCCACCAGCATGTCTTCATAGCTCCTAGGAGAGAAGACAGCAGGTGTCAGTGCAAGCTCTAAACCTGGGGGGGATGCTGCACCCCCTCCAACTCACCAGAAGACAGGCTGAAGAACACACAGTGTCTACTCACCACTACCCTGCTGGAGTGCACCGGGCAGACTCCCATCAAGGGCTGGGAGCCAGGCGGCAGAGCAGTGTGGGGGCACTTTCCTGCTCCCCACACAGGGTCCAGCTGGAGTCCATAGCTGCAGAAGGCCACCCCCCATGCATCCCCAGGCCTGCTCCAGAAGCAGGCAGCTGTTCACCAGAAGGCAGCCTCAACAACTATTCCAGTCCCTTCCCACTCACCCACTGGGTTTAGCTTTGGGTCAGAGGCTGGATAACCTCTGCATAACCTCCACAGAGGCAGGAGCCAGCCCCAGAGGCACAGAAAAACATTTGGGCCCGCAGCCACTAGAGGGCAAGTTAATACCACAACAGACTGCTGGGAGAACAAGTCACCCAGGAGTTCCCCAGGCCCATTACACCAGCACTGCATGGGTACAGCAAGCACCCAGAGTCCAGCTTCAGGGCACCCAGTTCTCTGCTGCACTGTCTGGCTGTATCTAACACTGCACCCCCATCACCACGGCTCTCCTGTAGTAGTCCAGGACACACGAGCTGCTGCCAGACCAAGCCACTGCCATTGTTTCAGAGCATCAAGGATAGAGCAAAGATTTTTACCCAAGACGAGGCTCAAACTCTTCTGCCTACCGGTGCCGAGCAATACACCCAAGTTGCACTGCTGCCCAGGGGACAGGCTTAGTCAGGCATCAAGAGACAGCCAGGCTCCAGGGATCAACCTCACTGCTCCCAGCTCAGACACAGGGAAGAGCTGTGGTCCCACACCCCCTCTCCTGGTGAAGTGTGGCTCACCCACAGACCTAGCAGCACTGGGAATGAGCCCCACCAAGCACACGGAAGCTGAAAGAAAGTACAACTAGTCACCCATGAGCCAAGGTGATATTTAACACAAAATCCCAGATTCTCACCCTATTTTTGTAGTCACTGGCAATATAATCCTTCCCCCCACCCAAGCAGAAGAATCCAGTGATTTCCAACTGAAAGGGATAGGAGGGGACTTGGCACTTAAATGGAGGGGCCTGACTACTGCTGTCACCCCTGCCGTGCCAGGGCACTAAGAACACACAACCAAGGACGCACAACCAAGGTCCAAGATGAGGTAGCATCCTCTGGCTCACATCTGCTACAGGGACTGCTCAGCCACCTTATGAGCTCCCAAATCAGGTGCAGACAACCCCCTGCCCCTGAGCAGGCAGGGAAAGTTGCAATG
Organism: Haliaeetus leucocephalus; assembly: GCF_000737465.1. Classification (NCBI taxonomy): domain Eukaryota; kingdom Metazoa; phylum Chordata; class Aves; order Accipitriformes; family Accipitridae; genus Haliaeetus; species Haliaeetus leucocephalus. The sequence goes on from NW_010972672.1 coordinate 83,012, forward strand.
AAGGATGGCAGCAGGTTTTGCCCCCTACACCACCACTTCCCCTACAGCCTCTGGTACAGGACTCACCAAAACCACCGGCTCCAGGTGGCAGCCACTTCCACAGCCACATCCCCCCCAGCTGCTTCTGCAGAGCTGCCCACAGGGCACCACCACAGGTGGTGGCAGTGGGCTATGAAGCTGGCTTTCAGCATGTCCCAACAGGGAAATGCGCTGCTTGCCACATGGCCTGGCTACTAAGAGATGCCAAGGAGTCCGGCTGCTCCGGGGAGTCGCTCCCCGCTGCTGTGGGACACGGTGCTCAGTGCACCATGCCAACCACCACCACCATCCCCCACAGCAGGACAAGGCAGGAGCAAGACGCAGGCAAGTGCCAGCACTGCAAACAAGCCACCCAAAGCTTGTCAACACAGCCAGCAGCTGACCTTGCTCCCATGCCAAGACTCACACACCCCAAAAGGGAGCTTCTGCCCAGCCGTGAGGGTCATTTGGTGCTGGATCCCACCCTGCCCTTCCAGGTGAGATGGGGCTGGGGGGGCAGGGAGGGATCACAACCTGCACTGCCACTGAACCCCCCTTCCCTCTTCCCCTGCTGAGAAGGAGCTTTGAGAAGAGCGACAGGAGAGGGGACTCGCACACTTTGTGGCCGATGGTAGCCAGCACTCGCTGCATCTCTCAGTTCAGCATGCTCCTTCATCTCCTGCATGCCTGGCAAGCCGTCTCCCTGAAGAAGTAATTAACAGCCAGGTCCCTGCTCAAGACAGACATCGGAGGTGGGGGGATGCTGATCTTGCCTGTTCCCATTCCTGCAAGCCAGGTGGCTGAGTGCAGATGGTAACTGAGAAGGCAGGGGACAAGCCAAGCTCAACAGCGCCTGGATTCCACAGATTGCTGTGATCTTTATCCGTCTTGCTGGGGAGGGAGAACCTGCTCACAGGCCACACCAACCCACCTTCCATACCCTGTGCCATCCCTGCAGGACAAGGTGACATCTCCACCAGGGCTGCTCCTTGGCCATGCTTGAAGTAGGACCTTCTCCCTCTGTTGCGACCCAAGTCCCCCAGTCTCCCACTTAGCTGCAGCTCTTGCACCTGTCTCCACACCTGGTTCCTGTAACTCCTGTTCTCCAAGATCTGGAGGGGCAGGAGGAGCATGGACACCATCCAGCCCATCAGAGCAGACTCAGGGTCTCAAAGCCCAAGCAGTTCAGGCCATTCAGGGAGGGCTCCTGCCCCCACATGCTGAGCAGGATGTGAACCCAGGGAAGGTTTGCAAGCCAGAGGTTTCTGCCTTGGCTGGCATTCACCCCCTCCACAGCCCCAGGCTGGAGTGAAGCAGCCACAGGTCAGACATGCCTGCTTAATCCTTTCTGCCCAAGCTGCTCACCATGACAGCCATGTGCTCAAAACTGCCAACACTGGCTTCTCACAGGCTGCTTGAGTCTGTGCAGGCAGCAGGGCCAGCAGCCTTGCCTGCCCTCCTCTAGCCAGCACAAACTTCACAAGGTGAGGCAGGCCAGGGAAATCAATCTGGGTGAACAACCACCCTCACTGGTTCAGCACAGCAACAGAAACACTTGTGCTGGCACAAGCCAAAAGGACAGACAAAGCTCCTCCTTTAGTCCCTTCAGCAGCCAGGGGCTACCATGGATTTACAGTACATGCCTCGAGACGGGCAGATCTCCAGCTGGGCCTGACAACAGCCTCCCTTCCCTTGGGTCTCTCCCTCCTGCCTCTGTTTTATGCCCTAGGAGCTTAAGCAGCCTGTGCTCAGCCTTACCCATCTTCCCCCACCCTGGGGCACTCAGGAGATGTACATCCATCCTAGCTTGCTGACACAAGCCCCTCCCCATCTTTGGGACCCAGGCTCAGCCCCTCACTCTATTCCTACCTCACCACCCTCTGAGCCATCCTCTAGCACCTCCCCAAAACCCCACCTGACAACCCAGGCAGCAAGCAGAGCAGGCTGAGAGGCTTAAGCAGGCAGCAGCAGTGTTTGTGCAAGAGACACAACTGGCACAAGACACCAGTCTACAGGAGTCACAGCCTCAGGCATGTAACATCCCAGGATCCCTGGCCGCATGCCTGGCAGGGGAGTTAAAGGGCCACCAAGACCCTGCTCTGGCTGCCCAAGGGCAGCCACAGCCTGGTGGGGCAGTTGCTCAGCAGTCAGGCTGGAGGAGCCGCAGATCACCCACAGACAAATGAAGGGGAGAAGCTGCTAATGCCAAACAGGTTGAGCAGCTTCTCCCACCCTGCACAAGGACTGGGCCAGGCTGCAGGAATGCTCCCCGGGGCACTCAGGGCTGAGCCTCACTCACCCCAGCCCTAGGCTCAGCACTGCTCCCCAGGGCCGCTCTCAGCTCAGCCAGAGCATGATCACTGGGCTGCTGCTACTTCTGATGCAGGGCTGTGCCACACAGCCCGCATCAGGCATGGTTCCCAGCAGGATAAGCCAGGCTGGGGCAGCGCAGATGAGCCTGCCATCTCACTAGCAGAATGGGTGGCACAGAGAGGGAAGGGCCTGGAGCTACATCCAACTACCCAGTGGAACTCCTCACTGCAGGAAGACTGGCTCAATTAGCACTGAGTTTTAACCACCAATTAAGCAGACAATTAGAACCTGATGCAAGTTTTCTCCTGCACAAGCCACATGTGACTCAGCTCATGGTATTGTCTCTGCTGTTCTCCTTCCTCCAAAGAGGATGAAGTCAAAGGGACCCCCATAGCATCCCCCACCCCAGTGCCTCCTGCCACATACCTGAGCCGTCGCCGAGGATCAGACGGGGTCCCTGCCCGCCTGGCTGTGCCGTAGTCCGACATAAGCCCGTAGTCCACATCTTCAAAGCCCACACTGCGCTGGTCATCCTCCAGGCCGTACTGCTCAGGGTGGAAATGGCTGAGGTCCATGTTGCTGCCCCCAACACGCACTTGAGGCTGGGGGCCATAGATGTCCTGACGGCTGGAGGCCCGGTAGGTGTCCATGGAGGGGCGGTAACGCTCATCAATGCGGGTGACACGGGACAGGCTGCCGTAGCTGTGATCGCTGCCCGGGTAGCCATCCTCATAGGGGCGGCCGTAGCCGTCGGGGTAGTGGTAGTTTCGAGGAAGGGTGGCTGTGCCTGGCTGGCTCAGGTAGCCGCCGGGGCCCCCATTGCCATTCTTGCGGAAGTTCCTGTCCATGGTCTGGACATAGTTGCTGGCGACAGGGGAGGTTTCCAAAGGTAACCCATCAGGCCCCACTGGCACCTGCTGCACTGTCCGGGTGGTCACTGTCTTCACCACTTTCTTCACCTAGAGGAATGGATGCAGGACACACTCTCATGAGGAAATCCACCACACCTCTGCATCCTAGATTATCCTTCCAGCCTAGCACGTTACTCCGAGCAGATTTCCCACCCCATTTCAGCTCACAGCACAGCAAGCTGGCAGACATCACTGCTGTAGCACCCCAGCCAACATGGTCCCTGGCCAGAGCCCTGTCCCTCCATGCTCTCCCCAGGCCTGTACCGTGGTCTCTGTACGCCGGGTTGTCCCATCATCTGATGTCTCCACAGACACAACCGACATGGCCCCTTCTGGGTCCTCCTCCATGGTGTACGTCTCCTCCACGATCTGGCCCGGGTCCTGCATCCTGGGGATTGTGCTGTACAAGAGGTGGCTGTGGTCCTGAAGGGAGCAAGGGACAGGCAGTCAGTCCCCCCCCCACCAACAGGAGCCTCCCTGGAGTCAGCTAGCCCAGAGATCTCACCTCTCAGGGAGCCCTGACATCCTCTTGCACGGAAAGGGGTATCAACAACCCCACACCCAAAGCTCCTTCAAGCCAGGGAGGCCACATTAGAAACACAAATTCCCCCCTCTCCCAGCTATGGTGGGGACACTGGAGCCTTGCCCCCTGCAGCACACCCCACTGGGCAAGCAGGCTGCCCACAGCCAGAGGGCTCAGCTGCCCTTACCTGTGGCCCGTTGAGCTTCAGATCTGGGTATTTCTGCCTTTCCAGGTCAGCATCGCCCAAGAAACGGCCGTTCTGAAAGACACAGCATCACAGCAGGCCTGTTACTAGACTGATCTCCCACTGCTGGGATTCCATATAGCCATCCCCACCTTCCCTGCCAGGCCCCAAGCAGGCCATCTCCTGCATCTGACAGAGGCACCCAATGCACACCCCGTGTGTCACTCCCAGGAGAGCAGCACACTCCTTGGGGGTCTGTATGACATGCAGCAAACCACCCCCCATTCCAGCCTGGGGAAGAGTTGGGAGGACACACCATTCAGCCCCACTCCAGACATCCCAGCTCTCCCACGGTGTCCACACACTCTTGATGGAATGGCCAAGACCCCTCCCTGCTCCCCAGCACAGCCCTGGAGATCTTCCACATCTTCTGACACAGGAGCTGCAACTGACATCCCAGAGGCCCCCCAGAACCGCAAGGGAACAGTGTGGATGCTCGGCGGCTGACTGCAGAGTGCTACCATTTGACTCTTGTGCTCCTCCCTCTGCCCACCCCTTCCTTCTCCCTGACCCACACATCTCTCCTAGTACCACCACCACCTTTCACAGCCAGAAAGGCACCTGCCTCCTGCACACCACCACACACCAGCCCTCTGAGCACCCCTCTCCAAAACAGAGCCTGGGAAAGTGAGAACAGGAGAGAGACCTCAAGCCAAGACAGACGAAACCACATTTCCAGCCCTGTAGAGAAAAGGGATTTCTCCCAGCCCTGGTTTGGCTGTTTGGGTGACAGACCGAGACTCCAGGGACTTGCCCATTGTCACACGAGGGAGACACACGCACTCCCCCACAGCTATACACCAACCCCTTCACTTTGGCCACCTTCCAAGAAGCTGAGTGGGATGGGGAGCAAAGGTGCCCAGGTACTGAATACAGACAGCCTCCAACCTTCACAAAACCAAACCAGAGCCAACCTGGTAGCAAGACCCTCCAGGCTGGCTCCTTCTCCCCATAAGACTCTGGCTGCCGAAGTAGGTTTGCACATCCCCAGATCACTTTCAGCACCATCAGTGTTACAAGACTGGCCTAGCCCTGCTCCACCTCCATATCCAAGGAGAGCCAAAGGAAGGGAGCCAGGCCCGGGGCTGCCCCCACCGAGGCAGGACTGACACAGACAGGGGCTCTGGGAGCCTCCGCACCCACCTCTGCCAAGGGGGTTTTTTACCTGGTGCCGCCGGGTGAGCGTGCCGTTGGCCAAGCCCGGGCTGGCGTCCTGTGGGGAGACCCGGACTCGTTCCAGCTGGGCTGAGACATGGCGCCGTTCCTCCTCAAGTGCCCGGGTCAACTTCTCGAACTGTGCCTCCTGCTCCTTGACAGAGGCAAGGATGCTGGCAGTCGACTCCACTTCCGAGTCGTCCATGAGTGATGGGTGCCCAGGACGGGCAGGACAGGGGCAGAGGGCACAGGGAGGCACAAGCAGAGGCGGCTCGGTGTCAATGTGAGGGGAAGAAAACTGACCCAGAAGGGCAGGAGCCCCTCTCTTCACTGCACAAGATTTGGAGGAGGAAAGGAGGAGAGAAGAGCGGTCAGAAGAGACTGATTTCATTAAGACAGATTCTCAGAACAAGAAAAAAATCTTATGGCATTAACACCCATTCCCACCCACCACCAGAGAGCTGGCAAGAGGGTCTCAAGAGCAGCACAGCCCCAGGCATGACTCAGATGCTTCCTTGCCCCAGCATTTAAGCTTGGAGAAGTGCACTTTGGGGGCAGAAGGTCCTCCCCCATCACACCAAACAGCCAGGTTCAGAAGAGCTGCTGTGTGCTGAGGTTCCCTCTTCCCACAAGGGCCCCCCTCAGGCTGCAGGAAAACTTCCCCTACAAGGAAAAGCTGCCCGCAGGCAGTAGCAGGAGGGGAGGGCATGTCCCTGGGGCAGAAGAGGGGACACTCTCCCACAGAATGAGAAGTGACCCACATCCCATTATTTCCTCCAGGGAAGGGCTGAGGGAGAGGGCTGTGTCACTTATCTGCTTCCTCCACCCCAGTGTGACAAGAGGTGGGGAGACAGCCCCAGCTCCACAGGTGCTTCCTACCCAGGAAAGGGGATTAAGTGGGACAGGATTCCCCTAAAGGGGGATGAGCCCTTTGACTGCTGCCAAAACTCACCACCCTCCAGGTTCTCACCAGGGCTCTCAAGGCTGCAGCAACCCCAGGAGGTCCTCAGTCCACAGATCTAGGGACAGGCATTGGCTTGGACCCTTCCAACATCCCCTCCCAAAGGAGAACAGTGATCAAGCACACCACAATCAACATATTTTGATAGAGAAAGGCAATATTCTTCCATACAGACCTGTTAGAGGAGGAAGTTCAGGTTTGATTGGCAAAGGCACAGGACAGCCACGTCTAGATGCAGAGAGTCATGGGAGAAATAGCCCAGCCACCACAGTGAGGAAGCAGGAGGGAAGAGAGCTGCAGGGACAGCAGGACAGTAGGTCAAAAAAATCACACAAGTAAACTCAAAACAGAGGGCAGGGCAGGCCACAGACTGGAGAAACAGGCTCCTCTCTCCCACCCCCTCTTCTCCAAGAGATGGAGCAGTGTCTGGAGAAGGCTGGTGGGGTGGCAAATGCAGCACTGTTCCCACAGCAGCCCCCAGCTCCATGGAGACCCCAGCATCTCCGACTGTTCCCCACTGACAGGGGAATGGCACAGGCAGAGAGGAGTGGCAAGGGCTCAGCTCTCTGCCCCCCCCTCCCAGCCCAGCCTAGTCCCAGCAAGCCCATCAAAGGTTTTCCCAAACCCATACTGTCATGGCAGGCATGTGGGGACTCGTTCAAGCCAAGCAGCAGCACAGAAACTGCTTTCCCACGGTCTCCAGCATCAGCTCTGCCCACTCCCCCACTGCCACCGCCCTGGTGTGGCTGTAACAGCGACCTGGGACTGACAGCATGGGCAGCATCACCCCTCCACAGAGCCCTGTCCTATCCACCTCCCACAGACAGCCCCACGCTCCCTGGCAGCTCTACCCCTCCAGTCCCAGCCTGCAGCAGATGCTGGTTCAGAGGAGCTCAGAGCAGGGCTTTTTGGGTTTTTTTATTAATTTCCCACACTATCTCAAGTGTATCCAGATCAAACGCTTCCTGAAATGCCTCCCCCACTCCCAAGTCCACTCCTCCCTGTGACTCTGTCCCACCAAAGCTTCCCTCGGACACAGGCAGCCCTGGTGCTTATCAGACACTGTGGCACCAAGACTGAACCCAGCAAAGTAGGCTGGATTTTTTCCAAGTGCTTTGGAAGCCACCTGCAGCACATTTAACATCTGGTCATCACCACCCTGTAATCTGCCTTCATCAATAAAAAAAAATCCAGTTCTTCCACTCATGCCCATGTGGTGCCCAGCAAGAGATGAAACCATGGCATGCACACACTCTCTCCAGCTCTCAGCGCCCTACCCCAGCCCAACGTGGGCCGGGATGTTCGATGGCCAGTCCACACCCCAGGAGGAACACAGCCCACCACTCTTGGCTCAGGAGTCCAAGCAAGCTTTCAGAGGCTCCCAGACATGACTCCTGGCTCATGCATGCAGCTTTCCACTCCTCCCACCTTGCAACAGGTATGCCCTAAGGCTTTTTTTCAATAGACGGACTCCCCAAGCCTTGTATGGAAATACAGGAACAGCTCTGACCCTTGCTGCTCTGAGGTCCCACCTGCCCACAGATTTGCAACAGAGATCCTCTGAAGGAGAGACTTGGTGCCTCCCAGAATGGTGCTGACACATTCCAACTCTCACCCTTGAGTCAAACACTCCCCATCTTTGGTGGGCACCCACCCACTTCAAGCAGGGACACAGATCCTCCACCTTCTGTGATTCACTGAAGGCCACTGTCAGTCCACACTGACATGGAGCAGGTCTGCAGGGCCCAGCTCCACAGAGTCCCACTGCAGGGAGGCTGCTGCAGCCAGCCAGGTGCTGGGGAAAAGCAGCCTGCACCACTGACCTAGGACCTCTCCCCCAAGAAAGGAGGCACATCTCTTTGCCACATCCCAGACCTCTCCAGCAGGTCAGAGGATGGTCCTACCACTCAGATACCCTACACCACTGGAACATCTAAAACCCCAGCCAGAAGCCCCACTGGCTTGTCACAATTTGTTTCTAGAGCGGTATTTCACTAAGCCCTTTTAAAGAGAGGAACAGCCCCCCTACAGAGAAGGGATCCTCCATGACATGGCCTTGCCCAAGTAGCTGTGCTGCTGTGTAACAGCTCCCCAGCCTGCCCTCAACTATTTCTACACAGAAGAGGCAGACTTTTGGAGTGTGAGAGGATGGAGTCAACATGCTGGCTTCAAGGAGGGATTTAGCTGAGACCCTGCTCTTGTGAACCGGCTCACTTGCTTGCAAGCAGCCTCAGTTCCAAGCAGCAAACACAGACCAGCAGGGTTACATAGAGGAGAGACAGCAACCCCAGCAGATTCCTCCAGCCCTACGTGGCTGTCAGGCAGGCCCCGCACAGCCGGCAACGCCTCACCAGCCCCGGGTCCCCACCTCTGCACATCCCCTGGGAATGCAGCCCAGAGAACATGGAAGCTAACAATGAAACTTGCAGGGCCTTCAAGGGCCTCAGATAAGGGGCCAGAGCAGCTGCGAGGCTGTTTCCTTCCCGTCCCTTCCACAGGGAGTAAACACAACAGCAGTGGGAAGGAACAGGACAGATCCCTCACCCACCAGCTCTCCTTGTCCCCTTGCACTCACAAATGCCCCCCCCGCCCATGAAGGAGGGGGGGGGGGGGGGAACGACAGCCCCCCCCTTCCCTTTTGGGCCACCAGGTCAAAGCAGAAAGCCTCAGGGAGAGGAAGCTGCCAAGGGGCTTTCAGGGAGCCTGTCACACCAGGGCAGCCGGAGAAGGGGCTGAGCTGCGGTCCCAGCCTGGTTGGAGCCCATGGCTCTGCAGACCCATTGACAGTGACCAGCTGATGTTCAGGAGTAGCCACCCAAGAGTCTCGCCACAGAATCAGGTGATGTTAAACAGTGGCGTAGTGACTCTTGAGCATCTGGAGCCTGATCTGCATGCATGGTTGTCAGTCCTGCCCTGAACAGCAGGCATGGCTCCATCATGGGCAAGAGGTGCCAGCAGAACAGGGTACCCGCTGCCTGAGTGGGCTGTCCCAGCTCTCCTCCTGGGGCCTTTGCAATTAGGACACACCACCTCCCTATGCTCTCATTCCAGCCATCTAGTCTTCATCGATCCAGGATTAAAGACATAATTACCAAGAGGCAGTGCCAGGTCCAGAGAGGTTAGCAAGCACTGTCCCCAGCTCTCCCCACAAACACATGCTAGCATCATCCCAGGTTGGAGCACAGCCCTTCCCTTACAGCTGGCTAACACACAAACCCCAAACAGCCACTCAGCCTTATGCCCTCCCAGCTGTGGAGAATCTGCCCCAGATCCCTCCCACAGTGGCTCACACACCAGCATTTCAGGGACAGGGGCTTCCTGGGCACTGCACAGCACCTCACCACCTCCTGATGCCAGCTCAGGGTGCCGGTCACCTTCAAAGCAAGACAGGGAGGGGAGGGAAGATGAGACCCTCAGCTCCACAGCCTGATCACACCAGCCAGCAAGCTGCTTGTGACAGCTCGAAGCCAAGTACACAGGATCCCACAAGGGTGAAATTCCAGGGATCGCTTTGTGCCCATTCCCCCCTCCTCCCCAGCCTCTGAAGATACAACTACAGAGCATTTTTCCAAAGCCAGACCCTGACCATCTTTGAGGATAGCTGCATTAAAGCCTTTTCATCATGAGAGAGGCACTTGCTGACACACCCATTACTTAAAAACCCCAGCAAGCCAAAAATATTTCGGCTGGCTCAGTACAGGGCAACACAAAAAGTCTAAAGACAAAATACACCCTAGAGCAACTTCTGCCCCAGGGCAAAAGAAGAACCAGAGCACTTCCCCTGTGGCTATCAGTAAGAGGGGACCCTCAGGGACCAAGGCAGCTTCGCAGAAAGCTTTACACCCCAATCCCCCTGGCCTTCTCTCTCAACTTCCTGGCACCAGCACATTCCTGTGCCGCTGCACCCAGAGGTCCTGAAGCCAGAGCAGGTCCACCAGAGAGACATCCAACATGCAGTGCCTTCAGAGAAGAGCCTCCTTGCTGGCAGGGAGGCATCCACAAGCTAATTTGTATGCACAGAGCTTCCCTTCGCAGGTACCCACCATAATGTTCCTGGTTGGACTAAAGACTTGGTAGTAGCCAAAAGGACACCCTAAACCCTGACCAAGCCCTCCAGAACTCTTCCACTGGGGGCAGCTTTGACATGGCACATTTTTCCAAAACCCCTTGCCCCTGTTTCTCTGCAGGACTGCCTTCCCCCAGAACAAATACTTTGCCTGGAAAAATAATTTCCAGGGCCAAACCACAGCCATACCCACCTAGAGGTCACCTGCACTCGATGGAGATCAAGCCTTGAAGGCTCCCCACAAGGAGTGCTTCCCTGTCAGCCACAGAAAGATTAACCCCCGGGGCCCAGACCGAGCCAGCAGATGGGGAATTGTGCACCACAGGCCAGGGAGAATGGACAAGATCTAGCAGATAAGACACAGGCAGGAGGCTTGACAGGCAGCACCCACAGCAGTGCAGGGGATCTCGAGCACACAGCCCTCTTCTTGGGTCTTTCCAAGGACCTGCTCCAGCCCCCTGCTCTGCACCCCGAGACCCCAGAGAGCTACCACCCAATGGTCCTGGGTTCCCTGAAGCTAAGACCACTCCCTCAGCATGGAGGATTTTGGGCAAAGTTCAACCCAAGCACCTACAAAGCCAGAAACCACCTCCGCCACATCAGCCCTGCCCCAGCTCCCTGCCAGGAGCTCACACACCAGGCGCTCACTCCCAACAGCTCTCTGCCAGCAGGGGGGGGACGGACAGAGTCACATCGGCTCTGACTGCCAAGTCCCAGCCCTCCCCGCAGCTTTACTGCTTGTTTGTGTCCCCCAGGCACTTCTTAAGCAAGTGGCAAGGTTTGTCACCACAGCTGGACACCCCTCACAGCCCCCCTCGCTGCTGTGAAGCATGAGCAAAGCAGCCCTTCTCCTCCAGCTCATCACCACCAGCCATGGTCAGAGCCAGGAAGGACACAGCCCCTCACCCAGGCTGGCTGAGCCCCTGCGGGGACACCAGCAGCTCCAGGCTCCCAGGCCAGACCCACCTGCCAGACTGACAAGAAGGGATGCAATGCCTGAGGAACTTGCTCCTGCTCCAACACAGACCCCAGCACCGACTATACAAGAAAGCCAACAACATCACTCAAATAATTCGCTTTGCCCTATCAATTTGAGGGACTCTGAGGACAGCCAGCTGGCTGCCCACCCTTCAAAAGCAAACATCAACAGCCCTCAGCACCAGACACCGCCCCCCCCCCATCGTCGAGAGAGGAACCAACAAATTCTCCTGGTTCCAGTTGCCTATCATGATGCACTCAGGAAAAACAGACCCCATCAATAATTCAAGCCTGCAATTGTCCGAGCACTTGCAGTGCATTACACTTGCTTGCTCTGCACAGGTTCACAGCCCTGCTAATTCACCACAGGCTTCTGGTCAGTCTCAATTAGCTAAAAAATAAATGAGCCAGCATTTCTGGCATCTTTGCACCCCCCCTGAGCGCAGGGTCCAGGCTTACACATCAGTCCTTAGACCTCAGCCTGCCCAAGGCAGCAAGCACTAACACTAGCCAAGGCACAGCAAACCAGCAAGGTACTGGGCAGAGACCCCACGAGCCCAAGCTCTTCCCCATCTTGTCTGCTTCTGCATTCAGTTCAGGAGAACACAACAGCCCTCAGGCCACTGGGGAAGCAGGACAGTTGATGGTGGGCAGTAGCTCCCACATCCCTGTGTGGGTGATGGGAAGTTTTGGCACAGCTGTTTCTCTCCCACCACCCTAGAGGCAGGAACATGCCCACACCCCACACTGCCAGCTCCCACCACACCAGGGAGGGACCCACCTGCCTGGGCAGATGCGTCCTCGCTTCCAGGTTGTGCAAGCCACCTTGCCCACGCTTCCCAGCCTGCTCTGCCCAAGCCCTGCCAGACCCCACTCTAGGGAAGAGGCTCTCCCATCTCCTGCAGAGGGTTTCAGCTGCCTTCTCAGCCCCTGGCCCCACTGCAAAGGGCTCTCCCCCGAGGCAGGTTACAGAGCACAGGCACAACCGACTTTGGACAGGCAGGTGGGTGCCCAGCTGGCCCTCCCCAGGCAGGAAAGAGCTGCTCCTGCAGGCAGGTCAGACACCGCCTTGGGGACCTACCTGCCCCAGCCCAGCCCCACCTTCCTCAGGGGAGCCATGCCCAAGGCACCCAGCCCCGGCAAGAGCCAGGCGGGTGAACCACCAAGAGCAGGCGCCTCGGGCAGCAGCGGGAAGGTTGCCACTCGCCTCCGCCCGTCATGCCCAACTGGTTGGACCAGCAGCAGGATCGCCACCTGGTCTACCTCGCCTGCCACCCCCAGCAGCAGGGACGAAGGCCACGTAGCTCCATTGGGAAAGCCTCCCTCCAGAAAAGGGAGTTACCTGTGGAGACACAAGCAGGGACACGGCACCACACCTTATAAGGGAGTGGGCCCGCAGCCAGCAGAGGACGATAAGGAAAGAGAGATAAGGGGCAGGGTGGGGCCGCGCTGCCGGCTGGAGGGGAGGAAGCAGGCATGTGTGTCCTTCCCCCCCAGCAAGGGCAGGGGGCTCAAGAATGCAGAATAGCAGACGGGTCTGGACACAGCTGGGGGTTGCGAAACACGGTGGGCAATCCCTTGGGGAAGTGGCCTGGCCCTGGCCTGGCTGAGGTCACCGGCTCGGTGCTGTTTGCCACCCTGGCGGGATGAAGGGAGAGAGGCAGCCGAGCGGGGCCAGCAGGAGAAAGGAGCAGCGTGGGGTCAGCCACAGAGAGCAAGGCTTGTTCTGCTGGTATGCCAGCAATCCGGCTGCGGGGCAGCTGTCCTCCCGGGCATGCAAGGGGGACCACTGGCCCCTCTCCTGAGCACAGCTGGGACAGCACAGGAGGAGTTCCTTCCCTCCAGGCAGGCCGGGAGAGCTGCTGACCCTCTACACCAGCCACGATAGCGCTGGCTGCTCCGCTGGCTGGAGGGAGCAGCGGGAACCACAGCAAGTGGAGACCGAGCTTCCCTCAGCGCTTTCAGAGAGCAGAGGACAAGCATCCCTTCCAGCAGTAAGGCAGCCAAGTCGCTGGGCTCCAGGCAGAGACACCATCCACCCACAATCCCCAAGTGGGACAGCCACAGAGCTGGAGCCTTCTTGCCAGCAACATCCCGCTGCATCCAGCTGCCCTAGGATGCCCCAACAGCCCCGCTCCTGCTGGAGGGAGCTACATGTGTCCATCCCCCCACCCTGGGGACAGCAGCAAGGCAAGGGTCCCTGCCACTGCTCCGCACCAAGCAAGGGCCAGCCCCACAGTTCGCACCCCCAGCCCCCGGGCCCAGGAGATTCACATGTTGGGAGCCCTTCAGCAGCACAAAGGCAGCTCTCTCTTCTCTGTGGGAATTTGCAGCTGAGCGCTCGGCAGGGACAAAGGGATTTCACAGGCACATCCCCAGCCGGCCGGCCTCCCTCCCCCCGGCGTTCCCGCTTCCTGTCACAGTAGCACCAGACCTCAGGGGCGCAGCAGCAAACAAACACCCAGCGCCGGATTCTGGGAACCGGGCCAGAGCATTCTCGGGGCAGGCCGCACTCCGGCAGCCACCAGGCTCCTGCTTCACCCAGGCGCCTCCTGGGCCCCGCGGGGCGGGGGGGGAGAAAGGAGCAGCCCCCCGGCTCTGCCACCCCGAGGAGCAGCAGGTGAGCCGCAGGATAGCAAGGCAGCTCCCCTGCTCCTTGCTGCACCCAAGGAACGGCAGCCACCCTGATGGGGACATGAGATGTCCCCGTGCCTGCAGGGCTCGGCTGGAGCCCTGGCATTGTGCTGAAGGTCAGGGCTGCCCCCCGGCTCCAGCCACGCCAGCGTCCCTGCCCTTCACCTGCCTCTCCCCCCACCCACCACCGGGCTGAACTTTCCCATTCAGCTGCCTCTCTCCCACAGCAAAAACAAACACCAGCACAGCTCTGCAGAGATAAGGGCTGTGCTAGCAGAGCCCAGGGAGCAAAGTCCCCCTCAATTAAATCCGAGGCTGCAGCACCAGAGGAGCTGCCTCCCCCCTGCCACCCCAAGCCCAAGCAGAGGGATAAGGGCATGGCAGATGGGGTGAAGCTGCTCCAGCACCCTGGCCCAGGGGCAGATTTAGCTCTTCAAGGGCTCATATCTGCTGCTGGCTGCCCCCAAGCAGAAGGGCCACAGCCTGGTGGCCAGCATTCCCAGTAAGGGCAGCCTCCCTCCATCAGGCCATGGGCATAAGCATGCACAGCTAGCTGCCACCGTGAACAGCCCCTGCCAGCAGAGCCTGGGATGCAGAGCAGCAAGACAACTCAGTGCCAGCCCAGCACCCAGACACATGGATTTGGGCCCCCTTCCCCAGCACAGAGCCCTCACCACAGCCCCACAGTCCCCTTCCCAGGGAAGCCACTTGAGATCATTTCCTCTCCCAACACCTGCAGCCAGGCTGGGCCCCAGGGCCCAGCCCCAACTCAGCTGCAGTTACTCTGCTCCAACCAGTGCAAAGGCACAAAGGACTGGAAGCATAGTGGGAATCACACCACCAGCAGTATGGTAACTGCACCACTGGGCTCATCTGGAGAGCAGGGAGAGCACCCAACCCAGAAGGCCAGCCTGCATTATCCACCCTCCCCGCAAGGAGCATTCAAGTCACCAAGGAACCACAACCAGGAATATGCAGAAGAGCATGAGCCCAGGGCCGCCCACCCAACCCAGCAACCCCACGCAGGGTCTCCTTGCCCCCACTCCCTCCCAGCCCATGGGAGACCAGGGCACCCCAGAGGCAGACAGGGTGCCCTTCCCTCTGCCAGACAAGCCACACACCCCTCCCCAGGCTGAGCAAACAGGCAGGCAGGAAGTAGTGTTCAGTGCACAAGCGGCAAGGAGGGAATTGCCGAGATTAAGCTAAACTGCCCTTGCAGGGGCTGCCCGAGGGAGCCACCCAGAAGAAGCCAGACCCCGCCGGCCACCCCAGACTCCCCAAGCAGGTAGGGCAGCCAGCAGGCTGAGTCACAGCACAAATCACCCAGGGGCCAGGCTGAAAACCCCAGCTCCATTCAGCATGACCTCATCAGGTGCCCTGCTCTCTAATTGCATGTGTGTGTCTGCACTCGGAGACAACTTCGAGGGCCCTGCCAAGAGGAGTAATGAATGGGTGAAGGAAAGCCACCAGGGAAGCATCAGGAAGAGCCAGGGACTGAATCACGGCTGGGGGTAGGGAAGGGGGCTGTTGCCCTCGCGATGGGCTGTGGCAAGGTGATGGCAAGTCCCCCACAGTGCTCCAAGTCCCCTTAGTGCCCATGGCTGGGCAAGGTGTACAGACAGGCTGGCATGAGCCAGCGCTCATACACAGCAGCAAGGGACAAACAAGACAGCAGGCCAGGCCATGCTCAGAGAGGTGGCAGGACTTCATCCCACCCCAACCCCCTGCCCAAATTGTTTGCCAGTGCCAGATCTGTTTGCCAGTGCTCCCCCAACATGCTTGCTGAGAAGCACTTCCCAGGTTCCTGCGCGAGCCAAAGGGAAGGAAACCTGCATTTCCTGGTCAGACGGGACATGACATCATGACTTCCCTTTCCTGTAAGCTTCTAAACACCACGTCCTGCCAAGGGCCACTCCCCACCACCCCCGGCCCGCATGCAGATGCCCTGGAACCAGGCTGGGAACACGAGGCACAGCCACCACCACCACCAGCCCAGCCTCAGCCAGCTATGCCAGCCAGGAGGCTAGCACGGTCCACCCAGGAGACCAGACACCCGGCCAGCTTGCTGGAAGCATCCTGCCTCTGGGGAAGACATACGAGGGCTCCTTGTCCATGGTGGTATTGCATTTCTGTCCAGGGCTGGGAGTATCCTACAAGCAGAGGGTGGAAGATGCTGTTTTCCAACCCCATGAGGACATGGCTGTGCCCACCGCACCCTAGAGATGGGCTTGTTATCTACAGAGCTGAGGAGGCACTAACACCATCACTCCAGCACAACAGCTGCTCGCTAAGACCACAAGTGAGCACACACTGCCGCTCTCCAGCCTTCCCTCACACACCTCATCTGCTTGTCTGCACAACTC
The DNA here is from genome assembly GCF_000737465.1 of Haliaeetus leucocephalus. Taxonomy (NCBI): domain Eukaryota; kingdom Metazoa; phylum Chordata; class Aves; order Accipitriformes; family Accipitridae; genus Haliaeetus; species Haliaeetus leucocephalus. Next base: position 99,178 of record NW_010972672.1, read on the forward strand.
CACCAGCCAGTGGGCACATACAAACAGGGCCACGCAATATTTTGTGGTGTTCCCAAGTCTCCCGGAGGTAGGATGCAGACATTCCTGGGAAGCCGAACCATGAGCCCCCCTCATGGCATAAGACTGCTGCTGCAGCTTTGTTCCCTGGGCCCATGCACCCGCCCGGGAGAATAGAGAAGGGAAGTGGTTTTCCACCCAAGCCAGCTGCTGGAGACAGACACTGGGCAGAGATCAAGGGAGAGCAGGTTTCTCCATTTGCCACACCAGTGTGCTCTGGAGGAGAGCTGCAGGGCCCTGGGTGCTCCCTCCGGCAGGTAAAAGTAGAGGGTGAGGTGGGGGGAGGGGGGGCTTGGAGAAGCAGAGAGGAAGGAGGGCTACAAAGCCAGCTTGGAACAGGCACCCTCCCCACATCAGAGAGGATTTCTCCCAGAAGCACCCCCAGGCTGGCTGTCCCCCTCCTCCCCCATGAGACCCCGGTTAGCAGGAGGCAGGATGACATCTCTCTCCCCCCAGAGCGAGTCAGCCTGCCCGCAGCCAGAGCCAGGCATGGCAAGCAACACTGCGTGCAGCAACACGCTCGCAAGAATGTGTTACTCCACTGGGCAAGGGGCCTGCCAGCAGCATGCAAACACAACTGGTGACCCACCCTTCTAGGTCAGAAAAACTCGTCTTTGCAGTTCAACACACTCCCACCCACTGCAGCTACCCACATGCACAAGCTGCCCAGCACCACCATCTCCCCTTTCCTACTGGGCCCGGAGAGGAGCTGGGAGCACCAGTGGGGAAGCAGCTGAGGGGTCTGGGAGCTCTTCTCAGAAAAGACCAGCCCAAGCACCACGCAAGACAGAGGCGAGAGGAAAACACGTCAGCTGAGGACAGCGAGATGGCTTCCTCCTCCTGGCCAGGGTGGGAATCGGTTCTCCAAATCATCTACTCTGAGGCTATCTAACTCCCACACTGGTCCACCTGGCTCCCAAGAGGCAGCCCACCCCCTCACCCCAAGTTATCACTCTCCTACCCAGGAGGTGCTTCTGCAACTGCAAAAGCTGTATGAAATGAGAGAGGAGAGCAACTCAAGGAGGTGCGTGCTTCTGCAGTGGCAAAAGCCCCGTGAGGTGAGAAGGGAGAGCAACTCCTCTTGCTGCCTGCTCCCCCCCTATGTCCCAGCTGCTTTCCACCCCCACATGGCACAAGTGGCCCTCCTCTGCACTGCCAGCTCTCAAGGAAGCAGCAGAGGCAGGTAAGGCTCACGCTGCTTCCAGGTTTCTCGCACCCAGGAGGGGCCGGCAGCAGGCAGCCGATGAACTTTGAGCAGCATTTGCTGTAATTGGGGCCAACGCCCAGAGGAATAGGAGCAGTCAGGGCTGGGATGGAGGCACAACAACAGCTCCAGCCCTCACCCATGTGAACCCAGCATGCTGCTGCCACCAAAGCCAGCCCACCCAGGGCCAGGCCAGAAAGGGATGCCCTCATACCAACCCTGGAGCCGCAGATGTTTAAAAAGCGCTCCCAGGACTGCACCACCACCCCGGCCAGGCTATAGGAGAGTTGTTCCCAGGGCTCACCCCCCTACCCCAACTTGCCCAGACCCTTCCCTGCTTCTGTTGGAAAGCCAGTCACTCCTGGTCTGGTTGAGCACCCCATGAAGACTGTTTTTCTAAGCATTGCAGCCAGCTGGGACGCCTGTATGCCTACCAACACCCCAGCAGCACCTCTACAGCCTCAGAGCCACCCCCACCTTCCGCCACACCAAAAGGCCAGGGCTATGGTTTCACAAAAGAAATCCTGCTCTCCCATCAGCACAAACATCTGGGCAATTAACTGTTAAAATTAAACGTATGGGTGAAGTGCTCAGCCTGGATCAGATCCCCAGGCCCACGCTGGCACAAGCATTTTTGCAGTAAGAGCTCTGCAGCGCAAAGTCACCGTGGACCTGCAGCACAAGGGTAGGGACACAGTGACAAGCCCCCAGGCATCCACTGCTCCTCTGTCACTGCCAGGAAGCTCACCTTCCTGGAGGCAGAGGAAGCTGGCATGGAGGCTGCCTGCAGGGCAGCCGAGACTGTTCATTCCCACCTCAGTCCAAGGCCTGCGCACCCCAGGGATCCCACAGCCAACCTCCGACTTACAGCTGCTTGCTGCTCTAGGCTGGACAAAGCAGATGAAAGCAAAGGTGACAGGCACCCTGGTTAAGGGTTCACCCATCCTGGCACCATACCTCACAGCTTGTGCTCCTTAGTCACCGGTTTGCCCCCACACCCAGCAGCTACCGCATCTCACCCCTCCACGCTGTGCGGTTTTTATATGGGCCACAATGAGGAAGCCGTATCCCTCGTGGGGAAAACTCCCGCTTCCTCCACAGGGAAACAGGGACAGGGAGCAGTACTACAGGAGGATCACACAGCACCCACTGCCACCCCAAAGCCCACTCAAAATGCTGACGTCACACGGGAACATGACAGCAAATTAATCCACAGGTCAGCCCCTGTGTGCAGCAGCCACTGAACAGGGCAAGCTCGGGGACAGGCACGCCTGTGCTGAACCAGCAGCAGGCAACACAACACCAGCAGCCTTCCTGGGTGGGAAGGAAGGCAGATTAGCAACAAGCACAAGACAGGCAGGAGCCAGACAGACTCATCAGCCTGCTTCTGGGAGTTTCCAGCACAAGAACTGGCTCCAAGAAACAGTCTCCCCCCCCACCAAACAGCCTCCTCAGTTGGTAAGAAGCAAAGAGAAGGTTGTGGCCATCTCGGGGAACTCAAGGACTTTGGTCCAGAGCCCATAAATCCAGCCCCCTTCCAACAGCCTCATGCTGAGACACATTCCTGCACTCCATGCCAGAGGACAACCTCCTCTGCCGGCCAAGCCCTGTGTCACACACAGAGGAGCCGCCTGAATCACCCAACAGGTTTGGGTTTTGTCACTGCATCCAGGCAACACCTGTTTCCTTTTATGGACCCAAACCAGCTCCACAGTTCTGCTTCTCACTGTCAGCAAGGCAGGGATGGGGGAAAACAACCACACTGCAGAGACCTGGATTTTTAGAGCCAGGAGGAGAGCTCTGTACCTCCCTGGAGATAGTACCACCACAGTCTTGGGAAAGGGCTCCATCCTTGCCAACAGTAAATTAAGAGACAGTTACAAGGGGTTCTTGGGAAGAGAAACCAAGAGATTTAACCAGCGCTCTCCCTTAAGGTCACAGACACTGGTAAGCTATTTTGAGAAGCCAACAGCCTTCCAGGCATGGTCCAAGCTATGCTATTATTTTCTGGATGTCCTAAAGCCACCGCTAGTGTAGACACAATGGACCAAGGTCTTATCTCCATGCCAGAGGCTGGAGGAGGGAAGAGATGAGAGGCAATCCAGGGACAGAGACGCTGGCTGCGTGGTCTGGGCTGGACCATTCATCTGACTCCCAGCCCATCTTTAGGGAAGGGATGACCTCAAGGGTTCCTCAACCACAAAGATCAGGGCCTGACCTCCGAGTCGGAAGGGAAGAGGCTCACCCCTCTGCGGCAGCCCAGCACACTCCACTAAGCAAGCGCTTTCATCCTCCCGCCCCTTCCAGGAAGGCTCCACGCAAGATTCCAGCAAATGCTGCACATCGTGAAGGACAGTTGTTTGCATGCAACAGAGTCCCAGCCAAGTTCAGTCAAGTAGGAGAAAAGCTTTTTAAAAACTGCCTTTTTTTTTCCTTTAAAGTGCACAAGTAAACACCGACAGGTAAGAGAACCTGCCTCAAGAAGATGCTGGGAGCAGGATGGAACAGGCAAGGTAACCATGGGGAAGGCTAACGATTCCCTGACTCAGGCTCTTTCCAGCACAGGGCTTCCCATGGAGCTGGGGGACTCTGCCTCACTCCTCTGGCAGGAGCCCCAGCAGGCTCTGCAGATCCATCATGCACAGGAGCACGTGCTGCAGGCATCGGAGACAGGAGCCTGTGAGTTGCCAGCCAGTCGCTCACCCCCACCTCACCACATCCAGGAGAACTTCTCAGAGGAGAAAGAGCAAGGCACAGAAATAGAAGCTTCAAACACAAGCTGCGACCACTGACTACAGGATTCCCAGCAGGCCTAGGTCCTGGAAGTGCTGCACTTTCCCTGTCCCTGCAAAGCCAAGGACAATCCTGTTTCTCAATTCCACACCAAGAACTGGGCAGCAGAGTCCAAAAGCATCCGCACAGCACAGGGGGGACATCAGGGGGAGCTGCAGGCAGCTGTAGTTAGATACCACCACAACACTCCACACGCCCAGGCAGTCCCACACACGCCCAGACAATCCTCCCCACCCAGCTCACCAGCAGCTGAGCAGAAGCCTGCACAAGGCTGGGTGCCACAGCCCTGGGACAGGAACTTTCAGCCCTGCCATGGGTTCCCAGCTGGGGGAAGGACAGCCCAGGCATCCCAGATAACACCCCGTTACCCCCATTGTCACGAGCTCCATGGAAGAGCCTGGGCACCAAGCCCTTGCTGGAGAGGGAGGCACCTCTCTAACAATCAGAGGAAGCTTTGTTGTCCAGGATCCCTCACTCAAAGCCCAGGGGCATAACGGAGGTGCCCCGCTTCCCTTCTGCGAGGCCAACCCGCCATGCCTTGCAGATGCCAGAAGCCCTCACAACAAAGGGCCGGCCACCCAAACTTCCACGCATTTACCCCAAGCTAAGCCTCCTCTCTCCAGTGCTCCAGGGAGGATCCGGAGCACCCATGTTGCAGGTGAAGGCAACACCACAGAAGGTCCCCGACTCCTCACACGAAAGGCGCTGGGCAGCCAAGCTGCTGCTAAATGACAGCGCGGCCAACGGGAGCTAAAGAACCAGCAGCCGGATGAGCCCGGAGCCCGCGGCCTGACACGGCAGGATCGTGCCTCCCCCGGGAGCGTTCCCGTGTCACTTGTTAGCTGCGACTCCGGCGGACGGGTCTGTCCGGTTGTTTTTGAGCTCAGAGCTTGTTCCGTGACAGGGACCTGCCGCGGGAGGAGGGGGAGCTGCCTGCTCCACCCGCACACTTGACCGGCCCCGGGCACACCGGCCCTTCCCCGCCAGAACAAAGGCGCAAGCAAATTAGACACCGGGGGCGGGGGGGAGTAAAAGCCCGTCCTCAACCGGGCAGGGCCGAGACCGGGTGGCCGGGACGGGGCTGCCCCACAGCTGCCACCAGGAGACAGAGCCGGAGACCTGGGCCGCGG
>NW_010972672.1:105167-105978 GCF_000737465.1 Haliaeetus leucocephalus
GGGGGCTCCGCCCCCTGGCGTCAGCGCGACCGGCGCCAATGGCGGGCAGAGCTCAGCGGCGTCCGGCCCGCCAATGGCGCCCGACGCTGAGGGCGGGGGCGGGAGGGGGAATCGCGGAGGGGGGCCGTGTTGGTGGGGTCTGTGTCCCGTGGGGTCTGTGCCCTGTGGGGTCTGTCACTGGTGGGATGCGTCCCGTGGGGTCTGTCCCCGTGGCATCTGTTCTGTGGGGTCTCTCCCCCATGGGGTCTGTCCGGTGGGATCTGTCCCAGTGGGATCTGTCCCCCGTGGGGTCTATCCCGTGGGATCTATCCCAGTAGGGTCCATCTCCTGTGGGCTCTGTCCCAGTGGAATCTGTCGCAATGGGATGTGTCCCCCGTGGGGTCTGTCCCGTTTGGGGTCTGTCCCAGTGGGATCTGTCACTGGTGTGGTCTGTCCCCATGTGGTCTGTCCTGTGGGATCTGTCCCCCGTGGGGGCTGTCCCCGTGGTGTCTGTCCCAGTGGGTTCTGTCCCCTGTGGGGGATGTCCCCGTCAGGTCTGTCCTGTGGAGTCTGTCCCAGTGGGATCTGTCCCCTGTGGGGTCTGTCACTGGCAGGGTCCGTCCCCATGGGGGCTGCCCCAGGGGGTGCATGTTCCCCAAGCAGGGGTCTACCCTCAGGCAGGATCCACCTCGGGGGAGAGGATCTGCCGTGGGGGGATCCTATCCTGGGAGGGGATGAGCTGCTCCCCAGAGAGCGGGGTCTGCTGCTGAGGGTGGTGGGGTGAGGGGCTCTCTGGGGACAGCACAGACCCCCCCCCCCCCCGGCCGCTCCC
>NW_010972672.1:105988-113910 GCF_000737465.1 Haliaeetus leucocephalus
CGCGGGGACGGGTCCCCCCCGCCCCCCCCGGCCTGTCCCCCTGGAATGGGGGGAGATGTGTGACCCCCTCCAGGGTGAAATTTACCCAGAATCAGGACTCTGGGGCAGGACCCACCCGGGGGGTCACCTCGCCCCTCTGGCTCTAGGGAGCTGGTGCTGGTTGGAGCCCCCCAACACCCGTCCTGAGGGAGCACCAGGAGCCCTGCAGCCGGCCCTTGAAGCCCAGAGCTCATCCCTGGTGGATTCTGTCCTGGTGCCCCCACCACGTCACATGGGCTCCTTCACCTGAGACCGCAGGTGGAGGGACACAGCTGGTGGCTGGGGACAATCACACTGCCAGTCAGCCTAGCTGGGGGGTACCTGAAGGCCCTGTTGAGGAGAATGTGGCTGATTTTCGGAGAGTCCTCATGTAGCCAAGGCTGCACGGACAGCTGAAGGACTGCGAACGCAGGGGAGGGCTGGCGTGAGTCTCCTGAAAGTGCAGATAAGATAAGCCGGGGGGGAGGTGTGCGGTGGGTGTCGTGATTTAACCCCAGCCAGCAACTAAGCACCATGCAGCCACTCACTCACTCCCCCCCACCCAGTGGGATGGGGGAGAGAATTGGGGAAAAAAAAGTAAAACTTGTGGGGTGAGATAAAGACAGTTTAATGGACGGAAATGAAAAAAATAATAATAGTTATAATAATAGTAATAAAATTACAATAATAATAAAAGGATTGGAATATACAAACCAAGTGCTGCACAATGCAATTGCTCACCACTTGCTGACCGATGCCCAGTTAGTTCCTGAGCAGTGATCCCCCCTGCAAGCCAACTCCCTCCAGTTTATATACTGGGCATGGCATCACATGGTATGGAATATCCCTTCGGCCAGTTTGGGTCAGCTGCCCTGGCTGTGTCCCCTCCCAACTTGTGCCCCTCCAGCCTTCTTGCTGGCTGGGCATGAGGAGCTAAAAAGTCCTTGACTTGGTATAAACATTACCTGGCAACAACTGGAAACATCCGTGTGTTATCAACATTCTTCTCATAGTGAACCCAAAACATAACACTATACCAGCTACTAGAAAGGAAATTTACTCTATCCTAGCTGAAACCAGGAAAGGTAGGGAAGGCATGGGGGCTCGGCGCGGCACTGTGTTAATGGTGCCTTTCGCAGCAGACAGGGAAAGAAATGCCAGCGCAAGCCAGCCGAGGCAATCCTGCTCTGCCTGACTTCCACGGCACCAAATTAAACGGTGCTGCCATCCCCGCTGGTGTGGATAAATAGTAGAAGGGGACCTGGAGGGGTACATAGACCCAGGACAGGAAATTTAAACATGAGGTTTAATAATTGACACTAATCCAGCTGGAGAAATGTAACGCCAGAATGAGTAGCACTGTGAGGGAGCAGCATCACATTCCAGGGCCTGCCGCTGCTGCTCCACGGCTACGGGACCAGAGCTGAGCTCAGGTGGGAGGCTGCTGCGAGTGTTCCTGCACCTGCGCCCGTTGCCTTGGTGGTGGGGGATCTCCCCTTGCCTAGGGGGACGAGGAAGTGATGCAGAGCAATGCAGAGCCTGCCCCATCCTGCGTTCTGTGCCGCTCACCCAGGAGAAGTCCGGATCCAGGTCTCTCTATGGTGACAGTTTTCTGCCTTGACTCTGGCCCTGAGCTGGCAGGATTCCGGTGCCGGGGAAAACCCTGCCTGCTCCCGACTGCCAAACTATCAGTAAGATAATGACAAGAGGAGAAGAGCTAAGGAAGGTTTTGGGTGGGGACAGGTGATTCCCTGGGGTAAACAGGCATTGCTCGGTGAGGCGAGGAGGAGGTGGGGGAGATGCAACAGCAGCCTGTGAGTGCTTGAAGAAGGCAACCCCCCGGCCGGGGTGGGGTTTGCTAAGGGTGGCACAAAAAGGTGTAATGAGGAGAAATGGGATTTGGTGCATGTGAAGGGCAATTATTGGGGCATGGGACTCCCAAACCCGCCCTGATGTTCGATTTGTAAAACAGATCATCCAACCTGCTGGATGTGAAGAGCAGGGAGAGCTGGCCTCTGGCCCTCCCGGGCAGGAGGGATATTTCTCCATCCCACAGCAGGGAACTGAGACCTTCTCCCCGTGTCCCTTTATCCTCGTTGTCACCCCAAATGAGCAAGTTGGGGCCCCTCTCAGCCCTGTGCCTTGAGTGAGAACTGCTCCCAGATCGCAAATAATCCTCGGCTGCCCTCCCCCTTGCCTTCACCCACACAAGGAGGAAGGTGGGTGCATCCCCTGAGTCCTGGCGACAAGGAGGGAGAAGAGGTGCTCTTGCAATTCGTTCTGGGAAGAAGAGTCCTCACCTGCCTGTCCCAGGAATTTCTGATGCCTCCAGAGGGACAGCTATCCCTCAGGGAAAAAGCATCAGGAACACCTTGCTCCTCTATCCCAGCACCTGTTGCCACGACACGTCCTTAAGGGGCCCTGCCTGGATTGTTTGGACAACAGGCTGCAGGGGACACACACGCATGGGCCAGGCATGCTTGCACAAACCCTCTGCCCTTGGCAAAGCAGGGTTGAAACCAGCACAAAACCTCGGGCGCTGGTATGGGGGAATCACCAGACGGAGCTATTTCACATCAGCTCGCAAATTATTTCAGTCCACAAGTGGCTTCCAAGCATGGCCTCCGGTGCCCCTCCTTACCCTCCCCAATCACCGCCTGAGTTATCTGGTGCCCCTGCCCAACCCTGAGGAAGGTGGGTGGCCAAGAGCAGGGTGCACAAGTTGTGCTAAGGCTTCACCTGTGCATAAAAGCATGGGAGATGCAGGCAGCACCCCACAACGCATGGTGGGGGAGAGCACATGGCAGACGGTTGCCCTGACATAGACAACAGGTAAGCGGCCGCCAATGCAGAAAAGCCCCCGGCAGCCTTCTGCTGTGCCTGGTACGCAGCCACATTGTTGCTGTATCAATCAGCCCAGAAGTTTAACAGCCTTTAAAGTCTTTAGTTTCTTCAAAGATTAAACACGCTGCTGTGAACACGCCTCTGCTGGCTCCGAGTTGGAGCTGGAGTCAGATCTCTTTGAAGCCGGGTGAGTGCCTCTTGTCCCGAGGGCTGCAGGATGGAGCTGGACAGGGTCTATCAGCCCATTGTCAACTTGAACTCCTGGTTCAGCCATGCCCCGATGGCGGCCAGGACACTCAGTAATGCGTGCTTACTTTTGAAGGCAGGCTGAACTCTGATCCTCTGGCTTCAGCAGCAGATCATGCTCTTGTTTGAATATAACTACTGTGGCAGAGGATTCCACTCCATTGCTTCCTGGGAAGAAAAGATGGGTTACTAGGATGGGAAAATTTGCCCTCTTTTACAGTAATTATGTGTAATAACATCTTGCACATCCCCTTTCATCCTACGGTGCTGCTGATGCCTTATCCAGATGAGACACGCAGAAAATGCAGCTACCACTGGAACAGAGCAAGACGACTTGTTTACAGGACAGATCAGTGTCCCTCGGTGGTGGAGGGCAGGAGGAAGGGGTCCAGCGCAGGCAGTTCGGAGAGATGGCCTGCATTGTTCTAAATCAGGATAACAAGGCACTTCCGCAGCCCCTCTCTTATGGGAATCCCAACAGGTTGTTGTCTTCCCCCTGCACGAGGGGAAGTGTGGCCACAGGGGGGTGAAACAACTCATGTGTCGGACGCCAGTGTTAAAGGGGAGGAGGGAAGCTGGGGCTGCCGGAGCTTTTCAGCCCTAATTTGAAGATGCCAGGCAATAAAGCAAGTCCACAGTCCACCCTGACACCTTCATGGAGCAGAGTCTGGCAGCAATACATGTTCGGCGTGGCACTGAGTCAGAGGAAAGCGTGGTACCTGCCTCCCACCTGCTTCCCGCTGTGCCTGGGCTCTCCCGTGCCTGCAAACTGGCCCGCTATTAACCTTTGACGTCTGACCTGGCTGCATCCCATCACGCCCTTGGACTGTCAAATTCCTGTTGCATCTTTTGCTCAAATGTGCAAACTGAAGCGTGCATAGAAATCTCCTTCCCTCCCAGCCCCGCAATGACCTGTCGCTACTTACAGTCTCTTCTTCTTCCTCTCTCCACCTCCAGCTCTTTTCCCAGCCATGGACCCCTGCCTTCATCTTCCCCTTCAGTGGCAGCTGCAGCAAAGTATGAGGTACCTCCCAAGAGCGGGGAAACAGAGGCAGCTCCCACACTGCAGTGTAGCAACGAAAGCAAAAGGGGACATTGCTGGAAAACAATCATGGCTGTAAGTGAGACCCAAGATAAGAATTTCCTTTCTCTTGAAGAAACCACCTCAGAATCTGCTGATTTGAGGGCTTGGGAGACACTGGGAAGACATGACTTGTCTTGTGGGGAGGCCTCTCTTCCTCTCAGCTGGAGAGGGAGCCTGGATAACCAGCGCATGTTTATGCTACCGCCAGACTGAGCCACCTTCCCTTCTCCTCCCTGGTGAATCCCACCAGAGATAAACCCTGCTTGACATTCCGGATCCACTGAGTCACCCAGGGCTGCACCCAGCCACCCGCCAAGGACAGGCACCTGAGTCCTGGCCTCAGCAAAGCAAGGGCTGTGCCTCAGAACCAGCTTCTGAACACCTGAAGGTGGAGAGAAAGATGCATGGTCTTACATGTTTTGCTGGCGTGGCAGCGAGAGCTACAGTCACATATTTTTAGCCAGCAAATTCGGGCAGCAAATACAGACATCAGTGTTTAAAGAGAGGGGTCAATGGGACAAAAGGATGTCGGTGCTTTTTCCAGTGTAGGTTATTTGGCTTTGGGTACTAGTAGAAGTTACACTTGGAAAAGGCCTCTTTTGTGTATCTGCAATGGGAGTGTTTGCTGGTATTGCCAGATCATATATCAGTAAATTATAAGGGCAGACAAGGCTATTGGCAAGGAGGGAGAAGCAGCACCGCAGCCACTGGGGGTGCAGCGGAGGAGTGGGCTTTGCGTGACAGGGATTACTGCTGTCGCCTCTGTGAAACACTAAAACCGCCTAAAAGCAGAGGGCCCGTCGCCTGTGCTGGGCCTGGGGTTGAGTGTCGCAGCCCAGAAGTGGTTCTGCTGGGACAGAGCACCCTCCAGCAGTGCTGAGCCTGGCTCAGAGGTGGCCTGTCCCGCCGGCAGGCCTGCAGACTTTTCCACCAGCCCGAGCCCGCCGTGTGCTCTGCCCTTGTCACAGGGAACATGACTGCCACCCTTTCCCACAGCCGCTGCTGGGCCTCTGGTCCTGCTCACAGTCACGGGACACACCGGGCTGCCCACGGGATGGCTCTGGTCCAGGCTGTAGGGCCGCCTCTGCAGGACATCAGGATCCCATTGTCCGTGGTGGACCCACAAGGCAGAAGAGTATCTGTGCCATGTTCCACCTCAAAAACACTTTCCGTAGGCCGGGAAGGCTCATGCAGCATCCCACCCTTTCATGGGAGGACACGTGGGAGCTGTTTTGCACAGTGTGAGCATAACTAATGCTCTGGAGCTGGGGGACTTCGTGTCTCCTGTCATCTGCCAGCTCAAGAGCCTATGGGGCCTCCTAACCCCCTGTGCTCGCTGCCAGGGGTGCAGGGTGCGTGTTCACCCCCATCCAAGGAGGTGGCTGCAGCGACCCATGCTCTGCTCCTCCTGCGGACAGAGGAGCCGCCGGGAGCCTCGAGTGTGTCCCAGGACAGGGACGGATACAGGTTGCTCGCCCTTTTATCACCCCTGCCTCTGGGACGGCCTCAGGAGTGGGAAGAGGGACACAGAGGGGCACAAAGGGGAGGGAAGAGCCCAGCCATGCCTCGGCGTCCTCCCTGGGGTGGACAAGGAAATGCTGCTTGTTCCTCCACAGCTGGAGCAAGGTGGCCAGGTGAACACCTCAGTCTCTGCTCCTAGCCTGGGAGGGGATTTCTCAAGTCCCATGAAAGGGAGGAGAGGAGGTGCTGAGCATTTCTCCCCTCCTGACGACTGGCGCTCTTGGTGAAGCAGGCAAAGCGAGGGCAGCCCTTCCATCTCCCTTTGCACCAGGGCTGTACAGGCACCAGGTGAGCTTAGATGAGGGGAGCGAGTCCTGTCCCTGAGCCAACATCGAAGATTTGGACTTCTTCAGTACTCAGGACATTGCCTGACCTGATGATGGCGAGGGGAAGTCCTCTGATACCAGCACCTTGGGATTTTGTTAATTTCTCTTCACCCTGGCTCTGTGTCTTTCCGTTGATGTCTCTGCCCTGGTTAGCCCACTTGGCAGGAAAGCAATATTTCCACTGCTGATGCCCCTCCCTACTTGCAGGCTCCCCGTCAGAGCATCTGCTTGCACCTCAGCCTTGGCTGAGCTCTCAGCTTTGCTTCAGATGCCCACTCAATAAACTCCCCCTCTCCCTACTCTGCTGTCTCAGCGTGGTTGGGGCACGACACAAAATATTACACAGCAGTGGGGAAGTCCAGACAGCTCGCCATGTCCTAGGGCTGATCACGTCTCTTCTGTAGGGTTGCGGAGGTCTTCCCTGAAGGTGCTTCCCATGGGGCATCTTCCAGGGATGGGACCAAGGACATGGGGGCCAACGTGGACCTGCAGGCAGATTACCAGGCTGGGGACGGATTTAAAAACATGAGGCAACAGGAGTCAGGCTCTGAAATCAGCAGTCAGGCCCCTCGATCGGCATCTGGATCCATCCACTCCTGGTGAATTGAAGCTTTCCAAGTGACAGCTCCAGTCCTTGTAATTCCAAAAGATTTCAAGGGACAGGGGGAGGAAACATCTCTATTTTTCTTCTACTTTTATGAGCATATGATAGCACTTTGATATGAAATTACTTGTTTTGCTGTATCCCTTGGTATTTACGGCCAGGGTCCAAGCCACCCGAGGTCAGTGGAAAGACTGCCACTAACCTCAGCAGCCGCTGGCCCAGACCCATCATCAGGGACTTTCTTTCTTGGTTTGCGTCCATTTTGCATGCAGCAAAAACAGAGGAAAAAAGCCACCCTCACACATCAAACCAGATGAAAATCCATCTGCGAAGCCACAGAAAATATCGGGGGATGATACCGCATTTGAAAACCTTGTAGGTTTAAAATCTACGGTGTCATTTAGACTCCTATTCTTCTGCAGCTCTTGAAATTTCCGCCCACTTTGGTTGTTTGTAAGAACAGCTAATATCTCCGGGCAATCGGGCTGGGATTATTATAATTGTTGTTCATGTGTGCGGAGTGACTGACGCAGATGTTTTTACAATGGATGCTTTATAAAATGACAAAATACTTTCAGACTAAGTAGGCAGCATCGTTTGCATGAAGGGCGGCTTCCAAAAAACCCCCCATCAATCTTCCCCTTCAGAAGCCTCGCTGTCTGTGTGCCCCGCTCCTCCCGAGAGGCGTCAGTGAGCCGTGAAAACGCCCCTTCTCACATGCAAGGCCACAATAGATTTTGAAAATCCAAAACAAGGCCCGGCGTAGGGCTCTGAACTAATGAACCCCAGTGCCGCCCTGTCAGGAAGAGCTGCTCTGCAGACAGCACGCTCCCCAGTCATTCACCTTGCGTGCTTCAGCGCCATAGCGAGGGTGACCGCGAGCGGCACAGAGCTCTTTCCTCAAACCGTGGCTTGCTCAAACCAGCAGAAGCGAGGGCGCAGGCCAGGCCAGGCCAGGCCAGGCCGGTACGTCCCCCTGCTTGCCTCCTTGCACCCTTGCTCTGCGGGGCGGTGGCGAGGAGGCCACGGGCCAGCCGGCAGCAGGGCTTCCCTCCCGCAGCCTGCCACCCCGCGCGCTCCAGAGCCCAGGGGCTGCGGTCGGCAAAACCCCAGGTGGAACGCCATTTTTGCAGTAGCCCGTGAGCTTTTGCCTCCAGCCTTCTGGCCAGTGCAGAGGCAGCACGGCTGGAGGAGGGCTGAGGGAAACGACCAGGGGCGCACCGGGAAGGCCCCGGGCGCCGGCGCCCAGCCCGCACCCCCACGGCGCCCGGGCCCCTCT
>NW_010972672.1:113920-116250 GCF_000737465.1 Haliaeetus leucocephalus
GCCCTGCCCGCCCGAGGCGGGGGCCGAGGCCCGGGGCCCTGCGGCCGCGCCTCTGACCGGAGGCAGGCCGAGGGGCAGGCGGCGGGCTCCAAACCCGCCCGTTTCCCCTCCCCAGAATCGCCGTGGCTCGCGCCCTCTGGTGGCCAAACGGAGCCCCGGGACTTGGCGGGGGCACGTGGGGCGTTGCGCCGAGGCTGGACAGACCCGCCGGCCGCCCCACGGGCGTGCGGGGCTTTGCAGAGGTGTTGCACGGCTGCGTGGGCCGGTGTGCAGGTGCACGGGGTCTCTTCGGTGGCCGTGCCACTGTGCGGACGATTGCGTGGCTGCACCCGTGCTCCTGCACGGGCCCCACTATGTCCCTGTCCCAAACCATTTGGACCAGCCCGAAGGAGGGGAGGCGGGTGCTGATCCCCGTGTCCCCAGCGCTGCGCTGTCTCCGCAGGGTGCCCATGAGCTCTCCATCGGCCACCCCGAGGCTGCTCTACCGCAGCACCCGCCTGCTCCGCACAGCCTTCCAGCACCTCCACCAGCAGCAGCAGCGAGCGGATGTCTTCTGTGATGCAGTCCTGCAGGCTGAAGGTGAGCAGGCAGGGTGGCCCACGGAGGTGCTGGCGCCCTCAGGGGACCTGCGGGCAGGGTGCCTGCAACCCCAGGGAGGATCAGGGAGAGCAAGGGGAGCTGCAGGGTGGTGATGGCTGCTGTTGCTTTGCAGGCGAGGTGGTGGTGGCCCACTGCTGTGTCCTCTCCGTCTGCAGCCCCTTCTTCATGGAGCAGCTGGGCCGGGAGCTGCCCCCCCGGGGTCACAGGGTGGTGCTGGAGCTGGCGGGGCTGAAGATTGGGGCGCTGCGCAAGCTGGTGCGCTTCCTCTACACTGCTGAGCTGGAGGCCACGCGGGAGGAGGTGCAGGAGGTGCTGGCAGCTGCCCGCCGCCTCCGCGTCACAGAGCTCGAGTCGCTGCAGCTCCAGGGGGGACGCCTGGTGAGGCCAGGACCCCAGCGGCAGCTCAACCGCTCCTGCCTGCGCCCCCCCCAGTGCGGCTCCCCCCCGGCAGAGGGTGGCAGGGCTGAGCCCGGCAGTGCTGGTGTCCCCCCTGGGAGCAGCGATGTCTCCTCGTGGGGGCAGCCATGCTCTCTGGGGACTCCGCACCCCAGCCCTGGCCCTGTGGGGCGGGTGAAACTGCGGAAGGTGGAGAGTGGGGGGTGCTGGGAGGTGGTACAGGAGAAGCAGCCCCCCTCCGCACCCGGTGCTCTGGCAGCAGGTGACGTGGGGGCAATGGAATCACAGCCCCCCCTGGGTGCAGGTGCACTGGGGCGAGCTGGCAGGCGCTCCTCCCCCCGGCGGCCCCCCCAGGCAGCCTGGAGGAAGCAGGGCCTGGTGCCCCCCGCACCCCAGCAGGGCTGTGGGCAGGCGGTTCCGCTGGGGGACCTCTCAGGTGACCCCGAGGAGGAGGAGGTGGATGTGGGGACGGTGGAGCCATGCCTGCCACCCGGCACCATCTGCGTCTGGCCCTGCCCCTCGTCCGAGTCGGATGAGGAGGTGGATATCCTCACCTAGGGGGGCCAGCTCTACCCTCCCCCCACTGCTGCCTGCATTCAGTGCAATGCAGGCAGGGCTGCCCTCACCCCAGGCAAAGAGGCTGTGCGGTATTGAAATAAAGCATTGGAGCTGGCAGAGCTGCGCTGCGGGGCTGCCGAACTTTATTGGAGAATAGCCGGGGGACAAGGCGGGATGCAGGGGGAGCTGGCGGTGGCTGCTCGCGGCGGAGCTGTGGCATCGGAGACGGGACTGGGGTTGGCGGGTGCCCCCCACTTCATCTCGCCTCTTCATGGATGCTCGCGCCGTGGGTGGGTGCCGGTCCCGGCTTACTGTGGGGAGAGGGCAGTCAGCATGCGGTCCCTGTCCCATGCCTGTCCCTGTCCCCATCCCCGCTCACCTGCCCGCCACCTCTATGCCAAGCTGCTCTTCAGGGCTTCCACCACGGCCTCCGGCTGGGGGAACTTCAGCTTGCGGGGTGGCCCCTTCCTGATGCCGCTCCACAGCTCCACAGCTGGGGAGGGCAAGGGGGGGCGGGTTAGGGGTGCCCGGGAGCCCCCCCGCCGCCCCCCCACCCCCCAGCACTCACTGCTGCCATCCTCCTTCACTAGGGACACCTCGAAGCTGTTCCTGCGCGGCTGCCGGGGGTTGATGTCCACGGGGAGGTGGGCCATGGCCCCCCGCAGGGCCGCGCTCACCGCCGCCGCCTCGCGACCGAACACCCGTCAGCTCTTGCTGGGGGGACACGGGGGGGGAGGTGTCAGGGCCTCCGGGGGGGACCCGAGGGACACCCCCCC
>NW_010972672.1:116260-116496 GCF_000737465.1 Haliaeetus leucocephalus
CCCCCCGTTGGCACCCGGGCCGGCTCACCAGTGCTCGATAACGACGCGGGGACCGGTCCCCCCCAGGCTGCCCTCGCCCTCGGCGCGGGCCCGCTTCTGCGGGGCGCCCGCCTCCTCCGGTGCCTCGGCCGCCGCCGGCTGCTGGGCCCCGCGCTTCCTCCGGCGGGGAGCCATCCTGGGGAGAGCCGCCGGGGGCCTGGCAACGGCGGGGGAGAGGCTACAGCGGGGTCGCGCTG
>NW_010972672.1:117129-119975 GCF_000737465.1 Haliaeetus leucocephalus
TCCCCGCCGTGCAGCCAGCGCCGCGGCGCCAGCTAATCAGAGCGCAGCGCCTTCGGCCCCGGCGGCGAGCCCCGCCCCCGACGGTCCAGGCGGCCTCGCCCCCGGGCACGGACAGAGTGCGGACACGGGCACAGACCCAGGCCCGGGCCGTTTATTGTCAGCGGCAAGGACGGGCGATAACCGAGGGCGGGGTCTGTCCTACTGCCCGGCCCGGGGACTCCCCGGCTCCCCTCAGCCAGAGCGGCCCCGGCAGGGCGCCCGGGGCCGGTGCCACCAGGCCGAGGCGGTGATGGGCGACAGCACCAGGCAGCTTCTACTTCTCCTTCTTGGTCTCCCCGTCAGGGTGTCCAGCGGCTGCCTGTGCTCCAGGGGGCTCCTCGGGCCCCTCCTCCCGCGGCTTCGACTGCTTCTTGGCCTTCTGGTAGAGCTCGTTCAGGTTGAACTCCCGGATCACATTCTCCTGCAGCCGAGAAGCAGCGTCAGCACCCCTGGGGGCCCCTGCAGCCCCGCCCACCCCTTCCCGGGGCACAGGCTGGCTGCTGAGCCCCATCCTGCCCCGGGGGGGGGGCGCACACAGAGGGCAGAACATCTCACCCACCTCAGAGAAGGTCCAGGACACAGCCCGGCCCTTCTTGTCGATCTGGGGCCTGCGCATGGTCTCTGTCCCGCCCTGGAAGAGGATGAGGGTGGGCAGCTGCTTGGTAAGGGGCGAGGTGCTGACCTTGTACCTGTGGTGGGAAGGGGAGAGGCCACAGGTGACCCCCAGGCAGCTGGAGGGAGGCTGGGGGGGCTCCCAGGGACTCTGCCCCAGCCCAGGCCCTGCTGCCCGGGTCCTCTCGCCCCAGACCTGGTGCTGACGTCTGTGTACCGGCCGATGTCCACCTTCCCAAAGTGCAGCCCTGAGCAGTTGTACCTGGGGAGGACGGGGACAAACAGCCACAAGTGACACGGGTGACTGCAGAGGCTGGGCATGAGCCCTGGCCCTGAGACTCGCCGAGGCCCCCAGCGGGCACCGCTCACTTGAGAGAGAGGTCAGCGAAGATAGGCGCGAAGGACTGGCACTCGCTGGACCAGTTGGCGAAGAACTCGACAATCCAGGTCACCCGCTTGTCCCGGTCCAGCTCCTCCTGCCACGAGGGTGGGGGGCTCAGTTGGGGGCGGTGGGCAGAGCCCCCCGGCACCTCCCCAGGGAGAGGATACTCACATCTATGGTCTTGTCACTGAAATACTTGATGTACTCGGGGCCCATGTAGAGGGGGGGCTTGCAGGTCATCAGAAACACTGCAATGACAGCGCTCCTGAGCCCCCCCTCCCCAGCACCTGGAAGGCCCAGGCTGGGTTTGGGAGGCTCTTCCTTCCCCAGAGCAGCCCAGGGGGGAACCAAAGCAGAGCGAGCCCTGGGACAGGCAGGCTTCCCCCCCAAGGTGCTTCCTGGGCCCCCCCCCCCCCTTCACCCACCGAGACTCCTTACAGCTGCAGCCTTGTCCAGCATCCAAGGCCTCAGCCCCACAGCAAGAGGGACCTCTGGCCCTTCCAGCCGGCTGGTGCGGAGAACGGGGGGACAGTGGGTGCTGAGGGCAGGGGGACACCGCTGCTACCCCCCAGTGCTATGCGTTCCCCCCCAGCAGGTCTCACCTATGCAGAGCGTGAGGTAAAGCAGGCCCATGCGGATGTCGAGGCGGAAGAAGAGGATGGCATTCGCCACTTTGCTGAACATGAAGATGTTCCCGATGTGCTGCTCCACGGTGACTGGGGGAGGGAGAGAAAGATAGAAGACGGGGCCAGATCCCCCCAGAAGACCAGGGCGGATCTGGTGGGAGGGCCAGATCTGACCCTCCGGATCCCAACCCACCCGGCTCCCTGGGGGAGGCCCCCCGAGCAGCCCCACGGCCCCCACGCCCACCCCCCAAGCACAGGCCCCAACTCACTAGAGCGTCGGTTCTTCATCATCACAATGGCGCTGAGGAACATGAGGATCTCCACCTCCCGCTGGGAGGACAGGAGAGACGTTTTGAGCAGGAGGCACCCGTGGCACCCAGCCAGCACCGGCTGCAGCCATGCTGCCCTCCCGCAGCCAGGCTGCTCCTGGCCCAGCCTGGCACAGGGAAAACAGCAGCTGTGCCAGGCCCTGCTGGCCCCGAGTCCCTGCCGGTTCCCCGTCTCCTCCCGGAGCTCCTTTCCCTCCCTCCCGCGTGCCGAGGGAGAGGCGGCAAGGGCGGCGGCTGCCCCTGCAACGACAGGCACGGCCCCCCCCACCCTCGCCGGTGCCCGGGGAGCCCCTCAGCAGCGGGACGGCGCCGGCGGAGCCATGCCAGCGGCTACTGGGCCTCCCCACTCCCGCGGGTGGGCCGGGGGTGCAGGCCCGGAGGAGGGCCCATCCCGGGGCGCGGGGCCCAGGCCGGGCCGCCTCACCCAGTCGAAGTCGCAGGGGTTGCCGTCCTCCCGCTGGGAGGGCAGCCCTTGGCAGAGCGGCGGGACCTTGCGGACGAGCAGGAAGGCGGTGGCCAGCAGGGCGGAGAGCGGGTAGTAGGGCCGCGCCAGCCAGCGGCACAGCCCCGGCACCGAGTACAGCAGCGCCAGCAGCGGCGCCACCACCGCCATCTTCCCCTTCGCTCTCCCGGCCGTCCGCTCCGCTCCGACTGGGCCGTTCGCCCGCGGGAGACGGAACTTCTTCCCCCCTGGCCAGTAGCGAGCGGCGCTGTCAAGCACTTCCCGTGCCCCGGCGGACCAATGAGGGGGGAAGAGAGAAGCGGCCAATCGGAAGCCTGGGGCCGAGTCTCCCGTAGCAACCGGGGTAGCGGGCGGGGCGCGGGCGGCGCTCGGCCAATCGCGGCGGGGCGGGGCGG
>NW_010972672.1:120197-122411 GCF_000737465.1 Haliaeetus leucocephalus
GGGAAGGCGAGCGGGGCGGGAGGCCCGGCTGGGCGGCAGCAGCACCCCATCCCCTCCCCGCGGCGGGCGGCTGGCGCAGGCACCACGGAGCTGACGGGCAGCACCAACCTGATCACGCACTACAACCTGGAGCACGCCTACAACAAGTTCTGCGGCAAGAAGGTGAAGGAGAAGCTCAGCAACTTCCTCCCCGACCTGCCCGGCATGATCGACCTGCCTGGCTCCCACGACAACAGCAGCCTGCGCTCCCTCATCGAGAAGCCCCCCATCTGTGGCAGCTCCTTCACCCCCCTCACCGGCACCATGCTGACGGGCTTCCGCCTCCATGCTGGCCCGGTGAGCCCCGGGGGCTGAGAGCTGGGGGGCAGACGGCTGGGGCTGGAGGTGGTGGGGCTGGGGGTGCCTGGCCCGGCCTGACCAGCCCTGTCTCCCCTCCCCAGCTGCCCGAGCAGTGCCGGCTGATGCACATCCAGCCGCCCAAGAAGAAGAACAAGCACAAGCACAAGCAGAGCCGCACCCAGGATCCTGTCCCCCCAGGTAAGGGGCTGCGCCACGCTGCCACAGCCGCCCCCTCTTCTGTCCCGCCCTGGGGGATGCCCAGCTCACCTGACGCTCTCGTGTCTCCAGAAACCCCCTCGGACTCCGACCACAAGAAGAAAAAGAAGAAAAAAGAGGAGGATCCAGAACGGAAGAGGAAAAAGAAAGAGAAGAAGAAAAAGAAGGTGGGTGGGGAAAGCCGGGGTCTGACTCCCAGCCCGTGCCCACCCCAGGGGCTGTCAAGCAGCGAGCTTGGCCCGGGCAGCAGCAGCGCCCAGAGCCAGTGAGCGGCTGTCCCCAGGGGTGCTGCTGTCGAGCAGGAGGTCTCAAGGGATACATGTCTTGTCCTTCCTCCGCAGAACCGGCACAGCCCGGAGCACCCGGGGGTGGGCAGCTCCCAGGCCAGCAGCAGCAGCAGCTTGCGGTGAGGCCACGCCGGCGCCGCCCCGGGGATCCCCCAGCCGACCGGAACGGCCCTGACTGACCTGGGAGGGACTCGTTCCTCCCGCAGCGCTCAGCAGGGGGACTCGAGCTGGCCTGTTCCCCCCCACCCCCACCTCTGGCAGAGAGGACACCCCTGCAGCCCCCCACTTGCGTTGTGCAGCCAGCCAGGACCAGGGGACACGGACTCTGCTGGCACTGGGGTTGCCGACCTTGGCCTTTTTTACCAAAACAACCTGGTGCATCGGGGGTCTCTCTTTTTTTAGTCACCTTTTAATTAAAATCTCTGCTCTGAGGAGGGGCTGGTGGCAGTGGCTGCTACAACCCTCGGCTGTCACGGCGACGTGAGGAGCCAAGACTGGGGCAGTCTGGTGGGGCGTGTGGGATCAGCACTGTCCCGACACGCTGTGGCCTAGGATGGAGGATCGTGGCCAAGCTCCCACCCCAAGCAGGGTTGAGGTGGGCTCCTACCTTGGCTCCTACCTTGGCTTTGGCTGCTGGGCTGGGTTGAGGGGCTCTGCGCTCCTCTGCCCTGCACCTCCCAGGCCTGGCGAGGACGGGAGTGACCCTGGAGAGGCACTGTGTCCCTGCACAGAGGTGGCTGCTGGCAGAGTGCCCAGGGCTGCTGTCGCAGGCCCCAGGAGCTCCAGCAGCAGTCACGGCACAATGCCAAGGTCCTCCTTTGGTCCCAGCACCTTGCACAGGATCCTGAGCCTCACCAGCCCCTGCGACACCTTCCCCAGAACCGCTTTCCTCACACCCTGGAAAAAAAAAAAAAAGTACCTTCTTTAGGAGCAGAGTTTGCCCAAAAGCACCCTGAGGAGATTCCTCCCTGAAATGGGGCCAAGCTCAGCTCTGCTTGGGCCCCCTTTGCTCTCCCCCTTGAGAGGAGTGAGGGAAGGCCAAGACCCTGAAGGACCAGAGCCCTTCAGGGGCTCCTCTGTCCCTGGACGCTAAACAAAACACACGGATGCCTGCCAGGGTGGCTCATTAAATATCCTTTTATTCCTCATTTTTAAAATGGCTAATAATAATAAAAAAAACAATGGTGTGGCTGTGCAGAGGCCACGGGAGAGATATTGCCGTAGAGAAAGTCAAGTAGTGCCTCAAGTTTTGTGGGCCCCCACATGGGGCGGCTTGCCCAGGCAGGGGTGGGGGGACGGGGAGCACTGAGCTCCTTGGCTGCATTTTTTTTTTTTTTTTTTTTGCATGTGGTGGGAAAATATTGCTTTATTG
>NW_010972672.1:122421-145769 GCF_000737465.1 Haliaeetus leucocephalus
GCTTTTTTTTTTTTTTTTTTTTTTTTTTGGCATGTGATGAGAAAATATTGCTTTATGGGGATGCACCCTGCTGGCCTTCCTCTTCCCCAAATGGAAATAAAACAACCACGTGACAGTGAGAAAACCTATCAGACCCATTAAAAAAAAAAAAAAAGTAACAAAACCAACAAACACTCCCCCACCCCCCACCCCCCAACCAACACAAACCGTGGGGAAACATAAAAAGAGCAAAAACTGCCAGTGGGGAAAGGCTGGAGCCCGTGAGTGTTTCTCTGCGCCAGCCAGCACCTGCATGTACCAGCTTGCGGCTGGGTTTGGGGAGGTGTGTGGGGAGGGGGGCTACCCCTTGGCCCTTCCTCCTCCCTGGGTGGTAGCACCCCCAGGAAGGAGGGCTGGAGGCTTCACAAGCGAGGAACCAGGGAGCAAAGCGTCCTCAGCTGAAAGCACCTTGGCCTTTGACGGGGCTTGGTGGGGGGACAGGGCACCCCAGTGGGGCACCCGCCATCCCATGGCCCTGCCGGCCCCACTTCGGGTGGGAGGGCAACACCAGGTGCCTGCCGCAGCTCATTCCACGAACACAGGAGGTGGCCCCAGCCCCACATCCCTCCTTTGGGGACCAGGACAAGGTGGGGGCCCAGACCCTGGGCAGGGAATGGGTAGTTTCTTCCTCTCTCTGGGTAAGATATATAATTTCTGCTTTTTTTTTTTAATATTTATATTTATATATATAGATATTTATATATACACACACCTGGTAACTCAGAAAGAGAAAAAAAATAGAATCCGTAACAATAATAATAAAAAAAAGTATTCTGGTTTAAAAACAATCCATTCCTACCACGCTAGGCGAGCGATTGATTGCACAAGGCCCACAAGTGGCTGGCCCAGCCGAGATGGCGCCAGGGCAGGAGGCTGCAGGATTCGGCCCCCGAACCCCCCGTGCCTGGCTGGGGTGGCTGCTGGCAGCAGTCCTCGGCAGGCGGAGGAAGAGCAGCCCCGCTTGGGTGTGTGTCAGCCCCCCAAGTCCCGGGGAGGGGTGGAGAAAGAGAAAAGCAGTGGGGGCCGCTGGCCCGTCTCCCCCCGGTCCGGCTCTCCCTGGAGTCCGCAGAGCGTCCGGCCACAGAATGCCCCTCTGGGGCCAGCGGCTGCCAGCCGGGGAGGTGGTGAGGGGGCGAGCGGCTCTGCCCCTCATACTGAGATCTCATAGGTGGTCCCCCCCACGCCAGAGACCTTCTTGACTCCTCCACGGGTGGGGCTGCTGAGGGGCACCTGCCCCGGGCCTGGGGGGGCTGAGCCCAGGCTCTTGGGCTGCCCATTGGACTTGCTGTAGGCTGTTCTCATCTGCACCTCGTCCCTGGGGAGGGAAGGAAGGACAGACACAGGGTGTGAGGAGGGAGAGGGAGCAGGGCACCAAGGGAGGGCATGGGGTGGGGGGGAAGGACAGGGCTGTGGGGCTGCTGTCACCCCCAGGAGGGGTCCCGCATCCAGCACAGCCACAGCCCTGCCCCTCCCCAGGGACATCCAGCACCCACACACCACTCCAGCTCCCCAAGAGGCCCATGGGGTGTCCCGGGGAGGCGGGGGGGGGGGGCACCAGCTCTGTTCTGGGAGAAGGAGGAGGATCTCTCTCTCACCCTTCTCCAGGCTAGGTGCAGCATCGCTCCCCAGCAAGGGGCGTTTCGCTGCCCCCAGGTGCTGGTGCAGAGGATGGAGTGCTGGAGGGGGCAGCAAACAGGGAAGGGAGGTTCAATGGGCTGCTGGCTCCCTCCAGGGCGAGGGCCCCCCTCTGCACGAGGTGGCCGGTGCTGGTACTTACTTTGGTGCCAGTAAGGGTTGCAAGGCCACCTCCTCCATCTCGGGGACACTGGCCTGAGACGCTGGTTTTTGGCTGCTGTAAGACACGGATTTGCCCAGGTGGGGGGCGGCAGGCTGGTCGGGTGAGCCCAGGGAGCGCACCCGGAGCGCCTGGAGGGGCTCAGGCTTGCCGAAGCGTGGTGGGGCCGGGCGGGTGAGTGGGTTCTTGCCCAGGGGCGAGCGCTTCGAATCGTCCGAGGAAGAGCTGGTGCGGGGGGCGTTGCTGGAGCCCGGCGTTGACTGGATGCCCGAGTCTGCCAGCCCCACGTCCTCCTCCCTGCCCGGGGCCGGCGGCTGCTGCAGCAGCTTCTCCCGCTCCTGAATGGAGGCCACAATGTGGCGGGAGAGATTGTCATAGCGCACGGGCGAGGGCTCACGGGGCGGTGCGTGCTTGGGGGAGACGGCACCGGCAAAGCGGCCATGCAGGTCGGTCTCTCTCTGCTGGGCGATGCGGGCCGAGAGGAAGGGTGAGGTGTAACCCACTGGCGGGTCGGGCTCTGGGCCCGCCTGCACCGACTCGAAGTCAGGGCTGTCGGAGGGCGTGAGCAGGCTGTCGTACGACAGGCTGCCGTTGCGCGTCTGGTTCACCAGGCTCTTGTAGGAGGTGGAGGTGGTGCCTTCCGAGCGGATGGACTGGAGGTGGCCCATCTCAAAGCCTGTGCCCTGGGCCGACTTGAGGCTGGAGGAGCGGGAGCCGCTGGAGAGAGGGTCAAAGTGAAAGCTCTTGCCGAAGGTGGGCGAGCGGAAGCTCTCGGGCTCCAGGCTTGGCTCCGAGCGGTAGCTAGGCTTGCGGCTGCTCTCACAGATGGAGTTGGGCTCCTTCAGGCTGTTCACTCGGCTCAGCTGAGGGGCAGACACACATCAGTCACCCATAGAAAAATGGGGAACCTGCAAAGCTCCCAACACCCACCCCAAACTCTTCCCCCCAGCCAGGAACATGGTGGCATCCCCTCAAGGCTGGGTTCCCCCCTTGCCCGGCCTCAGGAAAGCGGCAGTGGGCACGGCCTTACCTTGGCGCTGGTGGAGTGGGGCAAGGCCGCTGAGCTGCTGCTGCTGCTGTAGCCGGGCCGGTACTTGTACATGGTGGGAGTCGGGGGGCTGTCCTTGCCTAGCAAGCTGCTGTCTGCAGGCAGGGGAAGAGAGAAAGACGCTCAGACACGTGGCAGCTCCCCAGGGCTGCGGAGGGGAAGGAACGCCATGCAGAGCCCTGCCCTCCCTTCCCAAGAACCGGCTCTGAGCCTGGGGCAGACAGACCAGGGAGGCGGAGGTGGAGAGAGCGATGGGCTCAAGGAGAGGCGCACCAGGGGCGGATGAAACGGAGCGGGATGGAAAACGTGTCCCCATGGCAATGTGTTTGGGGCTGGCACTTCCATGCCCCTGCAGTGGCCCCGGCTGGGAGACTTCTTTAGCAGCCCCGGGGTCAGCAGGGTGCATGCTGCATGGAGGGGTCAGTGGGTGCCTGGGCACTCCATGGACCTGCTGGCTGGTCCCCCCACTGATAACACACGCCACAGCCCTCCTCCAGGCAGCAGGGCCGGGCAGTGCTGTGCTCCAGCTGGGGGCACGGGGAGAGCTGCAGAGGCCTCCAGCCTGCTGCGGGAAGCAGCTGCTTCCAAGCTCTGCCCTTCACATCCCACCTCTCTTGCCAAGCCCACGCAGGCAGCTCCGAGCACTGCTTCGCCAGCTCTCAGGGAAACAGGGAAAGCAAGTCACGCAGGCTGCCTCAAACGTGCTCTCTGCTGCCAAACCAGGCCTGCTACTCCTTCACCTCCTTCATCCTGGCGATGCTCCTGCGCCTGCCTGCAGCATGGCAGCCTGCAAGCCTGCCTGTCGCAGGCCACTGCAGCTCACAGGGGCTCTGGGCAAGCACCATGCTGTCTCGGCTCGGCCTCTTGCTCCTCTCCGATGGAGCAGAGCTGGCTGTAAGCATCCCAGGCTTCTCCAAGTGCAAGGGGCCGCATACACCAGCCCGGAAATGTGGGCATGTCCTGCCCCACAATGTGGTGGTACTGATGTGCTTCGGGTCTGCCCTGCAGCCTGTTCCACCTACGGCCCTGGCTCCTGGTCTGCCTGGCACAGCCCTGGGCTCCCCTCCCAGCGGCTGCCTGGGACCCTGCGTGCCTTCCTTACCCTCGTTGGTGGCCAGGGTTAAGTGTGTCCTCAGGCCCGTGTAGCGGCTGAGGTCTGGCTTAGGTGGGGGTGGCGGTTCGGCGTCAGCAGACTGGCTCTCCGTCACCTCCAGGCTTCCTTTGGACTGCAGAGACAAAGCGCAGAGGGAGGATCAGAGGGGTGCCAAGGCCTCAGCCCTCCCCTCGGCAGGCAGGGAACAGGCAGTGGCATTAATGGGGCTCTCGCTGCCTCCTGGGCCATCCAACGTACTGAGCGCTTGAAGGCGGTGCATGCTGGGAAGTGCTGAGGAGGGGGGGGGACCTCCAAAGGATGCTGAGAGGGGGAAGGACAGGATGGGGAAGGGCAATGGAGGGTGCAAAGCCTCATGTGGTCACTGCCGCATGGGAGGGACATGG
Source organism: Haliaeetus leucocephalus (assembly GCF_000737465.1). NCBI lineage: Eukaryota > Metazoa > Chordata > Aves > Accipitriformes > Accipitridae > Haliaeetus > Haliaeetus leucocephalus. The sequence goes on from NW_010972672.1 coordinate 126,801, forward strand.
TTTCCGTCCCATGGGGACACAGAACAAGACGACACGGGGGGGATGGGGAACGTGACAAGGCTCACTCGGTTCTTTACTCACGGATGCAGGCTTGCACCCCTGGGCTCCATGGAGGGCCCCAACGCAGGGAGCGCTAATCCCCACCTTCCTCACCTTCGTCCTCTTCAGCTCTGTCTGGATACCGTTGTCCATGATCTTGACAGTGACCTGACCATCCGACACCTCGGGCCGCAAGAAGGGGGGTCTCACCAGCACTGTCTGCTCAGCCTTTGGGCGCCCAAGGTACCTACGGAGAGGGGCGGGAGGAAGGTCAAGGCCTGGCATTTGGGATGGGGCAGTTTGCCCAGGTATTGCAGGGCTGAGGGGGCACCATGCTGTGCCAGGCTCACCTGGGGGCCGGGGAGCTGCAGAGGACCCGGCTGACGTTTTTACAGCAACCATTGGTGAAGGGGTTGACACCACCGCGGAACTTGCCCGTCACCTGTGGGATGAGGAGCATCATAGCAGTGTACTGGGGTGGGCAGGGACCTCAGGGGGTCTCTGGTCCAGCCAGCTGGGTCAGGTTGCTCTGGGTTTGTCTAGCTCACTCATGACAATCTCCAAGGTTGGAGATACTTGGAGATACTCCCCCTTTTCCAGGTCCCTGTCTCAGCATCCAACTACCCTCAACAGGGAAAAGTCTTTCCCCAGCATCTAACTGTAAGTTACCTTATTTCAAGTTGTGCCTGTCGCCTCTTGCCCTCCTGAGAAGAGCCTGCCCAGCTCCATCCTCTCTACAGCCACCCCTAACAGCAGCAGTAAAGACCCCCCATTTCCAGGCTGCACAGACGAGGTGTGCTCAGCCTCCCCTCACAGACATCTTGTGTTCTAGGCCCTGACCAGCTCAGTGGCCTTCCCTGGCCTCGATCCAGCCTGTCCATGTCTGTCTGGTCCCGGGGAGCCCCAAAACATATCCAGATGTGGCCTGGCAGGGGCCAGCAGCCCCACATCAGCCCTGCAGGCATACCTGTTCGTTGGTAGTACGGCCCCTTGCCACAAGCACCACATGGAACCCCGTAAGGCCAGCGACGGGAATGAAGAATAAGCCGGCCACACACATCACCACCATGCTATCAGCAGCCAGCTAAGGAAAAGCCACAGCCCTGCTCCACAGCACACTGTCCCCAGCCCCACCAACACCCTCCCTCTTCAGCCCCGCTCCTGCAGCCTCACAGAGGATACGTGACCGCCATGCGGACGCCGGAGAGCTCCTCCACCTGGTAGAGGACATACAGAAGGCCGAAGCCAAACACTCCCATGATGTGCGTGGTGAGCGACAGCAAGAAGAGGAAGAAGTAACGGTAATTGCGCCGCCCGATGCAGTTGTTGACCCAGGGGCAGTGATGGTCAAACTCCTGTCGGTAGGGAGAAGACACGGTGAGGGACTTGGCTGCCAGGCCTTCCTGCCTGCTCTGTGTATTAAACTCTATGTGGAAATGAAGAGGCATCAAGACCCAGCAGTTCCTCACCTCCACACAGTTGTCACAGACGCTGCAGTGGGAGCAGCGTGGCGGCCGGTAGAAGCGGCAGGTCGCACACCATTTCATGCGCACCTGAATGCCCTTGATCTCCACTGTCTTGTAAAGCGGAGCTCGGAAGTCGTCCTCCTTGTCCTCGTCCTCCTCAGCTGATGGGGAAACCCCAGCACAGCCATGTGTCAGAGCGTGGGGGAAGGCGACACCAGGGCCCAGCCAGCCTCCTGCCCTCCTGAGCTGGAGATGCCTAACATCGCCCTCCTCCATCACCAGGCCCATCTCACCTGGCACAGGGACCGGGCAAGGACCCCCAAATACAGGTAGAGGATGGGGGGCACTCCTAGGCCCTGCCCCAAAACCACAACACCCACCTGAGCCCCAGGTACCTGATACGGGGTGCCAGGATTTACACTGCTTCCACCACCTGGTCCTACAGGCTGGGTGTTGAACCCAGAGCTACTGTCCCTGTGGTGTGTGTCACCACCTGATCCCACCCAGGCAGGGCAAGGAGGGCTTTCCTCAAGCCTTCTGGGATCAGGTAATTCTCTTTACCTCAGAGGAAGGGCAGAAGGAGGTAGCTCTATCCGAGACACTTCCCCAAGCAGAGCCAGACTCACCTCGCGGGAATATGCCTGGGTCCATGAAGGTGGCCATACTGAAGTTGGCCAGCACGAAGAGGAAGACAACAGCATTGTAGACAGGAATGACTGGGGAGACGTACAGACTGAGCCCTGGGCACCTGCAGGCACAAAAGCAGTGAGACACCCAGGCCCTGTCCCATGGGTCACTCCTCTGGTGCTTCCCACTGCCCCTTGCACTGCCCCCCGCAACCCACACAGCCCCAGGCAGGCATCGCTGAGCTCCAACGGTGCCCTCAGAGCAAGCAAGGGCTGCATGGGCGCTAACCACCCCTTCTGAGCCCCACAGCTGTCCCTGTAAGCCATTCCTGCCATGCTCGGTGGTGGCCTGGCTGGGAAGTCCACGTTCCCTGCTCTGGGGCTGTATTTCCAGGCTCCTGCCCAGGCAGGCAGCTGGGGAGGTTCCCTGCCATCAACTCTTCCTTTTGCTCCCACCCAGGGCCCTCCACACCTAAACTGGAGCTGCACCCAGGCCAGCTTGACCGAGGGTGTGTTCGGGCACCCTCTACAGACCAGCCTAACCCCCAGCCCTGGGGGAGCACCCGCGGGGGGCTGGTGTGGGAATCACTCCGGTAAATCATAAGAGAGCAAAAAACACCCCTCTTGCGCCCACAGCCCCACAGGTACTGCCAGCGCAGGACCCTGCTGCCACTGGGAGCGACCGCAGGCGGTGGTGAGAATGGGGTGAGCCAGGCCGATGGCACAAGGGATGCCTGGGAGGGATCTGGCCACTAGGAACCTGAACGTCGTCCTCCATGCATTACACCAGTGAGCATGGTGGGCAGAGGGGACCCTGCAATGGGATGCAAAATGAGCAGCAGCTCCAGTGCCTCCAGAGCTGCTCCTGCTCCTCACATCCTGGAGTTGGAGCCCAGCCTGGAGACAACTCCGGTGGCACATGGGGACCCCATCGCTGTGCCAGCCTGCCCCAGCCAGCACCCAGCTCCTCTGTGGGCCTGGCCGAGGGGCCCCGTGTCAGCACAGCAAGGGAATCACCACCGTTCCCCTCTGCCTCGGGCGGGCTGGGCTCAGGACAGCGGGCTTCCCCCTCAGAGGCGCCAGTGTAATACCCTAATCTGCTTTGCTGCTGGGAGTTTAATCCTGCAGATCTAGGACAGCATCTGTCCCTCTCTTCCCCCCGCAGCGATAAGTGCAGATGGATTTAGGCAGCAGGCGCAGAGAGGGGCAGAGCGCAGGGCTCGACGGGCAGAGTGACATATGGTGCCCACGCTGTAATCCCCCGCAGCCCCTGAGCAGGTAGAGGTGAAGGGGCAGGCGCTGGTCCGTCCCCTCCTCCGCCACCACCCACTGTGACTCAGCCGGGCGACAGGTCCCATCGCCAGCGAGGCAGCCCCTGTCCTTGTCATGGCAGCCCTGGGAGCCCCAGTGAGGCTCCAGCTGGGAATGAGCCCTTGGTCCAGGGCTCTGCCTCTAGTTCAGCCCAGTCCAGGGCACCCTCCCACACAGGGCAGTGTGTGAGGGGATAGGGGATGGTGCCAGGCAGAGGGCTGCCTCCAGGCAAGTGGCAGCCAGGAGATAAGACGGGTCCGGGCTGGAGGAGCAGGCACACCTGCCTTGGCACCCACCTGGCAGCGGAGGAGGGAGAGGCGGGCAGGGCGTACCCAGGCACAGCTCCAGCCCTGGCCCTTCCCAGCACCCAGAGAGGGTGGGAAGCGGCAGTGGGACCTGTCCTCCGCTGGCCAAGGGCAAGGCAGTCCCCATCCAGGCACAGCGATTAGGGCAAGAAGAGAGCGGGAGGGCAAACCCCCTTGAATTTACAAGACATCTGGCTAGCAGGAGCGCACCGGGAGCCAAGCCTTGCTCTGCCAGCCAGCACACTCTTCCTCCTCCTCTCCTGAAGTGGGGCCTGGCACCTTCACCCTCAGCAGCACCTCCAGACCCCGGCCCTGCACACCAGACCAGAGCTGCACCTGCAAGCTGTCTTCTCCAAAACTTCTTCCACACCCCCACCCCGTTCCTCCACGCTGCTCAGGAGCCCCCGAGCACCTCGCTGGGGTGGGAGCCTCGCCCTCCTGGGCACCTTGGGTGATGCCTCCCCACCTCCACATATCTGGGACAGCATCTCCCAGCATTTCACCAAGAGCTCTCCTCCAGGGTGGGGAGCAGCTCCTTTACAACCCGCATGGCACTGGCCATGCCGGCTCTGCCTCCCGAGAGTGCCGGCCCTGCTGTCTCCTTTGGAAGCCGGCCAGGCAGATTCTCTGCAGAGCGGGCGGCACCAGCGCAGCTGGGACGGACGGGCTGGCAAGGAGGAGCCCTCTCCAATCTGTGTCCCAAAACCCTCGGAGAGCAACTCCAGAGAGGTACAGGATGTACACGACATCGCGAGGCCAAGACCTGAGCAAGGGAAGAACACTAGCCACGTCGAGCCCAGATAGCCCAGTATGACCGGCATCGCTGGGAGCTGCCACGGGACTGGAAGCCACGCCAGGAGCAAGGAGCTCACACCTAGCTCAGCTTCCCCTTCCCCTCTGACGGGCAGGCTGTGCCCAGGGAGAGGGCTCATCCCACCCACCCCCAGCACCGAGCTGCTGCCAGGGCTGCCCCCGGCCACCCACCAAACAGCACCGGCAAGAAATGCTCAAGTGGTTTAAGTGGTTTGCAGAAAATGAAGGCGAGAAAGCCTCCCAGTCTCGCAGAAGGGAAACTGGTATTTGCTGCGGGGCAGGCTGGCAAGGCAGGGAGCCAGCACGGAGCTGACAGCCCCCCGGTACTCACCCAGCAGCTGAAGGAGAGCTGGGCAAGGGGCAAACAGCCCATTCCCCACAGCTTCCAGGGCCAGGGGCCTTGCTGGCGGTGCAGTTTCAAGGAGCTAAGTGGCTTCATTAGCCCCCAACTCTCTTCATCACCACTGCTGTCCTGGTCTTTGAGGTACCCGACAGGGCTGCTCTCTGCCCTTGTAAGGCAGCAGTCCCTTTGGAGGGGTGTTTCTCTCCTCTCCTGGCCTGGGCACCAGACACAGTGCCAAGGGGAAGGTGGCCACTTGCGATGTCACTTCGCCTCAAGGGCGGGCAGACCCAAGCACCCCAAATCACTGAGCTGAGCCCCCCAACTCCAGAAGAGCCTCCCCAGCTCTGCTCTCTGCTGAGCTGCAGAGCTAAGAGCAGCAGAGGAGAGACTGCTGGAGTAAGAGGGGCAGGGGGGCTCAGATGATCCTTAAAGGTAGGAAAAGCCCTTCCAGAAACCCTGAGCAAGGAGCTCATCTCTCTAGGAAGGGAAATCCCAGCCCAAATCTTTGCTTGAAAGGGATGGAGGGGAGCCAGGGAGACCCACTGCACACCAGCCATCCCTGCACAAGGGAAATGCCAACAGCAAGGCTGAGCCAAACATGCAGCCCAGATCCTCGAAAGACAGACCCTGGCAAGGCAGAGGAAGGACTGAGCTGCCTCAGCAAGGGCTGGCACAGAGGAAAAGCTCTGGGGCAGGCAGAGATGGAAGGACTGGCCTTCCAGGGGGAAGGGAATACCTCTCCCATCAGCTCCTGCGCTGTCTGGGCACTGAGCCCTTCCCAGGAGGGAGAAGCATGGCTCCCAGGGGACAGGACAGCAGGTCCCCAGGTATGAGAAAGACCAACCCTTTAGCTAAGGGAGCACCAGCAGACTCCAGACACCATGGCACTGAGGAGGATGCAGCCACAGGTTTAGAAGGGCGATCAATGCCAATGGATCAAATGGAGGAGACCTGCCTGGGGACATCGATCCCTCCCATCTCTCCAGCTCTGCTCTGGGGGCTGCATGTTCCGCTGCAGATGGAGTGGAGGGCTCGCTGCAGCATGTCTTCCAAACCCAGCCTCCAGTCTCCATTTTCAGTGGCCGTGAGCCCTAAGGCAGGACCCTGATTACTGTGAGAGCCAACCTGCCAGCCAGATGCTGCAGGTGGATGAAAGATTGATCTTCAGCCTTCAGAAAAGAGAATCAATCGGAGAAGCTGGTGTGGTGCCTCAGGGCCAGCTTACAACCCCTGTCCTTATCAGGTCTTGCCAGCTGCGTGCAACTGGGCAGGCAAGCTGCCAGGGGCTGCTCTGCACAGAGTGAACTTTACATGTTGAACAACCAGCCAGGGATGCAAAGCCACCCTGGGGTGGGACTTCACAGGCCAGGAGCAAGCAGAAGACCCTCCCCAGGGACCACAAGGATCCGCAGCTTACGAGGATAGCCTCAGGTTGAGCACTCCCGGGTTGCAAGCGCAATGCTATGGGTCTCCTCCCCAGCGCTCCCAAGCGTGGCAGCCTACTGCCTGCCACCCTCCCAGCTCTCTCCACACCCACGGACGCCACCACACCATGGGGGGGAAGCAGGAATCCTCACAATACACAGACCATACGTTACTCGAGCCAAACTACCCACTGGCATCCATGCTCGTGGGCCCCAACACAGGGGAGTCACCTCCCTGAGATCAACCCCACCCCATGGGAGGGAACACGGTCCTCTGCAGTGCAGGGAGCAAGGGTGGCTGCCAATCCCCAAGGGGAAACCTTGTTATCAGAAGCACTGACATGTTCCTGCCTTTTGCTCTCCCAGACAGAGAACACGGGGCTGCAGACCTTGCCTTGACACCAGGAGCAGCCGGAGGGTGTGGGCTCCAGCTCCGCAGAGGAGGAGGAGGGAGGTGCTCACCACTGTGGCCACACGGGTCCCAAGGAACTCGTCAAGTTCCCTCTCCACATTGGGATGCGAAGCACACCCATCGCTAGAAGAGCTGTCGAGACTTGTCTCTGGCAGCACATAAGAGAAATCGGGGAACCTCAGGCAAACTGAGTCACATCTGGATCCGAGACGGGCTTTTTGCCACTAGTCATACCAGGAGAAGCCTGTCACTCCCCAGCCTGGCTTCTCCTCCCCTCTGCAGGCTCAAAGCCACCCTGCGGCCCCTTGTCCCCTGCCCTCTCCTGGAAGAAAGCCCTCCCTGAGGACACCTTCCCCACCCTGCCTGTACCCCTGGACTCTGACCCGCCACCAAGTGAGGAGGGGCCGGCGCTGTGCCAGGGCTAGGCTCACCTCGCCGACCTGCCGCAGGAGGGCTGGACTCGTGGCCTCTCTCTCCAGCTCTCTCGATGGCCTTGCTGCAAACACAACCCCTGCTCGCCGCGACCGTCACACAAGTTTGGGTCCAACTAGGAGTGTGCATGCCACCCTGTACCAGAGGCACCGCCGGCTCCAGGGACTGCCGCATCCTACCCCGGCATCCCCATCCTCACGCCTCTCCTTCCTCTCTCCTCCACTAACGCTGGAAGAGGCAAGAGCTCCTTTCCCAAACAGGCACAGTTCCCTTGCAGACTTCCCAGCTGCAAGGATGGGAGGAAAAGTCGGGGTCAGAGGTTTTGCGGACAGATTCACCTAATTGCAAGAAACACTTCATACTCTGCAGGCTTTTATACAGCCCCAAAAGCCACGCTGAGCCATGGCCATGAGCAAGAGTTGAGGCGAATGGAAGGAAGAGGCCAACTGATGGCACGCTATCCAGAGAGCCCCTGCTAAGGGCAGCTCAGAGGTGCTCCCTGCCTCCGACGGGGAAGGAGAGGCTGAGCACCAACTGCACAAGGAGCAGGGACCAGTATAGGCCAGGGGGGAGATGCAGAAATGGACAAACTGACCCCAAGGGGGAATTTCGGTCCTAAAGCAGCACCTCTTTGAGACCCCAGCAAGTCAGAGACCCCCACTCCTTCCAGAGGGAGGACAGGAACATCCCCTCTTCCTGCTGCCCACTCCCTCCAGCACAATCAGCCTCAGCTCATTTCAACTGCCACATGTTCTGCAGCATCTCCTCATGAAATTAATCAATTAAATAGAGTTCTTGGCCCAGAGATACAAATCCTGAGCCAGTGTGGATGGACCAAAAGGTGTCTGGTGGATACATTAGAAATAACACAATCAGAGCCTTTCAAGAGAGCTGTGCTGAGCCCTGGCTGTTCTCTGCCTGGGAGGAGGCCCCACGGGAGGTGTCCCAGAGCCCCCCCACCTCACAACTTCCATTGCACCTCCCAAAGTACCAGCTTCAGGTCCGATGCTGACAGCGTAACCCTCCCGAGCAGGTCTGTGGCAAACACGCCAGAGATGGCAAGTGCTGCAGAGGGGGACCCTGCTGCCGTGTCAGGCGGTGGCCAGCATTGAGCGTGGCCAGGCAGCAGGCTTACAGCCGTGTTGCCTGTCTTTCACCAGGTGCAGAAGGGGGGCAAAGTGATCCACAGGAAGCAATCCTACAGCAGTAATCACGCAGGAAGCAAACCTCGCTGTGGGTCTGTATGTCCCTTCCACCCCATCCCAGCAGCCAGATGGAAACTGCCCGAAGAGAACTGTAATGCCAGGGAGTAACGCCATTCCCTCCCCACCAAATAACCCGTGTGAAAGTGCACTGTGCTTTGCCGCTCTGCTTGAGATTTAATTTGATGTTTTAAAGTAGGTTAAATAACATCCACTGACCTACAATTAAAGCGACCCTGCCCAGGTGTTCCTGAACAAACCTGCTCCACGGCACCGGCGCCTGCTCCCAGCAATGCCTCGCACCATGCCACTCGCTGATAAGCGGCTGCTACCAGCTGCTGCAATAGCTCACAGCCAGGTACTGCGGGCTTGGCTGCAGCAGCAGGGACTGGGTTTGGGGGGTAGGGCTGCCCTGCTATTCCCCCCCAAAGTGCAGCATGCAGCCCCCCATGACAAAGCAGAGGCACGCCTGTCCCCCCAAATCATGGTGTGTCATGCCCAGCTGCTCAGAGGACATCGCCCACTCCCTCCTCTTCTCCTTCATCCCCCTGAAGCAGTAGCACAGGGTCAGCAACATGCTGCAAGTGTTTGACAGCCTGAAGCAGCAAAACTTCGAGCCTCAGCGCTGTCAGCAAGGCTGGCCTGACAAACATTGTGTCTCGGTGGGGGGACTGCTGCTCGCTGCTGAGCGACACCACCAGCTGCCTCCCATCGCTGGAAGGAGTGAATCAAACTGGCTCTGTCCTTTAGTCGTCAAATTACTCTTTTATTGCCTGGTTGTTGCCAGGCGTTAAAGCCGCGGTGACCTTCCAGCCACCGATGGCTCCATCCCAGGGAGCGGCAGCAGCCCTCACGTCTGGCCCTTCTGCCTCCAACGAGGAGCTGCCTCCCGCAGCTCTGGCTAATCCCCGCGACCCCGCTGGCCCAGCGCCAGCAGTAAAGCCCCTCAGCGGGGAAAGCTCTCACCAGGGCACAATGAAAGGTGCCCTGCAAGAGCAAGCCACCCCAGGGAGCGGGAGAGGCTCCCTGGGAGCAGGGGGTGCACCGCCCTCTCTGCCCAGGCAGGACCCTGCCAGGGGCAGCTGGCAGCGAAGAGGAACAGTCAATTATGCAGGGAGGAAAAAGGGAACTGGGCTCATCTCCTGCCTCCCTGGAGAGAGCTGGAAGGACAGAGCACACCGCTGAGGCTGCGGGCCGCCCACCTTCAGACCAGCAGGTGCTCTGCCCCTCTGCTGTGCTGGGGCAGGAGGAGGAGTAACTGGTGGGCAGGAAGAGGAAAGGAGGGATGCTCAAGAGGCAAAGCAGAGCTGAGGGCAGCCGGCTGGCTGGAGGGAGCCGCTGAACAGACACCCTGCCTGAAGGGATGCAGGCAGCAGTCACCCACTGCCTTCCTCTCCCCTGCCTGGGACAGTGGCTGCCTGCACCCCCCAGGCCAGCAGCTGGCACATCTCCGGATTGCCAGAACAATCCCAAACCCTTTGCACGGAGACACCATCAAGGACTCCAAGGTATGAGCACAAACACCTGTCTTATCTACAGATCTCTCTGCTGTCCCCCCAGAACACATCCCCTCTCAGACCCCAATCCCAGGAACACACTGCAGGATTTGGCAGCCAGTCCCGGTTGCCGTGCTCCAGCATTCCTGCCCAGCACACGCTGCCTTGACACAGGCAGCTCCCTGCCAGGGGCTCAGCGCCGGCACAGCAGCTCAGCAGCTGCCTCAGCACCTGCCACTGACCCAGAACTGGCTCAGATCGGCCCTGAGCGAGTGTTAATAAGCTGTTTGTCACCCAGGAAGGGAAAACGTTAACGTGAGCAGCAGCCCTACCCCTCTCCCAGCCCAGGGAGATCCCTCTGGTACGGTCTGGCACTCTCCAGCAACTGGTACCATTTTACACCCTGGCTTTTCCCCACTGGCTCCAAGGCCAACACAGGCGTCTGCCTCAGGCCCCAGTGACCTGCTGGCAGGCCACCTCCTTCAGGTCGTCTCCAGAGATACCAAACCCTTGTTTCCTCAGGGCAAGGCTGACATCAACAGCAGCGAGAGATCCATGCAGTGGTCAGAGTACTTCTCCTTGAACTTTCCTTTGTGGCTCACAAATCAGTTACAAAACTCTAAAAATAACATGGAGCCTGCCCCAGTCCACAAAACCACTTCACGTAGCTCCAAAGGAGAAAATTAGCTCTGCCATTTTCCACCTACAGGTCACAAACTAATTCCCAGCCTGGCTGACCTGTGAGAGAGTTGCCAGTGAGACAAGCGAGTTGTGCAAAGACCCGAAGACAAGAGAGGAGTGGCTGCCAGGAACTGGAGCCGAGCAGTGGCAAGGGGCCCCGCTTCCTCTCGCTCACCTCAGAGGAAAACTGAGTGAAATGGGTCTGGCTGAGGCTGAACTGCTCCGATGGACTGTAGTGCTGCTCCATCGTCCATCCTTTAGCACCCGGAGCACTATATCCCCCCTTTAGTCTGGCAAGAAGTCACAGCTCCTCTCCCAGATAACCCCCGTGCAGTCTCTGCCCCCCCAACCTCACGGCACCGCACAGAGTGGGCTGGGTCCCCAGGTCTCCCTTCGCCCTCCCCACTCTTTGGTTGAGTAGCTGGGACTCACGTGAAGGCAAAGAAGAGGGTGGTGGCTCCCACTAGGAAGATGGCAGCAGCTGAGACCGGGACGTATTTGCTGGGTTTGAATCTCTTTCCAGATGCTGCTGGCATGTTGGAGCTGTGGTGGGGGATCCGCCCCGCAGCATAGCCCAGGCCCAGCGGGAGTCAGAGCAAGACGAGAAGGGGAGGGGAGAGGGACGGGGGCAAACCGCTACCCAGTCTCTGCGCTTGCTCCCAGGGCGAGCTCTGACCGGAGTGGACAGTCCGGAGAAGTCCACGGCGGTCTCTGGAGTGCGAGGCCCGGGAGAGGAGTCCCTGCTATGCTCTGCCCTGCAAGAGTTTGTGGGCACAGGGAAGGAGGTTTAAAAACATTAAAAATTCAGAACCGAGAACTGGATTTGGATTTGAACAGCCGCTAGGGCAGGAATGCCGAGAGCCCTTGCAAGCTTCCCTCTGTCGGGCAACAGCCTGCAGAAAGGAGGTCCCCACACGGCTGACACTGGCAACCAGGATCCAAGGGAAAGGGAAGCCTTCCAGGCTCAGGCAAGGGGATGAGCACGATGTGCAAGGTGAGGAGCTGAGCGCACCTTCCCACTCAGCAAGCACCCTGGGAAAGAGCAAGATATTGGTAAACTTCTTGCAAAAAAGCCACTCCTGGAGTCTTGAGGAAGCCACTTCTCCTTTTTAGCCTGCCCTCTGATATGCTGCAGCCCCCTCCGGTTGCTTCACGGGAGGAGGGGGTTGTCTTGCAAGCAATCTGCCCAGCTTCCTCACAGCACTGCTGTGCCACTGCCCCTGCCACTGCCTCCTCCCTCTCGCTGAAGGGGGTCACAGAAACACTCTCCCTGATTTCACCAGGATCCGGGACTGGCTGGCTGGTGGTGGCCGTTTAATTTTATTTATTTCTCTCTTGACTGTTAAAGCCGAAGAACAGCTGGCGCAAGGTTGAGCTGTAAATCCTTTCTTTGCAAGGGGGGTGGGAGGGGAAGGTTCCGCAGATTGTGTGTTTTTGTCCTCTTCCTACTTGTTCCTTTCTCCTGAGCCCCCAGGCCTTTCCACGGGCTTAGTATGCACTCGGTGGTTGGGAATTGACAGGAATTTCATTAAATCTTTTCTGTGGCAACCATTTCCAAGTAGCACAGGGTAGGGTAATGGAGAGATCTGGAGGGAAGCTTTCAGGGAGCGCTTTTACAACCCCAGAAGACAACTGATGGTGAAAACGGTGCTGAATAGGTCTGTCTCAGCCATGGCCCAAGCTGTGCGGGGGAAGATCTCAGTTTGTTCCAAACTGTTCCATTTTTTTCCTCCCCTTCCTTCACTAAAATTCTTCTTCATTAATCCTTTCGTCTTTTAAAAAAAATACGTAAAATCATTAAAACTTGGCACCTGGTACGCCACACCACACCTAGAAAAAAAAATTTAAAAAATTAACAAGGCAAGAGAAGAGACACAATCACGTAAAAACACTCACTTGAAGTAACACCGAGCTTCCCAGGACAGGGAGCAGGCATTTAGTGGAAGATGGAAACAGTGCCTGATAGATTTAAAATCCTGTTGGCAAGTCCCGATCGGCAAGTTAGATGCCGATCTCCAAGCCCAGCTCTGACACAGATTGACGCTGTAGTCCCAGGTCTATCACCTAACATCAGCGTCCCTTTCCACATCTGCAAAACTGCAGTCTGTGATTAGCCAAGGGAGCCCAGCCACAGCCTCCTATCTCCCTTCCCACCCCAAGGCCCTGGGGCATTTGCTGCAGAGAAAGCCAAGTCACCTAACCCATCTAAAAACACCTGAGAAATCCAAGCTGAGCCCTGAATAAGATGAGGGACCCTACAACCTCTTGCCCAACACCCTTCTGCAGTTATAGCTCGAGTCCGAATGCTAGAGAATGCCTGCTCCCCTGAGGTGAGGGGCCTGATCAGAGGCTTGGAGACTTAATATGAGGGTGGAGCCTGCAGGAGGAAAAGACAACCGGGAATCTTGTCCCCTTCCCCCGGAGGGTAGGAGATGGGAGAGGCCTGTGGAAAACACTAGTGCCTCGACTGGAGGAAGTACTCGTAGCTCTGGACGAAGGAGAGCTGGGTTCTCACTAGGTAGCCCCGATTGTTTTAGGGTGCCCTTGGGAACATGCCACCCTTGGCTGATCATGAGGATGCAGGAGGGCACGCCACAGAAAATACGGAAAACCAAACCTTTCTGGAAATGGAAGCAGGAGGCACCAACCTGTCCCAAACTCCAAACACCCAAGAGCCCATCGCAGCTCAGGGATGAGCTAGACACTGATTATATTGCACCGATTATTACTGTCACAGCAACCGCTCCTCGATTTGTCACCCGTTCTCCACTTTGCTGCCTCCTTGTTTTGTCGCGAGGCCTCCCTTGCACTGCAGGTCCAAGTACAGAGCCCTAATGACTTGTTTGCTTTCTCTTTCCAGTTTTCTCCTCTTCTGCCTCTCAAAGTTTTTTTTCTTCAGGGTGGACAGGAAAATATCTAGTGCTGACTAAACACTTGTGAAGGTTGAGAGAACTGCAGCACAAAATTAAAGGCACATTTAATGACAAGAATGTATTACAATTAAATCGGTTCAGTCACAAAACAAGGCGTCAGTCACTTCAGCTGACTAATGAAGAAACTGCTCCCACTGCAGAGCAGCTCTTCCTTTGCAGAAACGAAGCTCAACCTTCTCAAACCAAGTTTTTTTGCCCTTGCGACCAAGAGGAAATGCTGGACTGATGCTTGTGAGCCGGCTGGGGAAAGCTCCGGTTTCACCTGGTAGCAGGTCTCGACCACCGCGAGTTTTAAGAGTAACAACAGAGAAAACGGTTGTTTTCCCCAGCAGGCGCAGAGCTGCCTGGAGAGCAGCAACTCCCCAGCCTCACTCTACCCCCCCACCAAATACAATACCGAGCTTTGAGCACAAGCCCCAACACACAGGATTTGGGGAAAAGCCTGACACCCCACAAAGATGAGCCCTGCTGTGCCATCACCCAAGGAGGGAAGTGCTTGTCATCTGAGCTAGCTGCTGCAATACAGGCAGACAGCAGTTCTAGGGATAGCTTATTCGGAAGTTTAAAGATGACATCACTGCTAATTACTTTAGCAGAAGCAATCTGCTAACATGCTCCTCTGCTGTAATAGAACACTCCAGCCCTTTGAAAGGCTCCGCCATGAAAACAAAGCCACACCTCAAACTCAAACAGATACTGCCAAATGAAGGAGTTTTTTTCCTGTGATGTTCCTCCTCTAGAGATCATCTTCACCCCTGTCCTCGCACAGCACAATCAGTGTCCTCCTCAATCAGGGCGAGGTCCTTCCCTCAAAGGTTGGAGTCCAAGCAACTGCCCCGAGTAGGTCCTGCTCAGTTCCACCTCAGCTGTTCCACTTGAAGACGGGAGCACGAATTTAAGTGCTCCAACCCTTCACGTGGGGTGATGTGGCACACTGTGCCTTTGCAAAGGTCTGCGTGCCACCTCAGCGCAGTACGGAAATGAACATCAGGCAGCGCAGGAGCGAGCTCCTCATCAAATAAAGAACGTACGAGTCGAGATAATTGCTCATGGGACAGTCTACCTGAACAAGCACTATGCGTGGGGGAGAAATCCCAAGTGCTGTGATTAGTGACACCCAAGCGAGATGCAATGCAAATATAATCCCCAGCTCCTTGCCGCCTTTGCCCAAGAATAACTCCACAATTCATCAAACCTGTGAAAGGCTGCTGAGCCCATCCTGCCTGAATCCCAGAGCCACCACGCAGCTCAGAGACTCCCTCCTCAAGCCCCATGGCATGCTGAGCCCCTCCAGAGCCCGTTGGCCCCAGCCCTGCTGCAGAGGCCACCTTCACAGAAAGGCCCAGGCAGACCGGTGCTGTGGAAGCACAGCCTGCTGCCCGCCGAGCACCTGAGCTGAGAGAGGGAAGCCAAGGCCAGGATGCCTGCATGTCCTGACCACAAGGGAACCAGTCCCATCCTCCCACGGTTGGGAACATCCAGGTTGCTGAAGCCATTGAGGGTGCAGCATGGCACGGTGTGCCAGGATCTCTGCTGTGCGAACTTCAAGGTATCTTTTTCTCTTTTCTTTGGGCTAAACTACGCGGCTTACCTCACCCTGACTATCCATGTTGTTTACCCTGGCATCCAGGAGAAACAAGCAAAATCCACCCAGACTTCCTACAGATTATGGTGATTCAGGCCACGTTCACACCAATTCTCCCAAATATCACACCGATTCTTCCCTAGCCTTCCCCTTCTGCAGCCCTGCAACCTGTCTACCTCCAGTCTATCAACCCCTCCTTTCCCTCTACCTTCTTTCCAAACCCTTTGTCTCTCTGGCCACTTTGTCCCCATCCACAAAGGCCGCTCACAGACTTCCCTGCTTGAAAGAGTCCCCAGCTCGTCTCACTTACCTGAGGCACATACGGGCTCCACTCCTGCCTCCAATTCCTTTCCCTCTGCCACTTCCAGCCCAGCAACTCCTCCTTTCCAGCTTCTCTGGACCTGCCCTCAACTCAGCCCTACTCCTTCCTCCCCCAGTCAAACTCTACTGAGCGTGTGTGTCACCGGCATCTCCCCTTCCCCTCTCCCTTGGGAATTCCACCCATTTTTCCAATCCTAGCACCCCCTTTTCAGAGTATTTTCCCAGCTCTGCTCTCCTCAGCCACCTCCAGAGCACACTTCCCCAGTCTTAAGCGTTTCCCTCCACTCACACGAGAGGCTGCTTCTATGTTCCCTCATCTCCATTTCTGGGGACTTCCTTTAATTTTCAATTCCTCCCCTCAGGACATTTGCAAGTGCGACTGTTGCCACCTTCCATTTCTTTCAGCCTAAGTCTCCTTTTCTTTGGTTAAGGCCCTGTAAAGTCTCACTCGAATTTCCTCTTCTTCCAGCACTTGCTTCTTGAAGCCCTGTCCTCCTCCTTTCCTTCCTACCATGCTTTCCACCCTGCCTTACACAGTCTGCTACAAGCCCTCTTCTCACTGCCTTCTCTAGCAATCTACCCGGACACAGCCTGAAGAGCTGGGTGCTTTGTGGCTCAATCTTTCTGAAGCATCAGGCAGGACATGAAAACACGCTTCACCAGGCTCTCCCCACCTTTGCTGGGTTGGGAAAAACATGTGTAACCAAGCTCACAGCTTGGTTATTTCAATCGCTTCCTTATTTCAATCACTGTCGATAACCACTGCAACTCCTCAACCCCTGGAAGGAGGAAACACACACATCAACATTACAAGTTGCCCTTAAACATGCTGCCTTTCACCACCGCCCAGGGACAGGAGCATAATGGCACAGGGAGGAGAGAGTTCACTCTCAGTTAGTGGTTCCTAAACATGCGTCACTTCACTGCGATCCACAGCTACCTACCTACCTACCCCAAACCAGCTGAGTTTCCATGGTGCAGGTCAAACAGACAAACAATTCCTTCCATGCGAGGCAACTCCCAGACAGGGCAGATCCAGGATCACACAAGACAGGATGTGCTTTACCTGTTCCCACTTTGTTTTGATTAACTACACCCCGGAGTTACATGGAGAAGCCTGTTCCAAAGCTTGCTGCTGTCCTCAGCCTCAGCACCCCTGACCTCTCACCGCTGAGCCCAAGCAAGAAGGCCAGCCAGAGATCAAGAACCCCCCTTTTCTCCCTCCACAGGCTCTCTCTGCTAATTTTGACATTGTACATCATCTACTGCTGAGATTTAAGACTCTAAATCAGCAGAGAGAGAAAAAGTGTTCTTCAACCTGCCAGCCAGCAACACAACTGAACCGGACCAAGCGTCTCATGCTGCAGACCACCAACACAAGAACACCACTTCTCTCTGCCACCCTCACCGTCCTCCAGCATGGAGAGGTACCGATGAGATCAGAAACAAGCTCCAGCCAGCAACCCTCTGCTGCTGGGGGTCCTGGACAGAACCCGGACAGCGAGAAGTCAAAGGAGGATTTTTTCAGCCCAGACAACAGGACTGGACATCGACTGCTGAGACGCAGACTACAAACTAAAAGGCAAAGCCATCAGCGTCAGACGGCTGGATGTCATGGGGAAAAGTAAAAGCCGAGACTCCTGCCGCAACATGAAGCCACAGGGCCTCCCCATAGGAGACGATTTTCTTATTACCCACACCACAGTAACACAGAATTCAGGCCTTACTGCACTCAGTGCTCTACGTAACGAGGAGTCCCTGCCTCAAGGAGATGATTTGGTGACACTTTCCTGCTTTTAATTCAAAAGGAGGATGCACAGCAACGTGTATCATACACTTCTGCTCTGCAGAGAAGTTTGTAAACCTGGCCAGAGTCACGCTTCCATGGCCCTCCTCCTGGCTTCAGGTGAAATGGCCCACATCCCACGTAACTGCACTTCTCTCCACAGTTAGATGTACAGGTTTTTCAAGGAGAATAAGATACAGAAAATGAACAAATATTTTATTGCAGATAACAGCGAGAAGGCTGGCATCCACGCAGTGCTTATCTCCTGGCCTGGCTCACACCACTCCTGTCCTCCTTCCTCTGCCCATCTCACTGGTTTACATGGGATTAGCCCCATTTTATAGACAAAGCAGGGAAGAACAACATCTCATCCATCGGAGCCGTGTCTCACTCTATGGACCACAGTGAAGGAGGAACAAGTCCACCCTCTTGCCATTGCGTTATGAGATGCAACAGTCGGTGATGAAAACAACAGACACAGCAACAGACGTAAACGTCCCCAAATGAGCCTCTAAAACAGGAGTTAAAAGGTCTTCCATTGGACCCCGTCAGCTCCACCTAATTACCACCTTCTCCAGCTCCAGTCGGGGCTCGTACCTCAGAAACCAACAGGAATAAAGCACTCTGCTAAAGAACAACTGCTGCTTCAACTGGAGGTAGCAAAGGTGATAATTAGATTAAGCCCACTAAGACGCTCTAAGATCAACTCTCCTTGTTTTGATCCAGACAAGGCTCTAGTCATATTTTATACTCCCCCCCCCCCCCAAATCAGTACAGAAAAGCCTGCCCCGCTAAACACCCAAATTCAGATCCATGCCGGAGAAAAAGCCAGCAGATCGTGGGGAAACTGCTTCCCAGGGAGGCCGCAAAAGGAATGCAAGAGCAGCCGATCAACTCCCGAATCAGGGAGATGAAGGGGGGCGGAATGCCAGGGTTTTCATCTCATCTTGGGGAGATGTGACCAAATACAGAGGTGCAATAATTTGGGATTATTTAGAATTCGGGACTTCTGAGGAGAGGTCAGCTGAACAGCTGCCAATGCAACCCACGACACTGCCAAAACCGGGGAACACAACGCGGAAACACGCGTTGAGGAGGAATTATGCTTTGGAGGCATGGGACAGGACTCTGTGGCCGGAAAGCAGGGGTTTAAATTCTGGTCCTCGGCAGGCCATGAGAGTCAAAGCGCGTGCATTCAGACAGCAGGCTTTCAAAAAACAAAATTATTAAGATTTTCTCAGCAGCACTGGGGACAGTCGCAGGTACAGGAGAGCAAATGTGTCCACATGAAAGTTCCCTGCTGCAGGCCACCACTGTTCCACCTGCCCAGGCAGGAGGGAGCCGTATGCTGCCAGCTGGGGCATGGGAGGCAGAGCGCTGCAAAGCAAAAGCAACGCATGCCGAGGCCGAAGGAGCACGGCTGCACCCTCCGCCTGTCTCGGGGGGCGTGCCTGATGCAGACCACCGTGGAGATGAGCCCCGTTTAGGCATGCTCGTGCCCCACGCCTGTGCGGGAGTGGCCATAATCCTCGGGGCCCTTCTCCCCTCCCAGCCCCGCACCCCGACTCCCGCCACCCGGACGCTCGCCCCCAGCTCCCCCCGGCCTAGGGCAACCCCCACCCTCCCAGGACAGCCTTCCCCGAAGGGACGGGCGCAGGGACGCGGGGCTTCAGGAGAGGAGCAGGGACCGGGGCAGGCGGGGCCCAGCAGGATGCGCCAGCTGGGGGCAGAGGAAGCGGCGTTCCTGTCCAGGCGGTAACCGGGGCCGTCAGGCAGGGGCGGCCGTGCGGAACG
>NW_010972672.1:146657-149322 GCF_000737465.1 Haliaeetus leucocephalus
GGCAGCTGCCCGCCGCTGAGGAAGAGGAGGGAGGGGGCGCGGGCAGCTGCCCGCCGCTGCTGCCGAGGATGCCTGGCTCCAGCTCCTCCTCTATTTGAGGTCCATGAAGCGGATGTCCATGATGAGGAGGAAGTTCTTGGGCAGGGGCCGAGGGGCGGGAGAGAGGACGGTGAAGACCTGGCGCTCCAGGTCGATGCCAGTGACGACGATGAAGCCGGCCACGCTGGTCTCGGAGATGTTGTCGTCAGGGCTGTCGGCAGTGCTGACGCTCAGCAGGTGGTGCACCATGTCCCGCCCCGGTGTCACCGGCACCAGCTTCAGCTGGTTGTCCTCCTGCGACATGCCCAGGGGCAGGCAGGAGTCCGGGATGGTGGGAGCCCCCACCTTGTAGATCTTGACGTCGGAGAACTTGACGTCGAAGGCGTGAGGGTAGAAGCAGCCCCGGAAGCCGTAGAAATACTCGCGGATGCGGTCGTCTCGGCACTCCCGCCGGAAGTCCTTGGAGCGCTCCACCACCCCGCCGGACTTGGGGAGCAGGACGGTGCGCACAAAGTGGGGCAGGTCCCTCTTCAACTCGTTGTACAGCCGCTCCTGGTCCAGCACCACCACCACATCCACCTCGAAGGCGGAGGCGGCGTGCACCAGCGCCTGGTAACCTGAGCCCTTCACCCAGCCACAGGTGTTGATGACACAGCCACTCACCGAGGCGCGGCGGTTCACTTCGCAGCGCTGGTTGAAGACGTCGGCCAGGCGGGATGTGATCTGCAGGGGAGATGGGGCAGAAGTATCAGGACGGAGCAGCCTTTTTGGGGCACCCGCATCTCCAAACCTCAGCTGGGTCTCTCTAATGCCATCCCCACCTCCTTCAGTACCCCCAAAGCCTCGATTCCTGCAGCAGCACCACGCTAGCTGTGACTGGGCCAGAAGCTCAGGGGGGCAAAAACGGGCAGCCACCAAACAGCATCGGAAGGGCAGGAGGCCAGCGTGCCAGGCCCTGCCCAACTCCTCAGGGACACAGCAATCCTCTGCACTGTCCCTAATGTGCTCAGTTGCTTACTGCTAAAGCTCAGGAGTGATACCTGGTTCCTGGGCAGCCACCTGGGATGAAACCCTTTCCTCCCCTCCCCACCCTCAAGAGATAGCTGCAAAGGGGCAATTTGCCATGCAGAAGGCTGAAGCCATTCCTAAAATGTGTTACAAGCACTTAAGGGTGCTCAGCTGCAGCAGGAGAGTCGCTTTTCTGTCCCGAGGGCTGCCAGGGCAAGGGCAGAGCAGGGCTACAGAGGCCTTCAGCCAAGCAGGGGTCTCTGTCACCAAACAGCAGCGGTGGGAGGACCCTGGAGATTCAGGTCAGCTTTTGGGGCATCTTCAGGTTTTTCTTGGGCTTCTTTCCACCTGGGTTTCCATAAACAGAGAGCCAGGCTGTGGGCAGCAGGAAGCAGGGGGTCCCTGCAGGGGAGCGATGCCATGTGGTGACAGCCACCATGCTCTGGCTAACACTGGCTCCACATGAGAGTGATCAGACTGTGCCCATGGCTGCGCTCTGCTCCCCTCTCAGCTAGGGAGCCCCGCAGGCTGAGCTCACTCAGTGTGACCTGCAGCTCTGGCTTTGCCCTCTGCAGCCAGCCATGACTCACAGCCTGCAAAGGCCCTCGGTCACGGTCCCTCCGCTCCTCCTCTCCAGGCTGAAGAGCTTCTCCCCTCCTCAGGGGGCTCCTCCAGCCCCTTCACCGTCTCCCATATGCCTCTCCCCTCACTGCCTGGGCCCTCCCTATGTCTCTGTTGAGCTGCAGTGCCCAGAATCGGGCACAGCGCTCGGGGCAGGGATGCGCCCCGGTCTTCTACAGTGGCAAAAGCAGTGGGACGATCCCAGGCAGGCCAGGAGCTCTGGAGCCCAGCTCTAAACTGGGCCCGTCCCCGGGGTGAGACCCCCCCCTCCACCAGGGGCTCCCTGCGCTCACCTTGTTGTAGAGCTTGATGTTGGTGCCGGGCGTGGTGGAGCCGAAGTGGTAGACGAGCGGGGCCTGGAGGGAGAAGCCCTCCTCCACATCGGCCGGCCGCTCAATGTAGAGAGCACCCATGGTGCCGGGGATGGAGACGGAGCCCTGGCCCACATCCAGCTCCACGAAGGTGGGCCGGCGCCCCAGGCGCACGGCGTAGTTCAGCAGCAAGCGGCACACGGTCGACTTACCCACGTCAGTGGGTCCCACCACCATGACGCGGGGCCCCCTCTCATCCTCCCGCTCCGCCTGCCGCCGCATCTGCTCCAGGGCTGTGTGGGTGTTGAGGTAGAGCAGCATGGGGGTGTCCTTGGAGACGTAGGCCACCTCGGTGCGGCCGCTGAGCTGGACGGTGCAGCCGTGCCAGGTGAAGACGGCCACCTTAGCGCCGGCGTCAAAGGTGAACTTCTTGTTGCGGGTGAGCTCGGTGC
Source organism: Haliaeetus leucocephalus (assembly GCF_000737465.1). Classification (NCBI taxonomy): domain Eukaryota; kingdom Metazoa; phylum Chordata; class Aves; order Accipitriformes; family Accipitridae; genus Haliaeetus; species Haliaeetus leucocephalus. The sequence continues at coordinate 149,089 of NW_010972672.1, forward strand.
CAAAGACCTCGGCCATGCCAGTGAGCAGCTCCAGCTGTACCATCTGCGAGGCCTCCACCTCGAAGCGCAGCTCCGTCTCCCGCTCCAGCTCGAACTTGGCCACCTGCTTCTTCTCCTCCCCGCCGTCGTCCGCCATGACGCGCCACCGGGCCTCGCCTGCCTGCTGCGGGGAGGGCGACGGGTGTGCGGCGGGGCCGGGCCCGTCCCCCGAGGCCGTCGGGCTCTGCCCCCGCT
>NW_010972672.1:149701-151541 GCF_000737465.1 Haliaeetus leucocephalus
TGCCCCCCAGGACCTTCCACAGCTACCTGCCCCGCTCCCACCGCACCTACAGCTGCGTCCACTGCCGGGCCCACCTGGCCAGGCACGAGGAGCTCATCTCCAAGGTGCCCACCCCCCCGGCCGGCCAGCTGTCCCCCATGGGGCGGCTGGGACAGCCAGCGTCCGTCCCCCCCCCCGCGGTGGCCCTGGGGTGGCCCCGGGTCAGCGACCATCACCCTGTGGTGTCCCCAGGGCAGTCAGCTTCCTCCCAAGGTGGCCCTGGGACAGTGACCGCGTGTTGTGTCCCCCCCATGATGTCCCAGAGGCTGTGAGCTTCTTCCCATGGTGGCACTGGGACAGCCAGCATCTCCCCCGTGGTGCCCCTGGCGTGGCATGTGTCCCCCCGTGGTGTCCCCAGGGTGGTGAGCATCCCCCCACGGTGTCCCCGGGCCGGCGTGTTGCACGGTGGCAATGCAGCAGGGCGGGGGGACGTGGGTGGCCCAGGGGACGCGGGGCCAAGCCAGTGACTCGTGCCGTGTCCCTGCAGTCCTTCCAGGGCAGCCATGGCCGTGCCTACCTGTTCAACTCCGTGTGAGTACCACCGGGCACCCTGGGGACGGTGGCCACGGGCCCAGGGTGGGGGGACAGTGGGGGGGTCCTGGGCTGTGGGCACCAGGGAATCACCCAGGGCCGCTGTCCTGGCGGTGCCGGGCTGTGCCATGCCGGGCTGTGCCATGCCGGTGGCAGACCGCCCCCCTCCCCGCTCTGCGGGCGCAGGGTGAACGTGGGCTGTGGCCCGGCGGAGCAGCGGCTGCTGCTGACGGGACTGCACTCGGTGGCTGACATCTTCTGCCAGAGCTGCAAGACCACCCTGGGCTGGAAATACGTGAGTGCCCCTGCGCCCGGCACCCCTACCCCGCTGCGGGCGCTGCCTCAGGCACCCTAACCCCTACTGTGGGCACCACCCGGGGCACCCTGAGCCCACCCTGAGGGCTGCCCCAGGCACCCCAAATCCCTGGTCTGGGCACCCCAAACCTGTAATGTGGGCACCACCCTGGGCTCCCCAAACCTTTGCTGTGGGCACCAGCCTGGGCACCCCAAAGCCATGGTGAAGCCAGGACCCCTGGGCACCCCAACCCCACAGCCTGGGCAGCAGCATGGCACCCCATCGGGGGCGGGGGGGGGTGTCTCACGCTGCCTCCCCCCAGGAGCAGGCCTTCGAGAGCAGCCAGAAGTACAAGGAGGGGAAGTTCATCATCGAGATGTCGCACATGGTGAAGGAGAACGGCTGGGACTGAGGGGCACGGCGGGGGCACCCCCACCCAGCAGCACCCCTGCCCCGGCAGGCACCTGTGCTGGGGTGCTGGCGGTGGGTGCCCCTCCACCTTCGCGCCTCCCCCAGTGCCCTGAGGGCACCTGGTGCCAGCCCGTGCCCCCCTGGGGGGGCACGGTGCCCATCACCAGCACGTGGGGGCTGCGGGGGCTTTTCTAGGGCAATAAAGGCTTTTTTTTTTTTTTTAGGAAGGTGCTGGGTGTCACCTGCCCCCAGCGCTGCCATCTCCCCTGGCTCAGCCCTAGCACTCTGGGGTGACGCCTGGCATGCAGCCGGGGCCCCTGTGGGCACCCTGACGTGGATGGGGGCATCCCCGATAGTCCCCAACTTGCCCCCCCAGCGCCTGGGCTGTCCCGTCCCCTCCCTGCATGCAGGAGCCGTGCAGTGGTCAGTGCATTTATTGGGGCCTCAGGCCTCGAGCTGATGGGGAAACTGAGGCACGGGGGCAGGGGTCGGGGACCCCATCCTGCCCCGTGGGGTGGGGAGTGAAAGGTGGGGAGATGGGGGAGGGAAAGGGGGGCAGGTGGG
>NW_010972672.1:151551-156318 GCF_000737465.1 Haliaeetus leucocephalus
GGGGGCAGGTGGGGGAGGAAGGGGTGGGGAGATGGGGAGGAGGTGGGGAAGGAGGGAGGGAGAACTGGAGGGAGGGATGGGAGGGGAGGTAGAAAGGGAAGCAGGGAGGGACGAGGGAGGATGGAGGGAGGGAAAAGAGGGGGAAGGATGGGGGCTGGAGGGTGGTTGGAAGGGTGGGTAAGAAGGGAAGAAGGAGAGGAAAGAGGTAGGGACGACGGAAGGAGGGAGGGAAAAGAAGGAGGGATGGAGGCAGGAGGGTGGGAGAGACCAGGGAGAGAGGGAAGAAGGGCTGGAGGGGAGGAGGGAGAAGAGGAAGTGGGGGGACAGTGGGGGGCAGCAGGCAGGCAGGCAGGGGCCGGGGTGTGGGCAGGGATCAGGGCTGGGGGTCGCTGAGGCGGCCCATGAAGAGAGGGACGGCGCCGGCATCATGCCAGAGGACGAAGAGGAAGGGGCGCAGGGCATCCAGCAGCAGGACCGTGCGCGCCACTGAGGTGGCCATGGCGCCCGCCGCCTCCACGCCGGCCTCGTCCAGCACCAGCACCGCTCGGTGCCTCGCTGCATCCACCGCCACCACTGGGCCCCGTGCCAGCCCGCACAGCTCCGCGTCCAGGAACAGCCCGTAGTCTGCAGCATCCATCCTCAGCGCCAACCCCGAGGGGACACGGGGGATGCCGGGGGCACAGGGACACCGAGGGGTGCACAGGGGAAACTGGGGGGCTTCGGTGACACGTGGGATGTGGGGGATGCCAGGGGCACACCAGGGACATCAGGGGCAAGGGGGCAATGGGGGGTACTGGGGAACATGAAGGGACACAGGGGACACCGGGGAGATGGGGGATATTGGGGACACCAGAGACAGCAGGGGTAATATGGGGACCCTGGGGGCGTGGGGGACACAGGGGTACTGGGGGACCCTGGGGATGTTAGGGCCCCTGGGGAAAGGGACCCGCATAGGGACCGGGGAGGGGCCAGTGACGTCCTGCAGGGAGTGATGTCATTGCACATCACCTCCCGCGCAGGAAGTGACAGCATGCCAAGCTCACCCAGCCCAAACAGTGATGTCACGCGCAGACCCCGGGGTGGGGAGGGTGTCGGTGGCCTTACCCATGTCGTGGACCATGGCCACCACGTCCAGGGCGAGGTCGAGGCGCAGGCGGGGCAGGGCTAGGGCGGTGGCCTGAAGCGGGGTGCGGGCTGCCCGCTGCAGCAGCCCCAGGAAGGTGGGGGGGTCCAGCGCCCGCTCCAGGGTCCCCAGTGCCCCCGGGGGCCCCTGTGGCACCAGCACCACCAGGCTCAGGCCCTCGCTCAGCTCCAGCCGCCCCACCTGTGAGATGGTCCCCAGCGCTCAGTGCCACCGCAGTGACATCAGAGCCCAGCACCCTCCCAGTGCTGCCGCAGTGACATCAGAGCTGGGCAACCCCCCCAGTTCCACAGCAGTGACCTCACAGCCTGGCAAGCCCCAGTGCTGCCGCAGTGACGTCAGAGCCCAGCAACCCCCCCAGTGGCACGGCAGTGACCTCACAGCCTGGTATCCCTCCCATTCCCAAGGGACTGAGGTCACAGCCTGCGCCCCCCTCAGTGCCAGGGGAGTGACATCATAGCCTGGCATCATCCCCAGGTGCCACGGGACTGATATTACAGCCTCCCCCCACCCAGTGCTAGGGGAGTGCTATCACAGACTGGCATCCCCTCCAGTGCCACCTGAGTGACATCACACCCTGTTATACCACCCCCGCCATGTGCCAAGGGAGTGATGTCACAGCCCACCCTCCCAGTGCCAGGCAGCGAGGTCTGGGCTGGTGGGGGGGATACCTGGACCTGCAGGTGGGGGTCGATGAAGGAGGCCACCGGGTACTTCTTGCTGGTCATGGTGGGCACCAGGCGGGGGGGGCGCCCGGGGCGCAGGAAGGGCAGCGGCACCGTCTGTTTGACCTCCAGCGGCGTGCGCCAGGCAGCTGTGGGGACATGGCACCGGGGCTGCAGGGGACAGGGGGGACCCGGGGGGCCACGGGGCAACCTCGGGCTCAGCCCCATGCCAGATCCCAGGCGGATCCCGGGGCAGGTCCCCGAGCCAAGCCCTGGGGCAGATCCTGTCACCGGGGCTGTACCTTGGAGGTGGACGGCGCTGAGCAGCAGCAGGCGGGGCTGGGGGGGTAGTGTGGGCAGGAGGCTGGGCAGCAGCCCCCGGCTGGCCTTGCGCACCCACTCGTTGATGTGCAGCAGGTCCAGGCTCTCGTTGCCACTCAGTGTCCGTGGGCGGACGCGGTAGAAGTGCCACGACTCATTGAGGAAGCGTGGCTGGAGGTGCAGCTCTGTCCGGCAGCACGGCTGGCGTCAGCCCTGTGCCTGCCTGGTGTCAGTGGCCCTGCCAGTGCCCGGGCACCCGCCTCACCTGGGTCATGGAAGATCTGCACGGCGGAGAAGAGGCCGGGTGCGTCGGCGAGCTGCTGCAGGGCGCCGTGCACGCAGGTCAGCTCCGGTGGGTATGCCAGGATGGCGCCCAGGCGCTCACGGGTCTCACCGCGGGTGCCTGTGGGCAGAGGGGAAGCTCAGCGAGGTGCCCGTGGGTGCACCTGCTGCTCCAGGCTGGGACAACCTGGGGGCACAGGTGGTGCCTGTAGCGATGACGAGTGCAGTACCCACGGCAGTGCCAACAGCAGAACCCATGGTGGGGCCCACAGCAGTGCCAATAGCAGTGCCAATAGCAGAGCCCATGGTCGTGCCCACAGCAGTGCCAATAGCAATGCCAATAGCAGAGCCCATGGCAGAGCCCACAGCAATGCCCACAGCAGTGTCGGTGCCAATGCCCACAGGCAGCCTCTCACCCAGCAGGAGGTGCGAGAGCCCCATGGCGATGTTGATGGGGGAGAAGAGCAGGTTGGCATCGGGCTGGGCAGCCTCCGCCATGTGCTGGTAGAAGCGGAGGGCGAAGGTGCCCAGCGCCTCGGCCACGGCTGCCTGCTGCTCCCCCGTGGGCACCCCGCAGACCTCAGCTGGCTCCTCATCCCCGGGGCACGGTGGGGCGCTGGTGCCCGGGGTGCTAGGGGGGCCCTGGGTGGTGCTGGGTGTGGATGCTGCTGTGCTCCTGTGGGTCAAGGTGCCCGGCTCCTCGGGTGCTCCCTCAGGCGCGTTGGGGCTGGGGGGCTCTGCAGCCTTGAGGGGGGCATCCAAGCTGGGCAGCTCCTCGGGGTGGGCATGGGTGGTGGGCGCAGGCAGGACGGGTGACCCCACATCCCCCAGCGAGCCTGGGGCAGGATGGGGGGACACCAGCAGCATCAGGTGCTGTCTGTGCAGCTGCAGCAACCTGGAAGAGGCCTCTGCCGTGGGCACCTGGGCACGGGGACCTGGGTGAGGGGGGGCACAGGGGTGCCCAGGTGGGGGATTCAGGTGAGGGTGGGCATGGGGGCACCCGAGTGCAGGAAGCCCACATCCCTGGGCCACACTTACCGGGGTGACAGTGGCTGTGGCTGCGGCCACCAGCCACACCAGGGGCAGACAGAGCATCATGGTGGGCATTCTGGTGGGCAAGCACGGGTCAAGGGCTTGACGGGCACCCAGCAGCCCCACCCCAGCTCCCAGCACCCCACCTTGGCACCCAACACCCTCCCACTCCACCCCGGCACCCTGCACCCCCATTCCCTACATCGCCTGTACCCCCCTGCCCTGTGCACCCCCACCCAGGGGTGCCCCTGATCTGACACCCCCCCCGGGGAGCTGGGGGCGGGAGGAGGCAGCACCCCGGGCCCACCTGGGTGCCCGGCGGGTCGGGTGCCTGCGTGTCCAGCCGGGTGCGGGGGGGATCTGGCCAGATCTGGCCCTGCCTGGTTAAAGATTAAGGAGGGCGGCGGGCAGCTGCTGAGGCTTCCCGTAAATCAGCTGGGCTGGCGGCTGGGGGGGCCCAGGGCAGCCGGGAGGGGCGGGCTGGGCGCAGGCGCCCACGGCAGGATGGGGCCCCCCCGCCCCCTCCAGCCCCGCGTCCCGCTCTGCTCCTGGCACTGGAGGACCAACCCGCTGGGACAGGGACCCTTGGGGAGGTGGGGTGGGGTGCTCTAGCCACTCAACTGCCCTCCCTCTGTGGCCCCTGTGGTGACAAGGGGCAGTCTCACCACTCAGGCTCCAGCTCACGTGCCTGGTCCTTGTTCCTCTGATCCCCTGGTGACCTGCGGGGAGGCCCAGGTGGGGTGACCCCCCCCAGGTCCCTCCCTCCACATTTCTCTGCTGCCTGAGGCGGGGTAGGGACCACCCAGTCCCTTGGCCCTCCAGCACCGGCCAAGGGAGGTCCTCGGTACACCCCCGCCCCGACAGCATGGGGATGACCTGGGAGCCTGCCTGCCCCACACCTTTCCAGCCCCTTGGGCTGCTCCAGGAGAGTCTGGCCCCTCTTACATCAACTCCATGATCTCCTCTGCCTGGTGCCAGGCTTGAGATTTGGGGGTGTGGAGTCCCCAAGGAGCCCTCCCACCCCAGAAGTAGGAAGGCCCAACCTACTGCCTCTGGGCAGCCAGCTGTGGGGCAGGCTGCCCTCGCCCCTCCTCTCAGCAAGCCCCGGGGCAGGGACAGCTCTGGGCCTCCCACCCTAGCAGAGCTGCCCTGCCCAGGGCTGGATGGGGCACGTCTGGCCACTCACTGCCAACTTCTGTGGCCCCAGGCCACCCAAGGCCTGTCTGGCCCCTCATCCCCCCCATCTCTATGGCCCAAGGCTGCCCAAGGCCTGTCTGGCCCCTCCCCCCCATCTCTATGGCACCAGGCCGCCCAAGGCCTGTCTAG
>NW_010972672.1:156514-158179 GCF_000737465.1 Haliaeetus leucocephalus
GCTCAGGCTGGGGGGCGGACTCCACGGGGGGCACTGGGGATCAAGGCTGGGACAGGGGTGTGTGTCCCCCTACAATGGACGCTGCGGCAGGGAGTGTCTGAAGTGCCCCCCCTTACCACGGCAGAACAACCCCCCATACAACGCAGGCGCCTTCCGCTTCGAGCTGACCTTCTCCCCCCACCACCCGCTGGCCCCCCCCCGTGCCACCCTCCGCACCAGCATCTACCACCCCGGCGTGGACCCTGATGGCTGCGTCTGCCAGCCCCTCACCTCCACCCAGCACTGGGTGCCCACCACCCGTGCTGTCCAAGGTGGGCATCTCGGCAGGGGGGCACACGGCGGAAGGGGGTGCCCGCCCTGACACCCCCCTCTCCCGGTGCCTGCAGTGCTGCAGGACCTGCTGCTGCTGCTGGACAGCCCAGACCCCCAGCGGGTGCTGCGGCAGGATCTGGCCTGTGAGCTCCAGCACCAGCCCCAGGTTTTCTGGCGCCGGGCAGAGGAACACACCCGACGCCACGCTGAGCGGCGGCCCGACCCCCCTGGCCCCTGAGCCCCCTGCACCTGGGGGCACCTGGGGGGTCCCAGGGGCACCCCGGCTTCCCCCCTGCCTCTCTGTGCCAGCCAGGGCTGGCCCTGGCATCGCCCCTGCCATGGTGCTGGAGCCTGGGCATGGAGGTCCTGGCACCCTACAGGGGTCACCCCACCCTGAACCGAGTTAAATAAACCGACTCCCACTCCTGCTTTGGCCCCATGACGCCTGACTGGGATGGGGGGGGGGGCAGCGGGGAGGGGCAGCCCTGGGGGGGTGCCACCACGCCTGCCCGTCCCCTCTGCAGTGGCGGTGGGACAGTGCCAGGGCTGCGCCCACCCCGCTGCCAGCTCACGCCAATCCCCCAGACACCTGCTCAGTGCCAGCGTCCCTGTGCCCATGCGTCGTGTGTCCCCTCCACCGAGAGACGAGGCTGCTGCAGCCTGGCACCGCAAGCCTTTACTGCTGGGGGACGAAGCCTGGGGGGATGGCACGGGTGGGGCTCCGTGGGGGACCCCCCCCTCAGCGCTTCTTGGTCTTCACCAGGCCCTTGGCCACCAGGCAGCGGTACAGCTCCTGCAGGTAGGTGTAGATGCACTTGGCGTCCGGCACCGGCAGCCGCACCATGTCCTCTACCTCCAGCAGCGGGGCGCAGCCTGCCCGCTCCCTGTGGGGACACCACCATCACCTGGGGCTGCCCACCCGGGGACAGGGTCCCAGGGGAGGGAGGGCCGGGAGGTGCTCTCACTCGGCGGTGGCAAAGGCCAAGGCAAAGTTGTGCCGGCGGGCACCAGGCTCCAGGCTGCCGTAGTCGAAGGCGTCAGGGAAGAAGCTGTGCAGGAGGGCACAGAAGGCCAGGCCGCTGCCCCAGCTCCCCGAGAAGTTCTGCACGTCCACATGCTGCCGCGGAGGGAGGGGGGTCAGGCTGCCCCACGGCGGCTGGCCCACAGCAGCTGTCTGCCCCACTGCAGCCACCCCCCCCGTCTCACCTGGTAGCCACGAGTCCTGGCGCGGCACCACTCCAGCAGCATGGCCTTCACCGCGGTGGTGCCCCCTGTCCGCTTCAGGTGTGGGGCCGGCCCCGTGGCTGCCCTGCGGGCGATGCCGGGTACCGTGGGGCACCCCACACACCCCAC
>NW_010972672.1:161914-164359 GCF_000737465.1 Haliaeetus leucocephalus
CCCGCCCCCTGCGGGGCAAAGGGCTGGCAAAGCGCGCGCCTTCCCCTCCCACCGCCTCCCCTCCTCTCCTTGACTGTTGGCCCCCCCCACCCCTACCGCGGCGCCCTATCAGCGTTGGGGACGCCCTCCTCTTCCCCCACCCTCCTGGCTTCTATTGGCCGAAGCCGGAGGCGGGGCGGGGCGGGTCTGCGTCTGGGCGGAAGCGGGACGCCCACGTGGTTCCTGCCGGGAGTCGCCGCGGGATCCCCGGCCCGAACCGAACCGAACCAGACCGTGCCGAGCCCGGCGGAGCCGAGCGGGTCCGGGCCGGGCCGCCATGGACCCGCTGCGGGCCCAGCAGCTGGCGGCCGAGCTGGAGGTTGACATGATGGCCGACATGTACAACCGGTGCGGCCGCCCGGGGAGAGCGGCGGCACCTGGAGGGGGGTCCGGGGCGGGGGGCACTGAGGGTGCTGGGAGTGCCTGGGGATGGGGGAGGCACTGGGGCGTATCGGAGGCGCTGGGGGACCCTGGAGGTGAGGGGTGGTGCCGGGGATGCCCGAGGGTGGGGGACACCGGGGGCTTCTGGGGGCGGCGGTGACCCGGGGGGTTAGGAGGTGTTGGGGTGCTGGGGCTCGGGGGTGCCCGGGGTTGCGCGTGGCAGGGCCGGCGAGGGGCTGACGGTGCCGGTGTCGTGCAGGATGACACAGGCGTGCCACCGAAAGTGCGTCCCCCCCCACTACAAGGACGCGGAGCTGTCGAAGGGGGAGAGTGTGTGCCTGGACCGCTGCGTGGCCAAGTACCTGGAGGTCCACGAGAGGATGGGCAAGAAGCTGACGGAGCTGTCACTGCAGGACGAGGAACTCCTCAAGCGCGTGCAGCAGGGCACTGGCACTGCCTGAACCCCCCCGCTCCCCGTCACCCCAATAAACTGGAGGCTTTGGGCCAGCTGGTTTGCTTCCCTTGCCCCCCCCAAAGCCACCCCGTGGCCATGTGTGGGGGTACACGTTGAACCCAGTGCTGCCAGTGGATGCTGCTGGGGAGCCCCCCCTTGCTGTCCCCAGCTGCCACGTGCAATGTCCTTGAGGGGGGCACCCCTGGGTGCCCCCCCTGGTCTCCTGGCCAGGCCCAGCCCATGTAATCCTGGGATTAGGCAGAGCCGGGCTGAGCCCCTTGTAATCCCCCGCGGGGTGGGGACAGGGCTCTGCCCCTCCCTGTCTGCCTGTCGGCCAGGGGACACCGGGGGGACAGCTGGGGGAACCCCCCCCAGAATCACACAGCCCTGGAGCAGCCAGAGAGGGACAGGCACACAGGGACACCCGTGCAGGGACACCCCCGAGCCCCCCAGCCCTGGTCAGGGACACACAGACAGGGACCATGCAGGGATACCCCAGGGACACCTGCACAGGGACAGCCCAGACACCCACGCCTGGACAAGGACCACACGGGGACATCCAGAGACACTGGGGGAGGGACAACCAGGACATGCACAGGCATAACCATGCACCCACAGGGACAGTCGGAGACGACAAGGGACACCCACACAGGGACACCCAGAGAGCTGCACCAGCTCTCCTACAGATGTTCCCTGCAGGAACACCCTGACCCTGGGTGAAGGACACCTGCAGAGGGGCACCCCTGGGGTGACACCCACCCAAAGGGACCCAGGCCACGGCTGGGCAGCATCCACGTGTCTGTCTGCCTGTCCGCAGCCCGGCGGTGTGGCACTGCCTGCGCATCAGTGCCTGCCAGCAAGTGGGTCAGGCTGTGCAGGGTGCGGGTGACAGCGTGGGTGGTGGCTCCGTGGCCCGTGGCTCCCATTACACCCGCCGGCCGCCTGCGCTGCCAGCACCCTCTGAAGGGTGCGGGGTGCCAGCGGCACGGGTGTTGCCAGCCAGGGCGACGGCAGTCATGTCGCCGGGCGTTGCGGTGGCGGGTGCTGCATGGCAGCGGGTGTGCAATGCACAGCGAGGGGCGTGCAGTGCACGGCAGCGGGTGCTTGTGCGCGCACACCCTGCGGCTCAGGGTGCGGCAATGCGGGGGGGGGTTGTCTGTCCATCCCTCCCGGTCCGTCCCCACAGCAAGCCGTGCACGCCTCACTGCTCTCCAGCCGCCTGGGCGCAGTGGTGGCGGTGCCATCAATATTTCAAGAGGAGCAGGCGGTGACCTGGAAAAGCAGCGCCCCCCCCGCCCCTACCCCCCGCAGCAGCCAGGCCCTGCTCTCCCAAAATAAGACCATTTTTAATAAATAATTTCCCACCTTTTGGTTCCTGTTGGGGGTTTTTCCCGCTCAGGATCAGGGGGACACTCCTGCGGCCCCCTCCCCCGGCCACCCCTCACAGTTCTAGGGGCCTCCCCTGGGAAGAAGGGGGGCACAGGCACCCCGAGGAGCCAGGACCCCCCTGGGGCACCGGGGGGGCGGGGCTCAGAGCTGGGGCAGGAGCAGACCCAGGAGGGGCAGGAGGA
>NW_010972672.1:164369-166257 GCF_000737465.1 Haliaeetus leucocephalus
GGGGTCGGGAGGGGCAGCGGCGGCCAGGGGGGCACAGGGTGCCTGGGGGCGGCGGGCATCCCCGGGGGGGCCGCGGGAGTCGCGGGAAGGAGGGGGTGGCCGGGGCTGGGGTCCCCGCAGGTCGTGGGGGGGCAGGCCGTCGCGGTAGAAAGCGGAGGGCGGCGCGGCCGGGAGGGTGCCGGGGCGACCCAGTGCCCGTCCAGGGGTGCCCATCACCGCCACCCCACCACCGCCATCTCCCTCCTCCTCCTCCTCCTCCTCGGGGCAGGCATCGAAGTCGCGGGGGCGGAGGTGGCGCAGGTCGGTGCCGCGGCGGTGCGGGGGGCTGGCACAGGGGACGGGGGAGCTGGAGACGCGGGTGCGCTGGAACCAAGCCCAGAGCGGGCGAGCGCGGCAGTCGCAGGCCCAGGGGTTGGCGTTGAGGCGCAGGAACTGGAGGGCGGGCAGGGCGGCCAGCGGGTCCCCGGGCAGCGCCGCCAGGCTGTTGTTGAACAGGTAGAGGATGGTGAGGCGGGCCAGGCCCCGGAAGGCGCGGCGGTGGATGGTGACCAGGCGGTTGGCGTGCAGCAGCAGGCGGTCCAGGCTGGGCAACCCTCGGAAGACACCCTCCGATAGCGCCCGCACCCGGTTCCCGTGTAGGAAGAGGTGGCTCAGGTTGGCCAGGTCAGCAAAGAGGTCGTCCTGCAGTGGAAGGGAGGAGAGATGGGGTGAGTGCAGGGTGTGCAGCAGCACTGGGGAGCCCCCAGCACTGCCCCGCGTCCCTGCATGGTGGGCATCACCCAGAGAGCTGCCTGTGACTGTCCCGCAGAGCCCTGCTCCGTGGGCTGCATCCGGAGCCCTGCCCCGTGTCCTTGTCCTGCAGGCATCAACCATCACCCTTCCCCGTGTCCCTGCTCTGTGGGCATCACCCAGTGCCTTGTCCCATGCATATCACCAAGAGCCCCCTCCTGTGTCCGGGCCCTGCTGGCGTCACCCATGACACTGCCCCGTGGCCATCGCTCTGTCCCCGCTCCATGAGCATCCCCTGTCACTCTGCCCCATGTGCTGGCTCCGTGAGTATCGCCTTGTCCCACACCCTGGCTCCACGGATGTCACCCCTCACCCTGCCCCGTGCCCCTGCTCCATGGGTGTCACCCCTCACCTTGCCCTGTGGGTCTCCTGCAGAGCCTGGTCCCCTGCTCATGCCCTGAAGGCATCACCCACCACCGTGCTTCAACCGCCTCCCCCATCCCCTGCCCCATGGGCATCATCCGCCACCCCCCTGCCCCTCGGGCACCCCCAGAGCCCTGCCCCACGGGCACCCCACAGCTGCGCTGGGGCAGCCCCGGGGCCGTGCCGGACCTGCAGGTAGAGCAGCCCGTTCTCCTGCAGGTAGAGGTACTGGAGGCTGTGGAGGCCGCGGAAGATGGCGCTGGGCAGGCTGGCCAGCTGGCACCGGTAGAGGTGCAGGGCCTGGAGGCGCCGGAGGCCGCGGAAGGTGTCGGGGGCCAGGACGCGGAGGTGGGGGTTGTCACCCAGGTCGAGCTCCTCCAGGGCGGGCAGGTGGCGGAAGGTGCCCGGCTGGATGGAGGAGATGTTGTTGGAGTAGAGCCAGAGGGTGACGGTGCTGGGCCCGAAGGTGCCCGCCCGCAGCGCCCCGATGATGTTGTTCTGCAGGAAGAGGCGGCGGGCGCCAGGCGGGAGCCCCGCGGGCACCGAGGAGAAGTTGTTGGCCTGGCAGCTGACGGTGGGCGGCGAGACGTAGCAGGTGCAGAGCGCGGGGCAGGCGGGCGCCCTGCCGGGCACCCACGCCAGCGCCGCCAGCAGCAGGGCCGCCAGGCGCCCGCCTGCGGGCACAGCGGGGCATCAGCATGGGGCACCGTCTGGGGCGCTGCCCCGGCCCGGCCCC
>NW_010972672.1:166331-166751 GCF_000737465.1 Haliaeetus leucocephalus
CGCACCTACGGCCGAAGTCCCCCAGGAGAACCCCAAGGCCATGCCCACCCTGTCAGGGCTGGGCGCCCCTCAGAGCCCCCCAGGACTGCGACCACCCCATAGGGCCACAGTGCCCCAGGAGCCCCCCGGGGCTGTGCCCACCCCACGGGGCCATGCCCATCCTTCAGGCCCGTGCCCCCCAGGCCTGTGTCAGCCCCATAGGGCTGTGCTCCCCAAAGACAGCCCCCCCCAGGGCCATGCTGGCCCATAGGACCATACCCACCCCACAGGGCTGGGCACCCCAAAAACCGACCACCTCCTTGCACCGTCCTCCTCTGGGACCCCCAGGGCCGTGCCTTGACCCACCCGGGCCCCACGGTCCCCCGGGGTCCCAGGCCACCCCACGCCCCCCATACACTCGGGGGAGGGGGGTATGCCTCC
>NW_010972672.1:168999-170326 GCF_000737465.1 Haliaeetus leucocephalus
CGGGGGAGGGGGGTGCGGCCCAGCCCATAGGATCTGCAGGGTGTCCCAGAGGGATGCACCCACCAGTGGGTGCTGGCGCCCACCCGCCTGGGGGCACCTGGGGACAGGGCGGGCAGAGGGACACATCCTGATGCCACTAGCCAGGCCTGGGGCTGGCAGAGATGGGTGGTGGGGGTCCATGAAGGATGGGTGGAAGGAGAGCTAAGTGAAGGACAGCTGCAGAGGACAGACAGCCGGACAGCCGGATGGAGAACAGCTGGAGAAGAGGACAGCTAGAGAGGAGGACAGACAGCTGCTGGACAGCCAGGTGGAGGACAGCTGGGGAGATGGACAGCCGGACAGACAGCTGGGTGGAGGACAGCTGGAGAGGAGGACAGATGGATGGACAGTTGGGTGGAGGACAGCTAGAGAGGACAGCCAGCCAGCGAGCTGGATGGAGAACAGCTGGAGAGGAGGACAGACAGCTGGAGGACAGCTGGAAGGGAGGACAGCCAGCTGGACAGCTGGGTGGAGGACAGCTGAGGAGGCGGACAGCCGGATGGACAGCTGGATGTGTGGAAGACAGCTAGAGAGGAGGACAGACAGACAACCAGATGGGTGGAGGGCAGCTGGAGAGGAGGACAGGCAGACAGCCGGATGGTGGAGGGAAAGGCAGGTGAGGGCAGGAGGGCTGGCAGGATGCGGGCAGGGCAGGTGATGGGCAGCTGGATGGGCGGCGGGACAGACGGCCAGCTGAATGGGCGCGAGGATGGATGGAGTTGTGGTTTTAGGGGGACAGATGGATGGGTGACAGACAGACGGGTGGATGATGGGCAAAGGGATGGCTGATGGACAGATGGGTGGATGGGTGACGGACAGATGGATGGGTGATGGACAGACAGATGGGTGGCTGGCTGAGCAGATGAACGGCTGGCTGGAGGGGTGGGGACGGGTGGGGACAGAACAGGTGGCTGGAAGCACCGAGGGATGGACGGGCGGACGGATGGCGGGAGGACAGACGGATGGAGGAGCAGACATGGCGTGGGTGGCCAAGGGGAGGGTGGTGGCAGGGATGCGGGGGGTGCCCCAGGCAGGGCACAGGGCCAGGCAGGCTGCAGGGTGGGTGCCAGGGACAGGCAGGTGACAAGGGCAGGGACAGCAGCGGCCATGAGCAGCCAGAGACACGGGCAGAGCCTGGCACAGCACAGGCAGGATGGCACGCCAGGGGATGGCACGGGGGGGGGCGGCCCGGGGATGGCTTTGGGGTGGCACATCTGGGGGTGTCCCAGGGGTGGCCCAGGGTGGCCCAAAGGTGGCTCAAGGGTGGCCCAAGGGTGGCCGCAGCTGG
>NW_010972672.1:170605-175263 GCF_000737465.1 Haliaeetus leucocephalus
CCCCCCGCCACACGTGCACGGGCAAAGTCCCCACGGCCGGGGCTGCCACCGCTGCCCGCCTGCCCCACACCGCTGCCCCTGCCCCTACTCCGTGGGGCGCTGGTGCTGCCCACGGCGGGGACACCCCGCGCGGGAGGGCAGCGGGGTGGAGGGGCACCCGCGGCCCAGCCCCACGGCAGCCTTCAGGGAAGCCACGTGCTCGCTGTTGGGGACGGGGAAGTCCCCCCAGTGAAGAACTGCTCTTCCTCGCCATTCATCACCGAAGTGAAGAAGGCTGGAGGAGCTGGAGCGGGGCCCGAGCCAGCCCCGCGCCCCGCCGGGCCGGGGGGCCCTTGTTGGGGGGGGGGGGGGGGGGGTCGTGCCCTGCCCCCCGGTCAGGGCTCGGGGTGAGCTGGGGGGACACGGCAGGGCCAGCGCAGCTGGGGTCACCGGTGCCAGGGGTCCCGGACCCTCCTGCTCCCCCACAGAGGACTCACCAGTATGGGGGGCTCGCCATTGAGGGGGGGCTCACCAGTAGGGGGGGCTCTCCAGTCTGGCCGGGAGACACCAGTATGGCTCCGACACACAGATATGGCTTAGGGTGGCCGGTATGGCTAGGATACACCGGTATGGCTTGGGGAGACCGGTATGGCTGGGACACAACAGTACGGCTTGGTGGCAAATGACACCCACAGCGGGTGTCTCGGGGTGCCCCAGGCAGTGACACCCGTGACAGGGTGTCTCAGGCTGTCCCTGGCAGCTGCCCACCACGGCAGCAGGGTCTCACCGGCAGCGCCGGGAAGGCGACAGCCCCCGGCTCCCCACGGCCCCCCGGTGCCCCCCCCAGTGGGTGCCCTGGCCCCTGCCCCCCCGCGGGGTGGCTAAAGATAGCGCAGCCCCCCCGGGCCGCGGGGTCCAGCACCAGCTGGCTGAGGTGCCGGGTTAATCTTTAGCCGCCCGATCGCTGTAATGAGGCCTCATTAACGGCCATTACACCGGCCAGAGCAGACCGGCTGTGGGACGGTGACGCGGTGACACGCTGACGGGGGGCTTGGTGCAGCGGGTGCAGAGAGCCTGCAGGTGAGTGGGACGGGGGGATGTGGGTGACAGTGATGGGCCAGGGGACATGGCCTTGGTGCCTGCAGCACCTGGCTGTGGGTCGTGCCGGTGACACCGAGGGGGTCCCAGCCACGTGGGTCAGGGCTTGAAGGGATGGACGGGGTGACAGGGTGCCCAGGTGTCCCCTGGGTGCGTGAGCTCGCCAGGAGGGTGACGGGCCCCCAGCAGTTTAGTGACAGTGTCTCCAGTGTAGTGGTGGGGTCTCCAGGGGGTGACAGTGTCCCCAGGGGACATGTCAGGGTCCCCAGGGGGTGTGCTGGGGCCCCAGGGGTGTGTTGCTGTCCCTGGGGATTGTGTCAGCCTGCCTGGCAGTGTGCCAGCGTCCCCAGGGAGCCTGCCAGGTTCCCAAGGGGTGTGCTAGGGCCCCCTGGCGGCACGTGCCAGGGTCCCAGCGACTGTGCCAGGTCCCCAGGGGGGTGCCAGTGTCCTCAGGGGGGGTGTGCCAGGCTCCCAGCCACTGTGCCAGTGTCCCCAGGGGGTGTGTGGCAGTGTCCTCAACGTGCATACCAGGGCGCTCGGCAGCTCGCCATCGTCCCCAGGGGCTGTGCCAGGGACAGGCTGGAGTGGGGAGATAAGGAGGCTGCGGAGGGGGGGGGTCCCGGCGCAGCAGCGGGGAACCGAGCCACTATCGGGTGCCGGCAGCCCCAAGGGGCCCATTGGTGCTCCCAGGAGGCTAGTGCGGGGGGGCCGTGCCGGTGGTGGGGTGCGGGTGTGCATGGTGCGGGTGTGCACTGCTTGCCCCAGGCACCCCTTGCCAGGGTCCAAACTCCGCTGCAGCGACGGTGACAGTGACAGCAGGAGAGCCTGGCCTCGTGCAGGTGGGTGAGGGTGTGCTGGGGCGCAGGAGGGGTGCCAGCACATGTGCACGTGTGTGCATGCATGTGCACACGTGCGCATGCATGTGAACACGTGCACGCATGTAAGCACGTGTGCACAGGTGTGCAACGCCCCAGCTGCAAGCAGGGTCCTTGCCTGTGCCCTGGCATGCGCAGGGGATCGGTGCCAGCCGCTGGCACTCGGGGACAAGGGGCAGAGCTGGGACCACGGTGGCCTTTGCCCGGGTGGCCACGTGCAGCCACGTGCCCCCGAGCCCCCTGCTCTGGGTGCTGGGTGGGTGCAGGGGGGTGTCACCACATGAGTGCCAGGCGGGGTGTGATGCCCTGGTGTTTGTCACCCCACAGGTGCAGCGGTGACACCCCAGGCCGGTGCCATGGCGGGGGGTGGCGCGGGGGCGGCCAAGCGCCTGGGGACCCTCCTCTCAGGGCTGCTGGAGTGTGGGGCCTTCTGCGGCATCATCTTTGGCTGGGCCTCCCTGGTCTTCGTCCTCAAGGACCTGGGCTACTTCAAGGACCTGTGCCAGCCCACCGCCACCCCCAGCCCCAACCGGACCCTGCTGCCCGGTAGGGTCCCGTCCCCTGGCCACCGCTGGCCACCGGCCACATCCCTGCGGTGGCGTGGCCTCGCTTTTGTCCTGCCTCGTGTCCCCCATGTGCCTGTGTCCTGGGGTGCTGCTGGCCCATGTCCACGTGGTGCCGGTGGCCCGAGGTGCCACATGTCCCCATTGCCTGGTGCCCTGTGGTGCCCCAGGTTCCCACTGTCCTTGTCCCTGGGTCCTCACTGTCCCCATGACCTGTGGTGCCCCATGTCCCCACTACTTGGTGACCTATAGTGGCCCATGTCCCCACAGTCCTGGTGACCTGTGGTGCCCTGTGTCCCTGCAGTCCTGGTGCCCCAGGTCCCTATTTTTCCCGTCCCCTGCAGCACCCCGTGCCCCTGCTGTCCTGGTGCCCTGTGGTGCCCCACGTCCCTGCTATCCCTGTGCCCACATCTCCACTGTCCCCATGCCCGTGTCCCCGCTGTCGCTGCTGTCCTGATGCCCTGCGGGACCCCATGTCCCCACTGTCCCTGTGCCTGCATCCCCACTGACGGCCGCCCTGCAGACTGCAGCTGGCAGGATGAGCAGTTCTCCCTGGTCTTCACCATCGGCTCCTTCATGAACAACTTCGTGACCTTCCCCATGGGCTTCATCTTCGACCGCTTCGGCACCACCGTTGCCCGCCTCATCGCCATGTGAGTGGGTGTGGGGGGGGGGGGGGGGGGGGGCAGTGCTGGCAGGCAGGGCTGGGGCTCCCATGGGTGCCTGGGGGGGTGAGGGCTTGTTGTTAGGGTGCTGGTGGCGGAGGCTGGGCTGGGGGATGTTATCAAGAGTGGGGTGGTTATCAAGGCAGCCAGGCAGGGTGGGGCAGGCAGGGCCCTGCCTGCACTGGGGGGGGCACCCATGCCAGCCCAGGGTGCTGCCTTCGGGGCACTTTGGGGGTCACAGCCCATCCTGGCAGCTGTCCGCCAGTGCCACCAAATGTCCCCAGCATGTCCTATGCCCCCCACAGTCCCAGGGGCCCCCCATTGCCCGCAGCCCCCCCCAAACACCCTCAGGTGTCCCCGATGTCCCCAGGGCACCCCCATAACCATAGGGGCCCCCCATGTCCCCCTGTCCCTTGGCTCTGGGGTGCCAGGCGGTGGTGGGGTGCCCATGAAGTGGTGGGGTGCTGGGTGCCAATGCGACAGTAGCGCTGGGGCACGGGGGTGCCAGCTGCCCCTCAGGGTCCCGTCCCCATGTGTCACCACTGTCCCCACGTCTCAGCTCCCTCTACACTGGCGGGACCCTGCTCGTCGCCTTCTCCACCCCAGGTGAGACCCTGTGGTCACTGGGTGCTCCAGCGCTGGGGGGGCACCTGGTGGGGACCCCCCCTTGTCCCTGCTGACCCCCATGTCCCCAGAGCTGGCAGTGCTGCTCTTCCCGGCCATGTCGATGCTGTCGGTGGGCGGCATCCTCCTCCTCCTCACCAACATGCAGGTGAGTCCTCCCAGCACCCTGACCCCCACCCGGGGGCTGGGGCAGCCTGCCCAGTGCTGGGGGGTTCCTAATGGTGAGGGGGGGGTGTCCTTCTGCGCCAGGTGGGCAACCTCTTTGGGAAGTACCGCTCCATCATCATCACCCTCTACAACGGAGCCTTTGACTCCTCGTCCGCCATCTTCCTCATCATCAAGGTGGGGGTCAGGGGGCAGACGTGGTGGTGCCAGGGGGGTGGTGCTGGTGCCCCCAGGGGCCTGTCCCCAGCTCAGGCACCGCGGGGAGGGCTGGGGACAGAGTGGGGAACATTTGGGTCACAGCTGGGACAGCCGGGGCCACAGCCAGGGACACACTTGGGGCCACAGTCGAGCCACCACTGGGGCCACGTGTGGGGACACAGCTGTGGCCCAGGGGTGGTGGCGTGTGGCCGGTGTGGGCCAGTGGCTCAGCCTGTTGCCGTCCCCGTCCGCAGGTGCTGTACGAGCATGGGCTGTCCCTGCGGGCCATGTTCCTCTTCATGGCGGCCTGTAGTGCCTGGCACCTGCTGCGCACCCTCTTCCTCATGCCCCGCACCCACATCCCCTACCCTCTGCCCCCTGCCTACGACTACGGGTAGGGGGGCCCAGCCTGCGCCCCACGGGGCAGCAGTGCCTGTCCCCTGGGGGGGGTGGCGGTGGTGGTGCCTGTCCCGCGGGTGGTGGCGGTGCTG
>NW_010972672.1:175327-175640 GCF_000737465.1 Haliaeetus leucocephalus
GCACGTGGCGTGGCTCTCCGTCATGCAGCTGCGCCACTACCTTTTCATCGGCACCCTCAACCCCCTCCTCGACCACCTGGCCCGCGGAGATTCCCACCTGGGTAGGGCACGGCCGCTGGGACGGGACGGGGGGGCAGGACCGGGGACACCCAGGTGGGGTCTAGCCCCCGTCTGCCCTGATGCCATCTCCCCACAGTGAGCACCTACACCAACGCCTTTGCCTTCACCCAGCTCTGCGGGGTGCTCTGCGCCCCATGGAACGGCCTCATCCTCGACCGACACAAGCGGGGCAAGAACCCCCGCCCCGAGGGTA
>NW_010972672.1:176601-178016 GCF_000737465.1 Haliaeetus leucocephalus
TCAGCCCCCCGGCCCCATGCCCTGACACCCCCCCCCCAGATGAACTTGGGGCTCATCGCCGTGGTGCTGGTGGCCTTTGTCAGTCCCGTGGTGGTGGTCTGCGAGTGCCGGCGGCGAGCCAAGGAGCTGGGAGCTGCTGGCACCCCCCTCACAGCACCCCCCGGCAGCAAGACCCCCGCCGAGATGCCCCAATGAGCCCCATGCCTGTGAGCTGCTGGCGCAGCACCCAGCACCTGCTGCGCCCCATTTTTCTATTGGACTTTGGGGGTGGTGGTGCTGTGCCAGCGGGACAGGGTGTGTTTGCAGGGGGGGAAATAAATATTGATGACCCCTCTGCTCACTGTGCTCCTCCCTCCCAGCGCCCCCAGCCACTGGGGCTTCTCCAGTGTCTGCTATGGGGTTGGGCACCCAGCCTGCCTCCCAGGGCTGGGGGGCACAGACCCCTCCCCGTGGAGCCCCGGCACACATGGACACACAGCCTCAGGGCATCTCTGGTTTACTGGGTCAGGGATAGGGGCCACCATGGATACCCGGTCCCTAGTGGTGCCATGGCAGCACCCCTGGGTGCCCTCAGTACTGGCAGATGAAGGGGTGCAGCTGGGAGCAGAGCTTGCTTCTCCAGAGCCCATCTGGGGACAGGGGCCAGCGTCAGTGTCATGGGGTGGCACCCAGTGCGCCCCAGTGCCCTGTACTCCCTCTCAGTGCCCACTCCCGTTGCCCCCAGTAGTCCTGTGCCCCCCTCCCACTGCCACCAGTGGCCTGTGCCCCCAGTAGCCCAGTGCCCTTCCCAGAGCCCCCAGTAGTCCTGTGCCCCCTCCCACTGCCCCCTCCCATTGCCACCAATGGCCTGTGCCCTTCCCAGTGTCCCCAGTAGTCCTGTGCCCCCCTCCCACTGCCCCCTCCCATTGCCACCAGTGGCCTGTGCCTCCTCCCAGCACCCCCTTCCCATTGCCCCCAATAGAGCTGTGCTCCCCACCCAGTGCCCAGGTGCCCTGGCACAGTGGGTGGGGGGTGCAGGTGCCCTCACCGCGGGCGCTGAGAGTGGTGCAGGTGGTGAAGAGGCGGTGGGGGTAGGTGGGCGCCCAGTTGGCGTAGTTCCAGGGGCTGGCGTCCTCCCAATGTGACCCCCACTTCCCCCCCTGCCGCAGAACCTCCTCAGCACCCAGCACCTGGCACACAGCACCCCATACACAGCCCCTCACCCCCAAAAACCAGCCCCAGCACCCATACCCAGCCCCAGCACTCCAGCCCCAGCCCTGACACCCATTCCCCTCACCAGCTCCAGCACCCAGCTGCAGCACTTCTTAGCCAGTCCTAACACCAGCCCCAGCACCCCATAACCAGCACTCAGCTCCAGCACCCCGTAACCAGCCCCCAGCTCCTGCACCCATACCCAGCCCCAGCACCCCATACCC
>NW_010972672.1:179365-180448 GCF_000737465.1 Haliaeetus leucocephalus
GTCCCCCCTGGGGCCTCCCCCCGCCGTCCCCAGCAGTTGGGGGGGGGGCCAGGCCGGGGTGGCGTAAGGCTGCGGTGGGGACGTGTGGCCCCATCACCCATATAAGGGTGACAGCGGGCAGAGCCACCCAGCCTGCAGAGGACGGAGACCCCCAAGTCCCAGGTGAGGAGCGGGGGATGGGGACAGCGGGGTGGGCTCAATCTCCAGCTGCCGGGGCTGGGGACCAGGGTGGGTGTCCCTGGAGCTGGAACGGGTGGCTCTGGGGTGCCAGGGGGACATGGAGGGGAGGACAGGGTGGCACAGGGTGCCCAGGGGACAGGATGGCCTGGGGATGGCAGTGGGGAACCAGGGACATGGGGGATACGGGGGGGCTAGGGGCTGTGGGGACGGCCCCAGGGGTGGCAGAGAGTGACCGGGGACACGGCATCTCCCGAGAGCGCCCGAGGGTGCCGGTGTCCCCAGCCCTGCCATGCAGCCCTGCCTGCTCCTCGTCCTGGCCCTGCTGGGCATGACCTCTGCCAGCCATCCCGGTGAGTGCCTGCCACGCTGCCCACCTCACGGGGACACCGTGGGGACACCGTGGGGTCCCCCACACCCTGTGTGCCCCGGGGTGACGCCCGCCGGTGCCCCCAGCCCCTGACAGCCCCGAGATGGACAAGGCAGCGTTGGAGGTGCTGGAGGAGGACGCCCGGTGCCCGCTGCAGAGCGAGACGCGGGCGCTCAGTGTCGCCAACCCGCTGGGCGCCAGCACCTTCCGCTACGTCATCGTCACCCGTTGCCAGAACTTCCACAACGCCCAGGTGGGCAGAGGATGGGCGGGGGGGTTTGGGGGCACCGCGTGCCACCCGGGTGTCCCTGTAACCAGTGTGTGTCCCTCTCCGCAGCACATCTGTGCCCGGTGCTACCGCGGGCGCCTGGCCTCCATACACAGCTACAGCCTCAACAGCCTCCTGCGGCGCCAGGCACAGCTCAGCACCAACCGTGGGCAGGTCTGGATTGGGGCCATCACCCAGCCCGTGGTAAGGGACCCCCCTGCACCCACCGCCCCACGCTGTGCCCCTGTCCCCAATGCCCACCCTGGGT
>NW_010972672.1:181420-182547 GCF_000737465.1 Haliaeetus leucocephalus
CCCCCTGCTGCCGCCCCCCCCCACTGGCCCCACGGTGGAGGGGGCTGCACCCCCACCCTGGATCTCAATAAAGTATCAGCTTTCAGCACCCATCTCTGTGTTTGGGCCCTGGGCAGGTGGGTGGGGGGTCCTGGGGGGCCCCAGCGTGGGTGCTGGGGCTGTAACAGGGGCAGTGGGAAGCACCCTGGGGTACACAGTGGGGGGGAGGTTTGGGGACAGGGGTGTCCCTTGTACCCTGCACAGCCCCTGCATGGGCAATGGGGGGGCACAGGGGTCCCTCCCCGGGGGCTGTGGTGGCACCCTGACAGCAGATCCCATGGCCACCCCCAAATCGGTGGCGTCACCCTGTCCTCCCCTTACTCTGCCCCTGCACCCCGACCCTTCCCATCAGAACCCCCCGTAACCGCCCCTCACCCCGCCCCTCGCACAGGCTGGAGATGGATGGGTGCTGCAAGCCAAAGGTTTATTGGGGTGGGGGGTGCAGCCCCCCCACCGTGGGGCCGGCTGGGAGCAGGGAGGTCCTGGGGGGGTTGCAGAGGCCCCAGCAGCCCACATGTCCCCAGGACCCATCTTGGGGGGGGTGGGGGGTGTCACCCCTGGCACCCAACAGCACCTACTGCCCTGGTGCCCACCCCAGCCCCCCCCCTCGCTGGAAGTGTGGGAGCTGCGGGGACCCAGGGGAAATGGGGTGGGACCCCCCAGACCCCCCCAGCCAGGTGGCACCTGGTGAGGGGAACACTGGGGACCTGGGTCAGGGGGTCACAATGGGGCTGGGGCACCCTGGGGACGGGGCTGGGGCACCCAGGGTGGGCATTGGGGACAGGGTGGGCAGGAGGATCCCGGTGGGGGTCCCGGTGAGCCCCTCACCCAGCTGCGGGTGCTGGCCCCAGTGCAGATGAGCAGGCTGCGGGTGGGGGCCAGGTTCCTGCGGTGACACTGGGCACACACGCACTGGGGGTCACAGGGGGCAGGGGGTCAGCAGAGCGGCACCCAGAGGGCTATGTCCCCTGTCCCCACTCCCCAGGCACCCCAGCCCTAGTGTCCACCTGGGAAGCCCTTGTGGGACATCCCTGGAGCCCTGTGCCCCTCTGCCACCCCTGGGGCCACCCCATTCTCCCCACATCCCC
>NW_010972672.1:182852-184311 GCF_000737465.1 Haliaeetus leucocephalus
TGCGGGGGCCGCCCGGCTGGGTGCAGGCAGGGGTCTGCCCCACAGTGGGGGGCAGGTGGGGGGCTGCCCCATGGCGCCCAGAGCTAGAGGCCAAGGGAGAAGGTGCCCGAGTCGGTGGACTGCTTGTCTCGGCTGCAGCCCCCCAGCACCCCAGAGGGACACGCCGTGGGGCTGGTGGGGGGCGCAGGCATGCCAGCCTCTGGCACCTGTGGGGCAGGGGATGGGTGCCGGGTTAGTTGCTGCCCCATAGCCAGGGCAGCCAGGGGGGCTCAGGGGCACTGCCTGCAGGTCCCCCCTGGCCAGCCCCACACATCTTCCAGTGTGGCTTGATCCAGCCCCCACCCTGAGGTGACCCCGCTCTGGCCCCAGCCCCACGGCGGCCCCAGCCCCATGGCTGACCTCCTCGAACTTGCGGGCCTTGTAGTGCTCGGCTCCCTTCAGGAAGTTGAGCAGGATGATATCGCACAGCACTGTGCCCTGGGGGCGACAGCGTTGGGGTGGGGGTGTCCCACGTTATGGGGCACCCCCTGACACCCCACAGCCCATCATGGAGCCAGGCTGCCATCACCCTGGGGCTTTGCCATGTCCCCATGCCCCACGGCTATAAGGTTTTCCTCCATCCCCCTCCCAATCGCTATGGGGTATCATAGCCCTCCCTGCCCCACATCTGTGGGGCGCACAGGGCCTCTCCCAAGCTCCCCACCCCCAGGGAGATGCTGTCACACAGGGTCTGAGAACGGCCACAACTCACCACGCCGATGGAGGTGAAAGCAGCCACTGTGTTGATGAGGGTGGGGACAATGCCAAACTTCCCAGCCTGGGGGTGCAGAGACCCCCGTTGGTGGGGGGGTCCCCCCTCCCCATGGCCCCCATAGGGTCCCCAGGGAGGCCCCGAGCGCTGCACATACATTGCCGTACACCAGGACGTCGAAGCGGATGCCGAAGGCCTTGGTGAGGGTGCGGCGCTCAGTGCCGTCCGGCCAGCGGTAGTACCTGGCGTGCCTGCGCGGGGACGTGGGGGACAGGGGCCGTGCCAGGCTGCGCACACACATGTGACATGCGTGTCCCCATGCGGTGGCGTGTGCCGTACCTGAAGTTGTAGCCGGGGGCTGGGGCGGGGGGTCGGGCAAGGCCATCCAGGCGGGTGAAGGAGTAGTGGGGCAGGCAGCGCTCCCAGGCACGGTCCAGGTCGCACACCCACCCGATCTTGATGCCCAGCACCCCCCCCTGCCCCAGCCCTCAGGGTCAGCTGTGAGCTGTGGCCCCGGACCCGTGTCCCCACGTCCCCATGCCCTGCATCCCACATCCCCGTGTCCCCATGTCCCACATACCAGCATCCCCACATCCCCATGCCTGCATCCCACATCCCTGCAGGCCCACATCCCCGTGTCCCCACACCCCGTCCCATGTCCCCATACCTGTACGTCCCACATCCCCACATCCCAAACCCCATGTGCCC
>NW_010972672.1:184602-186032 GCF_000737465.1 Haliaeetus leucocephalus
TCCCACACCCCACCCCCTCTGTCCCCGTGCCCCACGGCTCACGGTGGCGGCCAGCGTGGGGAAGTCCTGCCCGGCGAGGCGCACCACGTCCCCCAGCCGCAGGATGGGGCAGAGGGGCTGCTGCTCGGGGTGGAACCGGCAGCGCCCCAGCTCCCCCCTGCTGCCGGGGGGCGGCAGGTTGGCCCTAGGGGGACACGGGGGGGGACACGGCCATCAGCCAGCCGGGAGGGGGGGGGACGCGGCTCCCCCGCCTGTCCCCGCGTCCCCGGTGCCGCTCACTTCTCAAAGCCGAAGAGCGGGAAGCGGATGCTGTTCTTGATGAAGAGGGTGAAGTTTTCGGCCTCCAGCATGATGGGTCTGGGGGGGAGAAGGGGGTATTCCTGGGGTGCGGGGGCACAGACCCCAGCCCCCCCCCATGCCCCCTCCCCGGTCACACTCACACATCGATGGTGTCCACCTCCGGCGGGCACCAGCCCTGGATCTCGCAGGTGCGCAGGGTCCCGTTGTAGGGGACGCAGCGCCCCGTCAGCACCCCTGCCGGAGCCCCCATCAGTGTGGCGAGCGGGCAGGCCTCAGCCCCCCCAGCCCCCCACCCCCGGGGCGGGGGTCCCCCTCACCGCTGCCCGTGGTGGGGCTCTTCCCCTGGCAGTCGCGGTCGGCTGTGCAGCGGTACTCGACTTCGCTCTGTGGGGGTGGGTTGGTGAGCCTGGGCGGGGTTGCAGGGGGACACACCCCCCGATGTCCCCCCCTGCCCGCTGACCCCCAGCCCCGTCCGTACCTCCGGGCAGACGCCCTGTGACTGGTTCTCCGTCTGGATCTGCTTGGTGACCACCACGAACACCGAGGTGCCCTGGGGGGGGGATGTCACCGTCGCCCTGCCCGTCACCCTGACAGCCCTCTGCTCCATCCGAGAGGGAAAACTGAGGCAGGGGAGGGGCCCGGCGCCCCCTCACCTGGTGGGGGGTGACGTAGTCGGCCGTATCCAGCACCCGGCCGGCATAGCGCCCGATGCCCTTGACCTTGGTCACCACCGAGGACTCGATGACAGTGTCCCGCACCTGGTAGGCTTTCTCGTGGAGGAAGACCCAGCTGCGACAACAGCCGCAGGGGGTGACGGTGGGGACAGCCACCCCCTGGGACCTGCCTGCGCCCCGCCGTCACCCCCAGCCCACCCAGAGCTGCCGGAGCCCTGGGGAACCCGGGGCTGCCAGCCGAGCGGCTGCCGGGCCTCCGACAGGCGCCTGTCACCTGCCCGTGCCCTGCCGGTGGCTGCTGTCACCCCCCCGGGAGCACCCGGGGTCAGAGACCCCCTCCGTCACCCGCTGTGGCCTTGCTGCTGCTCCCGCCCTTCTTTGTCACCCTCACTGATGCTGTCCCCCTCCTGTCAGCCGCACCGACACGCTCTCCTGGCTGTCCCCACCGTGTCACCC
>NW_010972672.1:186322-186784 GCF_000737465.1 Haliaeetus leucocephalus
TCCAGGGGCGGGGGCGTCTCACCCGATGAAGTAAGCGAGGATGAGGAGCTGCACGCCGCGGTTGACGGCCCCCACCACCCAGCTCTTCACCACCACTGACTTGGTGGTCTCGTAGGAGAAGAAGTCGGTCACCCAGCGGGTGCCGGGGCGCGGGGGGGGCATGGGCAGGACAGGGCAGGAGCAGGCAGGGGTACCGGCAGCGAGGAGCGATGCGGGCAGGGCGGGAGCGGGCAGGGGTACCAGCAGCGAGGGGTGATGCCGGCAGGGCAGGACAGGGCAGGAGCAGGCAGGGGTACCGGCAGCGAGGAGCGATGCGGGCAGGGCGGGAGCGGGCAGGGGTACCAGCAGCGAGGGGTGATGCCGGCAGGGCAGGACAGGGCAGGAGCAGGCAGGGGTACCGGCAGCGAGGAGCGATGCGGGCAGGGCGGGAGCGGGCAGGGGTACCGGCAGCAAAGGCTGGGG
>NW_010972672.1:187885-196770 GCF_000737465.1 Haliaeetus leucocephalus
CCCCGCAGCTGCTCTGTCCCTGTCCCCATCCCCACCTGCCGCTGACCCGGGGCATGCCGGGCTGGGGGGGGAACTGAACCACTCGCTGCGCTCAGCCTCCCTCCCCTCCCAAAGCCCTGGTGCCTCCCCCAGCTGCCATGGCCGACACACTGGAGTTCAACGAGATATACCAGGAGGTGAAGGGATCCATGGTGAGCAAGTCGGGGGGGGAGGGGGACGGTCCCCGGGGAGCCCCACTTGGGCCCTGGCAGGTGACACATCGCGTTGAGACCTGCTCTCCCAGCCAAAACGCTGCAGGGTGCTTCCCCCACCCCGGCGTCTCTTCTGCTGCCTTGTCCTGGCAGAGGGTGTTTTGCTGATCTCGCCTGGAAGCGGGGCGCGGAGGCACCTCGTTTCCGGGGCTGAAGTGTTTTGGAGCATCAGTGGGGGCTTTTAGTGCCAGCCCGTTGCGGAGCGAGCGAGGTTGCGGTTGGGAACGCTTCCAGGAGGAGGGAGAAGGGATGCCAGCTCTGTGCATCCACTGTGGCTGCTGCGAGAGGGTTGCCTGTTGGCTGTCAGCCTGTTCCAGCGCAGGGGAGCGGGCAGGGATGGCCTGGGGGGGTGTTGAGCGTTTCTGGGTCACCCTTAACCCTCTGGCTTTTGCAACATTGTCCCTAAAAGCCTGATGGAGCTACAGCACTGTAGCGGCACCAGGGGTGCTCGTGACTGTCTTGTGGCCTCTTGAATCCCCAGTTGAGATAGTATGGAGCGTGTGACGACTGAAACTGGTGGGCGGTTGGGGAAGCCACCTTGTTTTGCCTGGAAGGGTCATGCAGCTGCTAGTTGTGCCCGAAAGGCGGCAGTTCCCTGCTCTGGGGCTGGTGGTGTCATTGGGCTGTTCCCCTGCATGTGGGGTGAGCCACCCCCACCTCACACCTGCCTCTCCCACCAGAACGACGGGCGGCTGCGGCTGAGCCGCCAAGGTGTGATCTTCAAGAACAGCAAAACGGGGAAAGTGGACAACATCCAGGCCTCGGAGCTGGCCGAGGGTGTGTGGCGACGTGTGGCGCTCGGTCACGGCCTCAAGCTGCTCACCAAGAACGGCCACGTCTACAAATACGATGGTTTCCGGGAATCAGTGAGTCCCCCGGCCCCTGCATGCCTGGCCCGTCCTTGTCCCTGGCTGGTGTCTCTTCTCTTGCTGGCTTGCGCTTGTCCTGTGTTGAGCTGTGCTCCCTGCGAGTCTCGCAGTGCTGACCCCCCAAGAACAGCTCTGACCCCTATTTTTCTTGCTGCTTCCTTTGTGCCGGGGTGGGGCTGCGTCCCAGTTATGGGCTCTGGGCAGCAGCTGCCCGTATGTGGCGGTTTCTAACAGACGTTCCTTCCTTCTCGCCCCGGCCCAGGAGTTTGATAAGCTCTCAGATTTCTTCAAGGCCCACTATCGCCTGGAGCTGGCGGAGAAGGATCTGTGTGTGAAGGGTTGGAACTGGGGGACGGTGAGGTTCGGAGGTGAGTCATGGTGATGCTGTTACTGGGGGAAGGGAACCTCTGTGCTGGCTGCAGCCCAAGGTGGTGGGGCTGGTCTGGTGGCTGGGAGAGTTTCCCATCACCATGGCTGTTCCTGCAGCACCCAGCCGGTCCCCTGAGCAGCGGCCTGCTTTCTAGTGGTGTCCTCGGGGACAGTGAGAATGTTAGCCATCCCAGGAAAGCAGGAGATACCTGCGGGCCCCAAATCCAGGGTGAAGATTTTGCAGGCAGGGAATGCTCAACGTAAAAGAAAGGTCGGGCTGGGAGCTGGGAGCGTCTGGCAGAGCCTGCCGGAGCCAGGGGAGCTGGTGGATGCTCCTCCCTGGTCTGAGAGCAGAGGAACATGGGAACAGACAGTTCCCTCCTGTTCATTTCTGATCAGTGTCGATCTCCGGGGCCATAGCCAGAAGGAGAAAGCCTAGAGATTTGGGAGGGAGCATGGGAATGCAGGGGGGGAGAAGAGAGGCATTGCTGGACTTTGGGAGAAGACCAAGGCTGCTGCTGGAGATGGGATCTAGGAGGATGCTTTGGGCCTGCCCCGCAGGGTGGACCTTATCCCCACCTCGTGGTGCGGTAGTTCTGATCCTGCAGTGACAGGCTGAGTCTCCCCTCCTGCCCCTGCAGGGCAGCTGCTCTCCTTTGACATCGGGGAGCAGCCAGTGTTTGAGATCCCCCTCAGCAACGTCTCCCAGTGCACGACGGGCAAGAATGAGGTGACGCTGGAGTTCCACCAGAATGACGATGCTGAGGTCTCGCTCATGGAGGTTCGCTTCTATGTGCCGCCGACCCAGGAGGACGGTGTGGATCCCGTGGAGGTGAGTGGGGGGCCGCGGGGATGGCGGGTCAGGCAGAGGTGGTAGCTGGGTACCCTCACCTGGCCATATCTCCCTTCCCTTGCAGGCCTTCGCTCAGAACGTCCTCTCCAAGGCGGACGTGATCCAGGCCACCGGAGATGCCATCTGCATCTTCCGGGAACTGCAGTGTCTGACGCCTCGCGGGCGATACGACATCCGCATCTACCCCACCTTCCTGCATCTCCATGGCAAGACCTTCGACTACAAAATCCCCTACACGACTGTGTTGCGCCTCTTCCTGCTCCCACACAAGGACCAGCGGCAGATGTTTTTTGTGGTGAGGAGGGGACGAAGGGTCTTCCCTCCCCCAGGGAACGGTGAGAAGCGATGGGTTTGGGGGATTGCAGGTCCTCACCTCCTCTTCTCTTTTCAGATCAGCCTGGATCCCCCGATAAAGCAAGGCCAGACCCGCTACCACTTCCTTATCCTGCTCTTCTCCAAGGATGAGGACATCTCCCTGACCCTCAACATGAATGAGTGAGTTCCGCTCCTGCCAGTCCACTTCCTTGACCCCCTCCCTGGATCTGTGGGCTGCAGGGAGCTGGGAGGGAGGTAACGAACCTCCTGACTTCCCATTCTCACTGTTGCCCTCTCTTTTGGCTGCGCAGGGAGGAGGTGGAGAAACGCTTCGAGGGGCGGCTCACCAAGAACATGTCGGGCTCCCTCTACGAGATGGTCAGCCGGGTTATGAAGGCACTGGTGAATCGCAAGATCACCGTGCCTGGCAACTTCCAGGGGTGAGGCATGCTGCTGCCGGCTGAGGGGGGTGTGGGTGGTGAAACATGGGATCTTCCTGCTGCTGGAAAAGATGCGGAGATGGGGAGGGATGCAAAGCGTGCCTTCTTCTCCCTAGGGCAGGAGAAGCTGTTGGTTTGGTAGTCTGAGGCCAGCGGCTTGAGATCCTCCGTGACTCTGGCAGCAGGACCGGCCCCTCTCTTTCTCATTTGTTCCTGTTGACAGGGGGAAGGGGCTCTGCGAGATTCGTGCCTCGTGCCAGGGGAGCAGCTGACGGGCTTGTCTGGGCTGCTGGGGTCCTCTGTCTCATTGTGGGGATGGGCACAGGGAGATCGTTTGCTCCCCGCGGGCGTAAGATGGCTGCATTTGCCCTTGCAGACACTCTGGAGCCCAGTGCATCACCTGCTCCTACAAGGCCAGCTCGGGGCTTCTCTACCCGCTGGAGCGGGGCTTCATCTATGTGCACAAGCCACCTGTGCACATCCGCTTTGACGAGATCTCCTTCGTCAACTTTGCCCGCGGGACCACCACCACCCGCTCCTTCGACTTCGAGATTGAGACCAAGCAGGGCACGCAGTACACCTTCAGCAGCATAGAGAGGTGGGCACGGGGCAGGCTCTCACTGTGCCTGCCGGGCTTCTCTGCACCATGAGGCGGGTGCCTTGCTGGGACCCCAATAGCCGCCCTGACTGCCCTGCCTGTCCCGCAGGGAGGAGTACGGGAAGCTCTTTGACTTCGTCAATGCCAAGAAGCTGAACATCAAGAACCGAGGCCTCAAGGAGGTACCTGCTGAGCAGGGCTGGTTCCCCGCACCCTGCTGGAACTGCTGCCCCGCCGGCTGGGGTGGGGAAAGGGCTGGGGGCTGTCTTCTCTCCAAAATTTTGCGGCTTTTCCCTTTTTTTTCACTTCTCTTTTCTCTCCTTGCCCTTGTAGAGGAAAAAGGTCCGTGCGATATCCCTTCCTCTTTCTCTTCCTTCTCCTGGTGCAGGTTTCCTCTGCATGGCCGTGGTGGTCCCTGACTAAACCCAGTAACCCTGGCATGATTTGCAAGGGGCCTCCCCCCCCTAACTCAGATAACTTTTCTGCCCCTCTCTCTGGAGCCCTGACAGGGAGAAGGAGGGGACATGGCGGGTGTCCTGTCCTCCCTGCCCTGTGCATGTGTCTGGGGCCTGCCTGGGGGCCGTGCCCACCCAGGAGCATGCTAGGAGTTGCAGTTTCCAGAGGCCAGTTGTGTGCGGGTCGGGGGAGCGTGGGGAGCGGCTCTCACACCATCTCTCCTGCAGGGCATGAAGCAGAGCTACGACGAATACGCTGACTCCGATGAAGACCAGCACGACGCCTACTTGGAGAGGATGAAGGAGGAGGGCAAGATCCGGGAGGAGAATGCCAACGATAGCAGCGACGGCTCTGGGGAGGAGACGGGTGAGGGCTGAGGCTGGGGGGCGTGAGGGAGTGCCAGGGGCGGCAGTCTTCAATGCTCAGGCTTCTCCCCCCCTGCCCCTCCTTGGTGAAGTCCTATCTGTCCTTGCCTTGCTATAAGCTGACCCCTGCACTCTCTCCTTCCAGATGAGTCCTTCAACCCCGGAGAAGAGGATGACGACGTGGCTGAAGAGTGAGTGGAGGCTGGGCAGGGGTCTGTCTGGGGGGGCTTTTGGAAGGTGCTGTTTGGGGGTTTCTTGTGGGGGCAGCAGCTGTGTGGGGCTGTGTGAACATTGGAGAATGCTACAGGCACAGCCAGTATCACTTTATAGATCCCTGGGCTTAAAAGTCTTCGAGAAGCAGGTGCAGTCCTGGGCTCGCTCTATTATGTTGACGTGATACAACTTGAAAGGGTTAGAGAGGGGCAGTCAGGGGGATCGGATGGCTCCTGGATGAGGCCTTGGCTGTTCAGGCTGGAAAAGAGAACAGCGGGAGGAGGATGGGATGCAGCTCCATAAAATCCAGAGTTGGGGGAGAAGGTGGGCGAGAATCACAGTGTCTGCACCAGCATGAAGGGCCATCGTGTGTGCTGGTGGGAGCTGGGTTCAGCCTGACAGGAGGAGGTGGGTCTTGGTGGAGTTGAGCCATGTGGCGTTGTGAGTGCCTAAAATTTACAGGAAGTCAGAAAATGATGAGCTGTGTTCGTGGAAGGAAAATCCCCTGAGAGCTGTTAAGCACGAACACAAGAGCTTCAGCTCAGGAAGCCTCCGAATTATGGGTTGCTGGAGGCTGGGGCAGTTCAGGGGCATGTCTTGCTGCCTGCTTGTTGCTGCTACGTCTCCACCTCGTGCTTCATCTTTCTGGGTGGGGGTCTTGAGCTGTTGCTGAAGCCAAGTACCTCCACACAGGTTTGACAGCAACGCCTCGGCCAGCTCCTCCAGTGGTGACGGTGACAGCGACCGGGATGAGAAGAAGCCAGCTAAGAAGGCCAAGATTGTCAAAGACCGCAAGCCTCGCAAGAAGCAGCTGGAGGTGAGAGGTTGCTGCTGACTGGTTGTGGAGAGCAGGACCTGCTCCTGGAGCATGGGTTGCTGTTCCCTGTTGGGAGCAACACCGGGAAGATGCAGGTTGCAGCCCATCAGCTGAGCTGCTTCACCTCAACCTTTTGCCATGGTCCGGTCTGGTGGCACCACCTCGCTGTGCTTTGCCCTGGGTGGGTCAGTTGTCCAAGCCTGACTTCGCTGCCTCCTGTGGATGAATCTAGGTGGAGTCTCTTCCAAAGGGTGCATGGTGCCCGCACTTAGCTAGTCCTTTTGGTTGTTGGGGGGCTTGTCTCCAGCAACCTGCCCTTCCAGCTTCCGTGGGTGTGACCTGACAACCCGTCTCCCCTGACGGTGTAGCTGAATTGATGGTGGGATGTAGGAGGCAAGCTGAGACCCAGCCCCTCGTCTTGGGGCAGCCCCAGGTCTCGAGGTCTTCAGCAAGTGGTGCTGTTCGAGGCTTTCATCCTTGTTCTCTCTGCTCCCTGCCTTCTAGAGCAAGAAAGGGAAAGACCCCAATGCTCCTAAGCGGCCGATGTCAGCTTACATGCTCTGGCTGAATGCCAACCGTGAGAAGATCAAGTCAGACCATCCTGGCATCAGCATCACAGACTTGTCCAAGAAGGCCGGGGAGCTCTGGAAAGCCATGTCCAAGGAGAAGAAAGAGGTGAGGGATGGGGCATCTGGGTTGCTCTGCTGGTGGGGAGAGCTGAGCCTGGTCTCGGAGGAGGAGGCTGGAGCTGAGGAGGCCTGGCAGGCTCTTGCTTGATCTCCAGAACCTGGTGCTTCATAGGCGGGAGGTCGGGAGGGGAGTGTGGCAGTGGGGAGGTGATGTCTTTGGGCTGGTGAGCTCTGGGGTGAGCGTAGGCATGATCCAAGGTGGCGAGGGCCGTGGTGGGAGTGGTGGTGTGGTGTGAGTGGGGATGGTGTTGGGCTCTGGTGGTGCAGGTGGTGGAGGAGGAGGAGGGGAAGGCCCCGCTAACCTTGTGCTCTTGCTGCAGGAATGGGATCGCAAGGCAGAAGACGCCAGGAGGGACTATGAGAAGGCCATGAAGGAGTACAGCGTGGGCAGCAAGTCAGAGAGCTCCAAGACGTGAGTGCGCCAAGCAGGGAGGGCTGGTGGGGAGGGTGGCAGGGCTTCGCCCCTCCGAAATTGGGCTGTTGCCCAGCCATCATGGTGCCTGAGCCTCTCCAGGGCTGGGGGCTGTGTGAAGAGCATCCTTGGCTCTGTGGTGCCAGAGACAGGGCCGGTGGGCTGTCAGCAGGGTAACACTTCTCCTCTCTCTTCCACCCTCCCAACACACGCACAGGGAGAGGTCTAAAAAGAAGAAGAAGAAGCAGGAGAAGCAGATGAAGGGGAAAGTGGAGAAGAAAGGTGCCACCTCCAAGTCTTTGTCCTCTACCAAGTCCCCTGCCAAGAACATGAGCGAGAGCTTCAAGAGCAAGGAATTTGTCTCCAGTGATGAGAGCTCCTCTGCAGAGAGCAAGAAGGAGGTAGGGCTCTTGCCTGGCTGGGGGCGTTCTACTGGCCCATCTTCCCCATGCTCTGTTTGTCTCTCTGGGAGGCGGCCCACTCCTCCCATCCCGGTAGGGGCTCTGGGACCCTCTGGTACCTCTTGTCTGTGGTATGCTGGTCACATCCCTCTGCTGTGGGTGGCCTGTCTGCTACACACATCCCTGTGTCACCACTGTCACCCCGCCCCCGTGGTGGCGCACAGGAGAGGCGGGGGAATGAGAGCTGCTGCCCTGACCTCATCCCCTGCCCACAGGACTCGGAGGAGGAGGGAGTCGCCAGCTTGCCCCCCAGCTCGGAAGAATCCGCGTCTGGCTCGGATTAGCCCTGTCCTCGGCTGGCTCCAGGCTGGTTCCCAGATCGGCAAGAGGACTGGGCGGGCCGGCCCCGCAGCAGGGACCTGGGTCTTGGGCTCTGGCCGGCTCCCGGCCCACCTTGCCATGGCTTCGCATCCTCCTGCCCCTGACGCCGAGGGCAGGGAGACACAGGAGTGGGGTAGGAGGGTCCCTGGCCCCCCCCCGCCTGACCCCTCGGTGCCTGGCTGGGGGAGTGAGACCCCGTGGAGGAGGGAGGCCCTGGAGGGGCCTCAGTCCCACCTCAGCCCTGTTTGCATCAATTTATTTTTTTTTAAATACTCGGGTTTGTTTCTGTCTTTTCTTTCCTTGGATTTTTTCGTCTTTTTTTTTTTTTTTTTTTTTTTTTGTATTTTGGTTCCGTTCACATGGCAACTTGGATTGAATAAAAAAAAAAAAAAAACCACCGAGGGCGTGAGTGTGGGTGCAGAGCCAGGGAGGGAGTGGGGCCGGCTCCCCCCTTCCTTCCTTCACCGCAGCCGGCCTGGAGCTTTGCTCCCCGCCTTGAACCGGGGCCAGCAGCTGAGCTCACTCCCTGCCTGTCCATTAGCGGCCCCTGGCCCCTCCTCGGCCTCCCCCATCCTGCTGAGGAGCCATCAGGCTCCTAATGGAGGCCCCTCGGTCGATCCTGATGCGATCGGGGTTTTCTACACCTCCCCGATGAGCCGCGGCGGCGGGGGGGAACCAGTGGCTGCGGGGGGCCTGATCTGATTAACGCCGCTTCCCCTCCACTGGTGCTTGCGGCCGCTTCCCGGCCTGGCTGTGGGGCAACAGCCCCTCGGGGACGGGGCGAGGCCCTGGCTGCCCCCGCCACCGCGTTTACTGGCACCACTGGCCCTGCGCCGGGGGTTGGGGGGGGATGGCACGGGGGGCTGCAGCGGGGTGTTGTCAGCCCTAGGGTGTTGTCAGCCGGCTGCGTGTTGCAGCTGGGTGTCAGGCGGGGAGGAGCAGGGGTGTTGGAGGGAGCTGGGTGTTGCAAGCCGGTTGTGCCCTGTGGCAGGTGACAGGCACCCCGGGGGTGGGTGACGGGGTGTGCTGCAGCAGGGTGGGGGTTTGGGAAGACCTGGGGTGCTGCCGGCCGGCTGTGTGCCCCAGCAGGGTGTTAAGCAGGGAGGTGATGGGGTGTCGTGAGAGGCTAGGGTGTGTGGGGGTCAGGCGGGGAGAGCCCAGGGTGTTGTGAGCCGGCTGTGTGCCCCAGCAGGGTGTTAAGCGGGAAGGTGAGGGGGTCTTGCGAGAGGCTGTGTGCTGGGGTATGGGGGGTCGGGCGGGGAGGCCCTGGCGTGCTGTAGCCGGTTGTGCCGGGCCCGGGGCCCGGTGCAGGGCCAGGGGGTGTCCATGGGCCTGTTCCATCGGCGGGGCCACACCGCCAGCACCCCAACAGTCAGGCAGCGGTGCGTGCCCGTCTAGCGCCCTCTCTATGGTAAACCCAAAGGCGCCTCTCTAGCCGCGCCCCCCCCCCCCCCCC
>NW_010972672.1:197254-213554 GCF_000737465.1 Haliaeetus leucocephalus
GCACAGCACGGTGGGGGTGCTATGTCTGTGTTGGGGTGCTGGGACAGGCTAACGCAGGGCCGGTACAGGTAAACAAGGAACCACACAGTGTTTGGGGGGTTTGCAGCGTGGGCGAGCTGGTCCGGGGTACATGCGATTACTGCTGTGTACGAGGGGGGCACGGGCAGAGAGGGGGTTTGATGTGGTGTTTGGGGTTACCGCATCGTGCCTGGCTGGTGCAAGTGAGCCAGGGACGATGTACAAAGGGTGGTACTGATGAAGAGAGGGTTGGCAGTGTGATAGTGGTTTGGCACGCTGTCTGGGTGCCAGCACGGGTGGACGTGAGGGTTTGGCACAGGGCTGGTAGGTTGGTACCGTGGTGTTGCGTGGCTGGAGGAGGTGGCTGCCTGCTGCTGGGTCCCACCAGCCCCAGGGCCTGGGCAAAGGCACACTGAAACGCTTCTCTCTTTCTCCCCAGGGGCTGACCCTGCACTGCGTCCACCGAGCCCCGGCCCCAGTTTCACCATGGCCTCCCAGCCGCAGCCCCTGCGCCCCGCCTTGCCCTGCGCCTCTGCCACAGGCACTGGTGGGGCTGGGCTGGTGGCCGGCAGCCCTGAGAAAGGTTTGTCCCCGGGGGGGGCAGGAGAAATTGGGGTTGGGGGGTTTCCCAGTCTGGTCTGCGCTGGGAAAGCCCCCCCTGGGGATGCCAGGCTGGCACCCAAGATTGGCTGTGGGCCCGCTGTGCTCCACTGGCCTTCCCTGGGGAGCTTGGCAGGGCTGTGGCGCTCCTCCAGCGTGGCGTTTCTCCTCTCCTTGCTTCTCTTGCAGGCAATGCTCGCCCCAAGCCGCCTGTCCGGCCCAAACCCCAGGTGCTGCCAAAGCCGGCCGTGCCCGCCAAGCCCTCCCTGCCATATCCCCCTCCAGGGCCACGGCACCCTCGCCCAGAGCTGCCCTCCGCTGAGAAGATGAACCGCCTGGCAGGGCCCCAGCCCTACAGCGGGGGCAGCTCAGGGGGGCCCCTCAGACGCCCCTCCTTCACTCTCAAGTCACCCGAGACCCCCAACGGGAAGGTGCTCCCGTCCCCTCTGCTTGCAGCCACTGAGGACCCGGGTTCGACCCCTGGGGAGGAGGTGCCCCCTGCCCCGCTGACCCCCTCTCGCAAAGGCCTGGCTCCCTTCAAGGTGACGCCAGTGCCAGTGGCAACCAAACCAGAGCGATTTCCAGGCACCACCGTGGAGGAGATTCTGGCCAAAATAGACAGCAGGGAGGGCCCAGGGAGCCCGGACCGAGCCCGGCTCTCACCCTTTTGCCCTGATTCCTCCTCTCGCTTTGGCTCCAAGACCTTCACTGCCTTCCGGAGGCGCCCCAGCGGGGAGGCGGACGGAGCCCTCCCCGGCGAAGCCCGCCAGACACCCCAACCCGCGGTGGGCGAGCTGGGGACGGGGGATGACGGACACCCGATTGCCGAGATGAGGTGAGGGGCTGGGGACCGACCCCGGCGGGGCGGTAAGAGGCTGTGGGGCCGGGGAACATTGCTCTGAGCTGTCCCAGGGATGGGAATAACGGAGCTGAGGTCTGGTCGCCGGCTCGAGGCCGGTGTTCCTCCTAAGCAGGCAGCGCCTTGAGCTGCCTCCGTGGGAAGGCCAGGGCAGCCGCTGCAGCGCCGAGTGGTTTGTTCAGACCGCAGGAACGGGCTGTCCCGGTTGAGGAGTTGCCTCCCTGCCTGCAGCCCCCGAGGGCTGGGAGGTGAGCCAGCCGGCCATCCCACTGCCTGGACAGGGGCTGCCCTGAGACCGGGAGTAACGGGGCGGGGGTTGCTCCCCTTGGGAAATTCTCCCTTTCTCCCACCCTTGCTATTTTTTTACCTGCGGGGCTGTGCCAAGGCAGTGGGAGCGGGCAGATCTGTGGGACTCCTGGCTGCAGGATGTCCTGGGTGAGAGCCAGCACTTGGACACGCTCCCGAAAGCTGGGCACCTCCGGGAGAGAGAGACAGGGGCTATTTTAAACCAGAGTGTGAGAAACTTGCTCTCCCAAGGGCTGAAAACTTTCCGGAAAGGGGATTGCAGCTGATTTGCCTCCCTCCCCTCTGCAGTCAAAACCTTGCTAGATAATTTGGTGCTGGTTTTGAGTAAGGCTTGCAGCGATTGATGGGCCTCTTGCCGTTTGCCCGACCCCATCCTCCTGTGGCCAGAGTGGGTGGTTTGGGGCCAGGAGGTGCCTTGGCAGGCGGTGGGAGGGGAGAACAGAGAGAGCTGCACAGGGGGAATTCACCCTCCTTCCCTGTTTCTCTCTGGCAGCGGCTCCCCCCCAGCCGGCCCGAGCTGTGCCGGGGACCCCCGTGGACGCCGGAGGCCACCTTCCCCCCCTGATGTGAGTTCTCGCCTCGCCCTTCCGCACCACGGCGGCTCCGCTCCTGGGCTCTCTCCTTCGGGGCTCTCCTGTCTCCTCCGGGGCTCCCTCTCTGCGGGGTGCGTGTCTCTCCTTTCTCCTCGGGGTGCTGACTGCCCTTTTCTTCAGGGAAGCCTGGTGCCCCCTGTGCTGGGTGCCTGGGTGCGGGGCCACGTTATTTTGGAGAGGGTGGCGTGTGCCAGCACCGCTGCCGAGGTGTGGGCAGGGAGCAGCCGTGAGTCACCAGCCAGGGTTTGGTGACCCGGCAGGTATGTGGCAGGGCAGGCCCTTTCGGGCTCCCTGCCAACCCCCCTCTCCGCCCCCTGCCCCGTGCTCGGGGCGGTGACCAGGACACCAGGCCATGACACCGGGGGTGGCAGCCTGGGCAGTGGCACCGGGTCACCCCGGCGAGGGGGACTAACTCTGACGGTGCTGGGCTGGGTGACGCTGGCAAGGGAGTGCCTGGCCCCGCGGCGGGGTGGGGGGTCCGGGCTGGGGGTGTTTTTGCTTCCTCCTGCTTCATTTCTTCCTCTCCATCTGTCTCTGCGCTGCTGGAGGGTGGGTGCTCGAGGGGGGCAGCGGTGGGGGGCTCGGGGCAGTGCCTTGCCCTGCCTGGCAGGGTACGGAGTGGGGCCGGGGGCCGCTGGGAGCCGCCCGGGCTGAGTCACGCAGGAAGCAGCAGCCTGGCGCTGGCAGGAGGCGTGGGCACCTCTTGCCTCGGGTTTGGGGAGGGGAGGGGGTGCTGGCGGGAGGGACCCTCGCTGGAGATCGGGGCTGGGAGGGGGGCTGTGATTTGGGGGCGGGTGACGCCTGGGAGGTTCCTCTCGAGTGATGTGACGCCACTTTCCCCCCGCCCCCCGACTCTTTCCACAGCTCTCCTCTCTCCGGCCAGGCGCCCTTGGACCCCCTGGCTCGCCAAGGCCTCCCGTCTGCCCGGCCCCAGGAGCTCCTTTCCAGCCCGCAGAGCCCTCCGCTTCGGCCCCTGGCTCTCCCGATGCCTCCCTGGAGCTACCAGCCCCTGGCTCCCCCACCCTGGCCCCTGGCTCCCCCGAATCCCCCGCCCAGCCTCCAGCCGAGGTCTTGGCCACCTCGATCCAGGCTCCGGGCGCTCCCTCCTCCGCAGCCGAACCCCGGCTTGGCATCTCCTGCTCCCCTGGCTCCCCCCACACTCCTGGCGAGGGATCCCCCGATACTGCCAGCCCCCCCAGCACTCCTGAACTGCCCCCCAGAGTCACCTGCCCCCCCGGCTCTCCTGAGGCTGCCGCTGAGTACCCGGGCCCCCCCAGCCCACTCCCCGAGGCCCCTGCTAAAGCCTCCCGTGCCCCAGGCTCCCCGGAGGGACCAGATGACTCCCCAGTGTCCCCACAGTCCCCCAAGGGTCCTAATTTCAGCCCCCCTCCCCCTTCCAGGGACTCAGGGCTCCGGCGCTCTTCGGAGGGTGTGTTGCAGCCCCCGACCACAGGGCAGGGCATGGGGGAGCTGGGGGGTTCGCTGAGCGCCCTGCCCCGTCCCGGGGACCCGCTGTCAGAGCCATCCCTGGGCAGCGAGTCCAGCTGGAGCCTTTCCCAGTCCTTCGAGTGGACGTTCCCCTCGCGGGGGGCACGGCGGTTAGCATCCCCGCCCCGTTCCCCCATCCGGGAGACGGTTGACTCAGGGGTCTCCGAAGAGGGCGAATCGGACAGGGAAGATCCGGACCCCTGTCCCCCACGCTCTGGGGGGGACAGCGGATCCGAAGAGCTGGGCCCTGTGGTGGCCGGCAGCCGGGGAGCAGAGGGGGCTCCTTGTCCAGGGGGTCCCGTGGCCCAGCGAGAGGCTGAGGGCTCAGCAGAGGAGGAGGAGGAGGAAGGGGAGGCAGAGCGGGGTGCCACCATGCCCTGCTCCCCTCTCTGCGTGACAAAGCCCGCGCGGGACCCAGCTGAGCTTGAGCCTCCCACCCAGCCCGGCCTCCTCATCGAGGCCACCCCACCGGATCCGGCCACTGCAGCCAACTCGGCCTGGGCGCCAGTGAGCGACTCCCCTGTAAGCCTGCAGGGCCCTGGCGGGCCAGGCCGGGCCGAAGGATCCTCGAGGGGCCCCGATCCCCACACCGACCCGGGCTGGCTGACCGAGCTGCTGGCGTCGCCCGGGGCCCACGCCGCGGGCCGTGGCTCTCTGGGCGCAGAGGGGCCAGAGGTAAGGGGGCGCAGGGAGCCGGGCGGCTCTGCGGTGGCAAGGGTTAACGCTGGGCCACGGTGTCGGTGTGGCGCTGGGCTCCTCTCTGACAGGGCCGGGCCTCGCTGGGTGTACGTAGGGCGGTGGGACGGGTAGGGTGGAGGCTGAATGGGAGCGTGCTGTGCCGGCAGGGAGAGCCGGGGTGCGGCCACCGCCGCATGCGGGCACGGGGCCCGATGGGGAGCCATGGCTGGCGAGTCGGGGACCACGGCCATCCTCCAGTGGCTGCTGGCCAACCTGCAGCTGCAGGACGAGCTGGGGAGGGCTCGGCAGGCTGTGGGCCGGGAAGGGCCCTGGGCAGGCACGGCAGCTGTGAGTACCCTGGGCAGCTGGCAAGCTCCTGGTGTGGGAGCTGGGGGCCCCGTGGGGTGGGAAGGGCAGGCAGCAGGATCTGGTCTCCTCTCCGGACAGGACCCTGCTTGTGCTGTGTCCCCCAGGGTATTTCCCCCCTGCTTTTCCTCTCCAACTCTCCTCTCTGCTGCATGAGCTGGGACTGTGACCCCCTTTAACCCCTGTCTCCCCCCTTCTCACCGTCTTCCCCCAGGACCTGCTCGGCTGGTCACGGAAGGACCTATGCAGTGAATTTGGCATTGGCAGACCTCACCAGGCTGGCACCTTTGACTGGACCCGTGAGGCTGTGGCCAGGGAGAGCGACTGGCCTGGTGAGATGGAGCGGGACCGGGAATTTGGGACCAAATTGAGCTGGGACAGCACCTGCAGTGTCAGGGATGGGGACCAGCAGGACGGGCCCTTCGGCACCACCAGGAGGGACTGGGGCAGCGATTACAAAGGGACGGAGTTGATGGGGGAAATGAGACTCGGCTGCAGCGACTGGTCCAAATCCCACGGCACAGGGGAAGGCTGCCTGCAGGATCAAGACTTTGGTGCCGGCAAAGCCAAGTGGGGCACGGGCTATGGCTTGGACAGTGCGGGCAGCAGGGAGGAGATCAGCTCTGGGAAGACTGACTGGAGCAGCAGCTACGGCCTGGGACACGGCCAGCAGCAGGACGAGGAGCCGAGCTCCAGGCAGTCCAGCTGGGCTGGCAGGTACGGCTCCGGGGATGTGGACAGCCAGGATAGGGAGATCACACCCGCGTGGGCTGGTGAATATGGCACCAGTGATGTGGAGATGAAGGACAGGGAGCTTACTCCAAACTGGGCCAGTAAATACAGCAGCAGGGATGCTGAGACCAAGGACAAGGACTTTACGCTGGGCTGGGCTGGCAGATCCAGCACTGGGGATGCTGGGACCCCTCACAAGGAGTTCAGTCCCAGCAGGCCAGCCTGGGACAGCAAATACAGCACCAGGGACATGGAGAGCCAGGACCGGGAGTTCAGCCCCAGCAGGCTAGCTGAGGCCGGTGAGTACACCACGAGGGACATGGAGAGCCAGGACCGGGAGTTCAGCCCCAGCAGGCTAGCTGAGGCCGGTGAGTACACCACGAGGGACATGGAGAGCCAGGACCGGGAGTTCAGCCCCAGCAGACCGGCCTGGGATAGTGAGTACCGCAGCAGGGACATGGAGAGCCAGGACCGGGAGTTCAGCCCCAGCAGACTGGCCTGGGAAGACGAGCACAGCACCAGGGACATGGAGAGTCAGGACCAGGAGTTCAGCTCCAGCAGACCGGCCTGGGAGGACAGATACAGCACCAGGGATATGGAGACCCAGGACCGGGAGTTCAGCCCCAGCAGACCAGCCTGGGTCAGCGAGTACAGCTCTACAAACACCGAAAAGGAAGAAAGAGAGTTTAGTCCTGGCCGGCTGAGCTGGGCTGGTGAGCACAGCATTAGCCAAACCGAGCTGGTTGATGCTTTTGGTGTCAGGAAAGATGACTTGCCTGGCTCCTGTGCCTCTGATCCCCTGGCCCAGGAGCCCGGCTGGGGCAGCACCAACCGGCAGGAGCACAGTACCACTGACAGTAGGGACTGGGCTGAAGAGCTTGGAGGAGCCAAGTGCCAGAACCAATTTGGTATCATTGGGACAGACCGGGTGCCAGATCCCTCCAGCGCCGGAGTGTCACCAGATGGCTCGATGTCCTGGGCTGGTGGAATGAGATCTGGGGGCCTGCGGGAGCCTGTGGGAGACTGGCCTAGGGATCTCTCCTTTGGCAGCTCGGATGCCACCAGCTGCCTGGGCACTGGTGATGCTGGCAGGGTTGGACTGGGCCAGATGGCCTGGGGTCAGAGCCTGGGCAGCCTGCCTGCCCCAGGCAGCTCTGCCCAGCCCCAGGAGGCCGGGGTGGAAGAGCCAGGCTGGAGTCAGCACCTCGACACAGCCAGCTGGAGCGTGGAGCTGCGCGATGCCGAGGCCAAGCGCTGGGAGTGGGCTAACGCGTTCGGTGCCCGCTGTGCAGCCCGGAGCCGGGACTTCGGTGCTGAGGAGCAGAGCCCGGGAGGTGACGCTGGCTCAGTGGATGGGTAAGGAGGGCACTGGCGGTGGCACTGTGGCACCCCAGGGAGGGATCCGTCCCTCTCGGGTGCCTGTGGCATCCTGCGTTGGGGACTTCTGATGCTGTGGGCCTTGTGCTGGCGTCCTACTGTGCCTCACTTGTAGCTGGGGGACCTGCTGCCTCCAGCCCTGGGCTGCCAGAGCTCCTCTTCCCCAGCCTCCATGTTTCCCCATGTAGCCTCCGGCCCCACAACTGAACGGGAACTTTTTGAGGGACTGGGTTTCAACTTGTCCCAGCAGGATCTGCTGTCTTGGGCTGATCCAGGAGGGGATGATGCCTTCAGGGCTTCGTGTGCCTGTCTCCCACCAACATGGGGAGCCATGTGCCAAGTTTGGAGGGTGCTGGTGTTCCCGCGGCCCCCCAGAAAAGCGGCAGAATTAGCCCTGTGCCGTTACCGCTTCGCCAGGATGTGGGAACCCTGATTTCAGCCAAACTTACAGAGCTGGGGATTCCCAAAATGATAAATTCCCTCGAGCTGCCTGAAAACAAAGATCCCAGGAGGAGGGAAGCAAAAGCCCCATGGGCCTCGGGAAGGCCCCAGCCTGGCTGATTTCCTGCTGCCAGTGCCTTCCCGCACCCCGGGTGGCCCTGATCCTCCTCCTGCCCCTTGGGGCCCCTTGGTCACCTGGTGTCCCCCTGGCCACCTCCTGGGGGCTGGTGACCCTACTGGGTGGCTCTGACCCCTTTCTCTGCCCCAAGGGGGAGAGTTGGCCTGAGTCACCTATGAGTCTGGCAGCCTCCTTGCCCTCCCCAGACCCCAAATTCTGCCCCAGCCTTTGGGAAGGGGCTTTGGGGGAGCTTCCTGGAGGTGCCACCCTCTTGGTGTGACATCCCAGGAGAGTGGGAAGAGTCCTGGACACCTGGGTCCTGACTTCACAGGAGCAGTGTCTGGCCCTCCCCATGCCTCAGTTTCTCCTGGAGGCTGACGGAGGCGAGGTTTGGGGCAGGGGAAGGGCTTGTGTTAGCTGGAGCTGGAGGAACTCGGGTCTCTTCCTGTCTCCCCGAGCAGAAGCATCCGTCTCTCAGACCCCAGCCCACCGATGGGTGACGCTCTGGCTGACTCCGCAGCTGTGGAGTGCCCCCAGAGCGAGCCCTCCAGCCCCACCGAGGAGGAGAGGGACCTCTCCGCACTGGCCGCTGCCCCACAGAGCCCCAGGGCCTCCCCTCTGTCACCAGAGGGTGCCGGCGGGACCCTGCTGGACACGGAGAGCGAAGAAGCTCCCTTGGACCACCTGGATGGGAAGACACCACCAAGCTGGGAGGAGAAGCGGCTCTCCCTGGGTGCCCCTCAGCCCGAGGGACCCACGGACCACGCTGGGCAGGAATTCACCTTCCTGGAGGTGAGTGGGGAGGGGGCTCTGGGGGTGCCCAGCCATCACAGAGGCGCTTCTCTGGGGGCCGTGTTCCTGTCCTGCTCTGAGGATGGGGGCTTTGCCCTCTGGCCCCAGCTTCCCCCAAGGGGCAGGCTGTGGATTCAGGGCCCCCCAGTGCTGTTGTGGGGGTCTGTGGGCATGCTGGCCGGGGTGGGGGTCCTGGGGCTCCCCGATGCTGGGCACTGACCTGTCCCTGTGGGCTCCGCAGGACACGGAGATCCTGGACAGCAGTGTGTACCGCAGCAAAGCCAACCTGGGCCGCAAGCGCAGGCACCGGGCGCCGGCCCTCCGCCCCGGGGCCACCTCGGATGGGGAGAGCTGG
Organism: Haliaeetus leucocephalus; assembly: GCF_000737465.1. Classification (NCBI taxonomy): domain Eukaryota; kingdom Metazoa; phylum Chordata; class Aves; order Accipitriformes; family Accipitridae; genus Haliaeetus; species Haliaeetus leucocephalus. The sequence continues at coordinate 205,978 of NW_010972672.1, forward strand.
ATCTTCCGGGACTCCACAGGTGAGAGCCCGTGGGATGGTAACAACAGGAGAGGGACTGCGGGGCCATCCGTCCTTGGCAGAGGTGTCTCATGGTGACGCTGTCCCCCATGTCCTCCCTGCAGAGCCCCGTCCAGCCTGCCCCGCAGCATCCTCCGATGAGGAGGCGGCGGAACAACCCAAGAGCCGGCGGGTGCGAGCATCCCCATCGGGCAAGGGGGTCAAGGTGCCACTCTTCCCTGGCCTCAACACGTCTGCCCTCAAGGTGGGGCCCGCCGGGACCCCGAGCGAGTGGGGTGATGCCTCCCGGGCAGGTGGAATGGAGGGTTTAACAAGGGGAGGGGAAACTGAGGCAGGTTGGGAGTGGGGGTTTGGCCAAAGGTGGGCAGTGCGGGGCGGGGTGGGGAGGAGGCAGTGGGAGTATTTGGGAGGGGGCAAAGCACGGTGCATCCCCTTGACTTCACTCCCCTGCTCCCAGGCCAAGCTGAGGGGCCGAAACCGCTCGGCCGAGGAGGGGGCACTGCCGGGGGACAGCAAGGCAACCCCCCCCAAGGAACCCCACGTGCAGCGCTCCAAGTCCTGTAAGATCCCTGGCTTGAGTGGGAAACCCCTGGTGCTGCCCCCCAAGCCAGAGAAGTCCTCAGGGTGAGTGTTGGGGGGCATGGGACCCTCGTGGGGAGGTGAGGGCTGTGCCTCAGGGGTGGGAGAAGGGGGCTTGGGGGGTCATGCGTGCAGGTTTGGGGACGGGTGAGGCTGATGCTGCGGGGAGGATGCTGAAGGGCAGGGAAGTGTTGGGGGGGGCTGTTACCTGCTTCTGTGCCCCACCAAAGCAGTACTGAGGGTGGGCTTTTCCAGAGGCATGAAGGTTTTGGGGGTGCTTTAGAGGTGTAAAGGGATGCTGAGGGGTGCTGGGGCTCTCGGGGCTGGTACCTCTGGCCTTCGCAGGCATCAGGAGGCTGGGCTGGGCCCAGCTGGAGCTGGGAGCTGGGCGCGGGGGGAGGCTTCGCTGGGCCCAGCTTTCCCAGGGCCCGTTGCCTGGAGAGCCGGGCTGCTCCACCCTAAACAGTGCTTGGTTGGGTCCGAGCCCTTAAAGCCCCAGCTGGTGTGGCAGCTCCTTGCCTGCCCTCCCTGCCTGCCCCTGCCTGGCTGTGGTCCCTGGAGGGTCAGTCTGGGTCCTGGGTGTGTTTTTGGGGGGCTCGTGCTGATGCTGTGCCGACGCTTCCCAGGTCCGACGCCTCCCCCCCGCACTGGCTGCAAGCGCTGAAGCTGAAAAAGAAGAAGCCTTGAGCGGGGTGAGTGCAGGAGTTGGGGGGGACACGGGGGGCCGGACCCCTCCCAGTGCCCAGCGCAGGGCATAGCTGGGGCCTCCCCCTCCCCACATTCCCTGTGTCGGGGCTGTGTGTCCCTGGGGGGCTGGAGGGGGGGACATGCAGGCAGAGAGGTGGCCGTGGCACAGGGTGGCCTGGGCGGGAGCGTGTCCCCATGTCCCTGGGCTCTGTGCAGCCAGGAGCAGCAGCACCCTCCCTGCTGCCTGCTCCGGCCAGGGGCCCCCCTGGGCCTGGGGGTCCCCACGGGGTCCTCACCCCTCTCTCCCTGCTGTGTCTCTTCCAGGCTCTGTCTCCTGCCACCACATCCCCGAGGCTGACAGCCGCTGTCCCCAGGATCAGGCCTGCCCCTCCACGTGGGGACACACACACACACATCTATGCACTTTGTAGGATGCTCGCAGGGTCCCTGTCCCCCTCCACGACAATTCTTCCCCTTCCTTGGCCCACGGGCCTCCCCCAGCCTTTCCCTTCCCCTTGCTCTCTGGGGGCTGGGGGGTGGGCAACGAGCCCCCTCCCTGCCCCTCGCCCCCTGCTCTTGTATCACCCTCAGACAAAGAGCAACAGTTCAGGATTTTGGTGCCACTTTGACAGGACAATAAAACTTTGTTGGTGGGTTCGGGGCGGGCCCTGGCTCTTCTCGCAGCCCCCCGGCCCGCTGGATGTCCCCTGGCCCGGGAGTGGCCCCGTGGGGCTGGGGGGGGACATGCTGCCGTGGGGACTGCCACCAGGAGGAGCTCTCTGCCCGCCACCGGGGCTGGGTGCCGGGTACCCCCACTTCGGTCTGCTGGGGCGCGGGGCACCCGTGGGTGCTGCCTGGCTGGGGGGGGGGGGGGCAGAAATGACACCCACCCCGGGTGCACCCCAATCCCCCGTGGGTACCTGCAGAGAGGCAGCGTGCGTGGCCGCAGGCGTGCAGCAATTGCAGAGCCCCTTGCAGGGGCCAATGCAGGCCTCCACCCACCCACCCCACTGGTGACGCACCCATGCTCCTCCCCACGGCACTGTGCCCCATGTGTACCCACACCCCCTCGCACCCCCACATGCACACAGCATCCCTCTGCAGAAGCAGCCACTCGCACAGTTGCCTTGCACACGCGGCTCAGCGCATGCGTGGGTGCATGTCTCTGCCCACGCGTGCAAACCAGCCGCGCGTGCCCACCCTGGCACCAAACGGTGCTGTCCTGCCTATTCCCTGTCCGCTAGCTTGCTGGGGTGGTGGGTGCTGGGTGCTGGGGTCATCCTGAGGAAGAGTGGGGACAGATGCCCCCCCAGCCCCAAACCTTCCGGCATGCTGAGCAGCCCTACCTCCCTCCAGCTGAAGTGAAGCCAGCAAAGGGAGGATTGCCGCGGGCCCACTGGCATGGTACTGGCTGCGGTGTGACTGCGAGGTTGGGCCATGGAGGAAGGGGGATACCCCATCCCTCCGCCTGGGCTGGAGCTGAAACCTCTGAAGGAGACATGCTGCTGGTGGGTGCCCCCCACGTCCCTCCCGCCCTTGGTTTTTGACTGGGTCGGTGAGCCGAGCTGCCACCGTGGCCACTCTTTGGGCACGTGCCTCTCTCAGACCTGGCTCTGTGTCCTCCCCCCCCGGGATGGGAACCCCCAGGCTGTTTTTTCCTGGCAGAGCGTGACGGAAAGAGGGAGATCCAGAGGGAGAGATGCAGCCGAGGAGTTGTTGCTTCCCTGGTAGGATGTGAGTAACTCCAACCGGCTTCAGAGGAAGTTGCCAAATCCCACCTCATGGCACAGCCAACTGCTGCCCTTCCTGGCAAGGGGTGCCCAGGTGGTGCCACGAGCTCGGCCCCATGTCCCAACCCCCCTGCAGGGGGGCTCCCACCAGCACCCAGGAGGCTGCTCTTCCCCGTCCCCCGTGGGGCAGCCCCCTGCCACGTGTCTGGGCAGTGGCTTTTGTGCCGGGCCTGGCGTGCGTGGCATGGATCCAAGCCAAGGAACATGGCAGATGCTGGATGGGCTCAGCTTTTCCCTGGCAAAGCTTCACGCCATGAGCTGGTCAGAGGGCTCCTGCTTGCCCCCGAGCCCTTGGCTTCGTCCTGGCACTGCAGCAAAAACTCAGCCTCTTTCCTCCGAGCTTGTCTGACAGACGCTGCTCCCTCCCGGCTGCGGAGCTGGCAGGAACAGACTTGGGCTTGGCTCTGCGCCACCATCCAGATGGAGCCACTGGCTACTGGGCCCTGGGATTTATTCCCTGGGAATTAGGAGTGAAGGTTCCTGCAGCCTCTTGCTCCTGTCGGGGATGGGGCTGCAGGGACCGAGGGCAGCCTGTCGCCCTGCAGGGGAAAACAGCTCCTTGCAGAGCCCCTAGCTGCTGGGCTCAGCGCCCCAAGCCCCCTTAACCCTCTCCCCGAAGACCCTGGTCACATTCCTGCTGCCCAACAGCACTAAGATAACGGAGTTCGTTATCAGCCCTGCCACCCCCACCAGTGATAACGCCCTGCCACTGCTCTCTGTGGCTTCAGGGCCCTTTGCCCAGCTGTGGCCACCAACCCACCACCCGCAGCTACAACAAACCCAACCCAGGGGGTCTCCAGCCGGCCGGTGCAGTCCTTCCCGCTGGAGGAGGCTGCACGTGGGTCAGCCCAGAGCCAGGGACTGCGCTGGGACCCCAGAGTGGCACCAAGGACCATGCATGAGTGGAGCTGCCCCCACTGCCAGGGCAGCGAGGGGGTGACGGGGGACCCTTCAGCCCCTCTGGCATCGCTGGCGGCTTTTTGGCAAGGCATTGCCTTGGCAGGGCTGGAAAGGGTTACCTGTTCTCCTGTGCTACCCACAGAAGACAAAAATAGCAGAGATTGTTATTAATAGTGATCTTCGTTACCTGGGCTGGAACATCTCCCTTTGTAGCAGTTTCTGGTGATACCAAGGGTCTAATTAGCATTTCTTTTATTTCCCTATTTTATTCCATTTATTAGCTTATAGGCTTAAGTAATGTCTTCATCAGGCTTGGTTTGTGTGGGGCTCCATCCCTTCTTTAAACAAACTTCGGGTTTTAACTTAAATCAGCAGCTGTCATATTTATGCATCAATTTTTAGCAGCTTTTTATTTTAATTCTTCAAAGACCTGCCGGCCCTAGCACCTTACCCTGCAGGGTTAATGTGCACCTTTCCAAGGGACTGTCCCAGGTCATTAGAATATTTTATTATTCATTATCTCCAGCCCAATTGAGCCCTGGTTTGTTCTCCCAGGCTGATGGCTTTGGGTCTCCTTTGGGCGGCTGGTTTAGTGGCCGCTGTGCCCACCCCTCTGGGGCTCTCACCGCTCCCCCACCTGCACCCCCATTTCCCAGCCCCTCTCCCCCCGTACCACTCGTTTTTTCTAATTTCGGAGATCCCTTCGAGCTTCCCCCCTGTTTCAGCCACCGAATTAATCCACCAGCCCCTTTCTTTACACCACTCTGCTGGGAAAAGGGACCCGCTGTGCCGGTGGGGGGGTCGCTGGGGGCTTTGCCCTCATAGTGGCTGCGCATCCCCCTGCCAGCCCCATCCCCGTGGTTCCTCTACCACCCCGGTGCTTGGGTTTTAACCTTGCCATTTCCACTGCCCGTTCCTCTCTTAATTTACCTATTCTGACAGCGAAAGGCACCTCCACTCCTCTGGCTCCTTGGGTCAGCCCAAGTCCCCCCCCGCCGTGCTTTTCCTGGCCTCCCGGGGGACTTGTGGCTTTTCAGACTTTACCGTTTGCAAAGTCCTGCTTGCTTTCGCCAGTGCTTTTCCCCAAAGCTGTAATTGTGAGAGTTCAGCCCCGGTGGGATGACCCCATCCCACAGCTCCGCTGCTTCCCTCCTCCTCCTGCTCCTTCCAAATATTTTATTTTTGGGGTGGGGGGGGTGATTTTTTCATCTTTCTTGGCTCAGCTGAAGGCATTGCTGCTTTCGGCTCCTTAACCAGACAGCAAAGCCTGCACAGAACTGGGATGCAGCAAGGGCTCCCCATCGCTGTCTGGTCCTTCAGCAAAAGATGCCTTAAAATGTTCTTTTTGTGGGCTGGGGGTGGGGGAATCTCAGAGCTCCCGCTCTGCAGATTTTTGGAAAACACATAAAGGTCTCTCCAGCATGTCTTACTCGCAATAGGGCACCGGCAATTTGGGACCCTCCTGCTGCCACGACTGTTTGCAAATGCAAAACCCTGGAAGCAAAATGTAAAAGCCCAAGTGCAACATGCCAAATGCAAAACGGCCAATTGCAAAGTCCCAAATGCCAAACGCCAGACGCAACCACCCAAGTGCAACACCCTGCTGCAAAACGCCCAATGCAACAAGCCAAATGCGAAATGCAAAATGCAAAACCCGAACTGCAGCACCCCAATGCAAAAACGCTGAAAGCAGCACCCCAAAGGTGAAATCCCAAACGCAAATTCGGACCCACAGGGTGGCGGACCCGTGCCCGGCTGTTCAGCCTCCCTGTCCCACCGAGGCTGCTTCCCTGAGCCACGGCACCGAACCTGGCTGCCGGTGGGGTGACCGCAATCCCCCCAGGAGGCAGCCGCCCTGCGGTGGGGGGACAGGGCTTATCTCAGGGGTTGACGCTTTGACACTTGGGTGAGAGCTTGGTAAACCCCCAGGAAGGAGCCAGATGGAGGGTGGAGGGGGAGCTGTGAAATTTCCCACGGGGGCTCCCCCCCCCCGTCCATCCATCCTGTCCGTCCCATCAAGGAGGAGGGCGGAGGAGGAGGAGGAAGGGGAGGTAACGCGGTGGGATTTGTTGGGCCGGGCTCAGAGGGCCGGAGGAGCTCGGTGAGCCCGGGATGAGCTGAGCTGAGCTAAGCCCAGCGGCCAGCGGCATGGAGGAGGCGATGGACGCCTATGCCTACGGGGACAACGAGACAGAGTGCGAGTACGCCGAGTGGGGCCCCTCGCTGGCCCTGCTGCCCACCATCTACCTGCTGGTCTTCCTGCTGGGCACGGCCGGCAACGGGCTGGTCCTCTGGACCGTCTTCAAAGGCGGCCGGGACCGCCGGCGCTCGGCCGACACCTTCATCGCCAACTTGGCTGCCGCCGACCTTACCTTCGTGGCCACTCTGCCACTGTGGGCTGCCTATGCCTGGCTGGGCTACCACTGGCCCTTCGGCACGGCCGCCTGCAAGGTCAGCAGCTACCTGGTCTTCGTCAACATGTACGCCAGCGTCTTCTGCCTGACGGGGCTGAGCTTCGACCGCTACCTGGCCATTGTCCGGCCCCTGGCCACCGCCAAGCTGCGCTCGCGGGTCAGCGGGCTGGTGGCCACGGTGGCCCTGTGGGCACTGGCGGCTCTGCTGGCCCTGCCAGCCTTGGTGCTGCGGCGGGCAGCTGCCCTGGGGGGGGACAGCAAGATCACCTGCTACATGGACTACGGGGGCCTGGCCGCCCCGGGGACGGAGGGCGCCTGGGAGGTGGGGCTGGGGCTCTCCTCCACTGCCCTGGGCTTCGTGGCCCCCTTTGCTGTCATGCTGACCTGCTACTTCTTCATCGCCCGCACCGTAGCCAGCCATTTCCGCCGGGAGCGGGCCGAGGGGCCCCGCAAGCGCAAGCGCCTCCTCACCATCATCACGGTGCTGGTGGCCGCCTTTGGGGGCTGCTGGTTGCCCTTCCACCTGGTCAAGACCCTCTACGTCCTGATGGACCTGGAGGTGCTGCCGTGGTCCTGCAGCTTCCACACCTTCCTCAACAACCTCCACCCCTACTGCACCAGCATTGCCTACATCAACAGCTGCCTCAACCCCTTCCTCTACGCCTTCTTCGACCCCCGCTTCCGCCATGCCTGCGCCGCCCTGCTCTGCTGCCGGACCCCCAGTCCCGGGACCGAGCGCTCCGCCAGCTACTCCTCAGGGCACAGCCACCCCCCCGGAGGCAAGGGGGGGCCGGTCCCGGGGGGCAAGCTGGACCCCGCCACTCAGGAGACCCTCTTCCGTGCCTAACCCCTCCCCACTCCACCCCCGGTGCCCCCCGAGCTGGTCTCCTTGGGGGGACTCCACCACCTCCTCCTCACCCCAGAGCCTGGCTTGCTTTGGGGACCCTCCCTCTGGAAAGCCCTGCTCGTGGGAAGGGGAAACTGAGGCAGGGGCTGGGCAGACCCTGGGAGGAGCCCCTGGGGGGCTCGGGCAGGGGTGGCTCCCCCCGGCACCCGCAGGGCTTTGTAATTTGTGACAAATAAATGAATTTTGGTTAAAAAAAGAGCAGGGTGTGTGCAGTTCCCTCTGGGGGGATGGGGAGGGAGTGGGACCGGGGTGGGATGCGGTGTGGGACAGCAGGGAGGGTTG
>NW_010972672.1:213756-220121 GCF_000737465.1 Haliaeetus leucocephalus
CCCCCCCCCCGGCAGCTCTGATTGCATCAGGCAGCCGCCCTGTCCCACCAAATCCCATTTTCAGGCTTTTCTCCTTATCTGAGGGCAGAACAAGCCCTGGGTGACTCACCCCTGTGGAGTGAAAAATGGGACGCTGATGCTATTAAATACTCAAAATCTGAGGAATGGGGAAAGGGGACCATTTGGGTTTGGACAGGGGGTTTTTGGGTGCTGGGCGGGCCAACAGCCCACGCTAACCTGGGATTTTGATGAGCCACCAAATGGCTCCTCTCCCATTTCCCTCCCAGGCCCTGCAGCTTCCTGAGGCTTTGCTCTAAATAAATCTTCCCCCTATTTGTTATTTACATCCTTCATTTACTCGTGATGAACTATCCTGTCTCCTCAGCCTTTGTTCCCACTTGGAAAGGATGCGGGATCATTACTGGGTTCCTTGGGAAGCTTCCCGTCGGGGGGGGGGGGCTGCTTTAACCTTCCTGCTTGCCACCACCTGATTTTTGGGAGCCAGCCCAGCCAGAGCCATCCCTCCTCCAGGATGGTCCTTTGTCTTAATGAAGTAAATGGAGGAGGTGGCCGGTGGGGGCTGTGGTTTGGGTAAACCACCCGGCACAGAGGGGTGGGAGCCTACAGTGGCTCTTTTCACCCTGGGTGGGGATTTCTGGGGAGGTTTCCCCACGGCTCTGGTTTTGTCTAAGAACCAAGGGAGGTCGGGGGGTGAGTGGGGGTGGAAAATGCTGCATCTGGGGCCATGGCCCGAAGGGAAATTTGGGGGAGAAGGGTGTTTACATTCAAGGTGCCTTCCAGGCTCGCTTGCCCTGGAGAGACCCCTTGATACAGCTCATCCGTCTGTCCATCTGTCAATCCATCTGTCAATCCATCTCTCCATCCATCAATCCATCCACCCCCCCATCCCTCCCTCCCTCTACCCCTCCCTCCTTCCCTCCCTCCATCTATCCATCCTTCCCTGTCTCCATAACTCCCTCCCATCTCTCCCTCCCTTTCTCTATCCCTCCATCCCACCATCCTCCCTTCCCTCCCTCCCTCTATCCATCTACCCTTCCATCCCTTCATCTCTCTATCCCTCCCTCCACCCCTCCCTCCGTCCCACCACCAACCCCAAATAACCCAGCACTGAAGGGGGTGACAGGGGCCCTGTTTTTCGGCAAGGAGCTGGTGAAGGCGGTTTCCTCCCCAGCACAGCGGCTGGGCACGGAAATGGCTGCAGGGCGCCCTGCCAGCGGAGATGGGAGCCGCCGACTTTCTATCCGCCTCTTGGAGATTTCCCTTTCCCTTCCAGGAGGGAAATGTTTAGCTGAGGAGTCTCTGGGGGGAAATGCAGGGACACTTCAGAAAAAAAACAAGGCCGGAGCCGGGAGGGGGAAGGGGCAGCGGGGGCCCGGACCACCCGTCGGAAGGAGATAAGGAAGGTGTTGCCTTCCTGTGGCAGTGCGGTGGAGGAAAGATGAGGAGGGAAAATAGAGGGGGGACAGCTGAGGACCGTGGGATGGGGGGATGGGGAGTGGGACCCTGCTGAAACTGGGAGCATCCTCGGAAAACCCTGGGAAGGCCGTGGAGCTGGGGGTGTGCTCCCCTGGGGTGAATTTGGGGACCCCCAATCCCGAAAAAGCGATGCTTTGGCTTGCTGCAGCCTGCTGCAGGTTCAGACTTGGGTGGGGTCTGTGGGGCACGGCCAGATGTCCCCAGATTGTGTGCCGCAGGGATGTGGTGCTGGAAAAACAGGAGGTTCTTCCACATGGGGACCTTTGGTTGGAGCTAAAAGTGTGTGTGGGCTGCGGTGGGGAGATACGGGGTGATGGATGAACCAGCACAGCCCACGGGGACGGGGACAGGGATGGGGACAGGAGCCAGCTGCCCCCACGCCCCAGGGAGCCTCCCAGCCCTGAGCTGCTTTTTCAAGCTACCAAACGGCCAAGCAGGAGGTTCAACACCCCCACCCCCCCCATCCCATCTGGGGGGGTGCTGAAATAATTTGGTGGTGTGCTAAGCTGGGCTGATGTCCCCGGGTGTCCCTTTTGAAGTGACCTCCTTGTTTACAGCCCGCTCTGGGCTGCCTTCACACGTCCCACCCCAAAGCAAACAGAGGGGGGACCCCGCATCCCTGCGCCGTGGTGGAGAGGGGGTTCCCACTCCGATTTGTGCTGGGAAACCATGGATTTGCCAAAGCCATGCTTCCTTGCTGCGCAGAGGTACTTTTGACAGACCTCACGGCTCAGAAATAGCCGAGAAAATAACTATGGGGTGAGAGCTGTCGGCTTCTGGAAAAGGCAGGGGGGGTGTGCGTGTGTGTGTGTGTGTGTGTGTCATTTCGGGTGGTCCCCGCCCTGGTGTGTCCCCCCCACACCAAGCCCTGAGCAACCCACCCGAAATATGGTCCCTGACACCTCTTGGGCAGCTGATTCTCCCTGTGTTAGGTGAAGAAAATGCTTCAGGTGGTTGTGGCAAGCGCTGGGGGGCTTTGGGGAGGCAGAGCCTAGGCTATAAATAATGAGGTGGGGGGTAAAAGAGAGAAAATTGGGTGAAATGGAAGGAGAGAGTTTGGTGGTTTTTTTTCTCTCCTGTGTTTCCAGAGGTTCAAGCGCCTTCAGCTGGCCAAGGGGTGAAAGGTTTGGGAAGAGCTGTGGCATGGGACCCCCAAGAGTCCGGTTGTCCCCGCACCTTGGTGTGACCCTCCTGGGCTGGGGAGGGGCTGGAGAGAGAAGAAAGGATGGAGAAAGAGGTGTGGGTGGAGAAGATGGGTGGAGGGAAAATTCGGGTGGCTGGGGGAGGTTTGGGAAGGGAGGTGGGGATGGAATATGTGGAAGGATGGATGGATGGACGGACGGACAGAGGTGTTGGGAGGGAGGGAGAGAAAGATGGGTGCATGGATAGAGGGATGAGAGGTGTTGAGGGATGGATGAGAGAATGGATGGATGGACGGAAAGACAGATGGATAGACAGGTGTTGGGAGGAAGGGATAGATGGATGCATGTACAGAGAGATGACTGGATGGTGGGATGTCTGGAAGGATGGACAGACAGATGGAAGGCTGGAGGGATGGGCGAGCGGATGGTGGATGCATGGGTAGAAGGCCACATGGACAGATGGATGGCTGGAGGGATGGGTGGGTGGATGGATGGGTGGAAGGACACACGGATGGATGGACAGCTGGAGGGACGGGTGGATGGACATCGGGATGGGAGGGTGACATTTGTGGCAGGCCGGCCAGCTGCAGCAGTACAGGAGGACGTGCAGGGGAGTGCCAGGAGGGGCGCAGGGGGACACTGGGCACCCCGCAGCCACCGCGGCGGGTGGTGCCAACAGCCAGCGAGCAGGACGGCACTGAGCAGGCTCACCCTCCGACGCGTGGCCAGCGGGTGGGCAACGGGGGCTGCCACCCTCTGGCAGCTGCCCCCAACCCGCTCCCCCGGGGCCGGCCGTGCCGGTCAGATGCGGCACAGCTGCTGCCCGACCTCTCGGCTCCTCCGGCGAGTCGAAATGGCCCCCGCGTTCCCCCCCTGCCCACACGGCCCTGGGGCGGGAGGGGGGTCCCGGGGAACGAGGTGACACGGAGGTGACCCGGCTGCCGGCAGCTGGGCCCCGCCGGGGCTAGGAGATGCTGCCGGAGGAATAACAGGAAGCGCCAGGAGGGGAAAAAACACGGCTGATGCCTTCTGCAGGTTGTGGGCCATCGCCTTCCCAGCCCCGCACACGCGTGTCTCCGCCGCACACGCGTGTCCCCGGCCCTGAGCCGGGCTGCGCTGATGCTCTTTATTGTCGAGGTTCGGCTCTGAAAAAGTGCTCGCTGTTTTACAAAAGTCCGCGGTTATAAAATGTGCTCCGTACAAAGACCGGGGAGGGGGGATTCAGCTTTTCCCCCTTCGCCTTCCCCACCCACCCATGCTGGGTGTAGTGTGGAGAGGGGGGAAACGGGGAAGGAGGGAAGGAGAGAGAGAAGAGAAGAGAAGAGAAGAGAAGAGAAGGGAAGAGAGTAAAAGAAAAGGAAAGGAAAAAAAATAAAAGAAGAAAAGAAAAGAAAAAAGAAAAGAAAAAACAGTCAATAAGATGGAAAGAAAGGAAAGGAAAGGAAAGGAAAGGAAAGGAAAGGAAAGGAAAGGAAAGGGATAAAGAGATATAGAAGCAATAAAATAAAAAGACAAAGAGAAACAATAAAATAAAAAGACAAAGAGAAACAAAAGAAAAAAGAAAAAAAGAAAAAAGAAAAAGAAAAAAGAAAAAGAAAAGGAAAAAGAAAAGGAAAAAGAGGGTGAGGCAAATGGAAGGAGAAGCCAGGAGGCAGGCAGGGCAGCTGCCTCCATGCCCAGGTGCTCCCCAGCTGGCTGCAGGACAGGAGATGGCCATGCCGCGGGGACACCCATCGTGGGCCCTGGCACCCCTGTGGCCTGGCACAGGCGCCTGCCGGGCAGACGCTGGCAGAATCCGGCACCCAAAGGCAGGTCCCTGCCCTCCCCGCAGTGGGACAGGCAGAAGCGTGAGGGCCAGGCCATTTTTGCTTCAGAAAGAGAGAAAATGGGTCTGGCTGGAGAGCCGGGCGCTGGGGAGGTGTGTTTGCTCTTCCTCCGCTGTCGCCCCTCAGCGAGGCCAGGAACTGCCGGTGGAGGGACGCGTCTTGTCCTCGGTGTCCAGAGGGTGTTTGGGGGGGATGTCTCAGACTTACCAAAAAGAAAAAAAAAAAAGAAAATAAAGAAAAAAGAGCCCAAATTCCCCTTCCCAGGACACAGTGCTAGGGGCTGCTGCCCTCCTGTGGGCGAGGGGCTTTGGGGTGCAGCCATGATGGGGATGCAACCTTGCCATGGGAGCAGCCTTGCCTTTGGCCCAAGCTTGCCGTGGGTGCAACCTTGCTGTGGGTTCCACCTCACCGTGGGCACAGCCCTGCCTCACCGCAGCTCAGGGTGGCCCATGACAGGACACCCGCCTCCCCCCGGGTCAGCACAGGACCTGGTGAGGGGCCCAGGAGCCTGAGCAAAGCCACGGCCCCATGGGGTCTTACCACTGGCACGGCACTGGGGTGAGGCTGAGTTGGGCACCCAGCCTTCTGCCTCCACGCTGCTACCAGGGGTCCCAGCCCTGGGAGATGTTCAGTGGTGGGGGTGGCATCACCGAGCCAGCACATTGCCTCATTTTTCCCTGTTTTCTCCTTGGTTTTTGGTTGGTTTGGTTTTAAACTGCACCCACATCTACACTCTGCCTCCACATAGAGGGGGACATGGTAGAAAATAAAACAACTCATGGGTAGACCCTTCTTGGGAGGTGCTGAGCCCCCCTAAGCCCCACTCCCATGCCTGACACGCGCTGGCCACAGGACTGGCCACAAAGATGGTGTAAAACACGCACACGGGGATGGCAGCCGCCCCGGCCAGACAGGGGGGTCGTTGGCTTGCTTTTTTTTTTTTTTTTTTTGCTTTTTTTTTTTTTTTTGTCTTTTTTTTTTTTTTGGCGTTCCTTTTGCCTCCCAACCTTCCCACGTCGGCAAGCAGGGACGAGGCGATGAGGTCCCCCAGCCACCCGGTGATGCTCAGTGCCCGGTTTGGCCCCGAACCTGTGCGAGACTTTGGAAGAGAAAGGCAAGGACCAAAACGTGGCTGGGAAAGCTGTCCCCGGCAGATGCTCGCAGCTTGGCCCACCGCCAGGCACGACGGCCCTGGTGCTGTCCCAGCACAGCCCGGTGTCACCGGCAAGGCGCAGGCATCCCCCGGTTCCCTCCCACAGGAGCAGTGGTGCTGAGCTGGGTGCTGGCACGGGGTCCTGGGCTTGGCCCCCCCCTCCCCCCCGGCTTTTTGGGGAGGCTGGAGAGTGTGGGCAGGATTCGGGGAGGGGCTCCACCGATGCTGCTTTAGGGCTGAAAGTGGGGATTTCCTTGGTTTTCCCCCAGGGCTGGCATCCCCCAAGGCACACGCAGGCTGCTTTTGCGGGGTCTTTCTCTCTCTCTCCCCCACGCAGGGGGGGCTGCTCCCCAGCTGCAGCCCCCGGCCTCCACTGACCGGCACTGCGCAGAGGCTCCCGTGGGACCCTGTGCCGCTGCCTCCACCAACCCTGGGTAGCAGGAACCGGGGTGGGGGGGGTGGTCCAAGCTCATGGTGCTGGGGAGGGGCAATCCTGAAGGGTGCTTGCTGGGGCAAAAACTCCCCGTTTTGGGGCAAAACCTCCCTGTCTGGGGCAAAAGGAAGAGGATCCGTCTCCCGGTCTCCCCCACCGCAGCTGGGCCAGCGTCTTGTCTTGAGGGCCACCCTGGCACGGGGGAGTGGCGGGAGGGGACGAGGACAAGGCACAGTCAGGCGTCCCTGCCGGGGCGGCCGGGCTGGGGGGACGTCGGCAACGGCGGGGGGGGGGCCTAAAAGGCCTCGTCCCTC
>NW_010972672.1:220131-220339 GCF_000737465.1 Haliaeetus leucocephalus
GTGGTACCTAAACGTCCTCGTCCTCGCTGGCCTTGCTCCAGCGGTGGCAGCAGTTGGCGGTGATGCCCAGCAGGAAGTTGGTGGCCACTGAGGCGATGGAGACGACGAAGCCGACGAAGGCGATGAAGAGATAGTCGTCCAGCGTCAGCGTGAGGTGGCAGGCCTGGAAGCTCTCCTCCGTCAGGGAGAGCAGGGGGGCTCCCGCCAC
>NW_010972672.1:220349-298069 GCF_000737465.1 Haliaeetus leucocephalus
CGCCACCAGCCAGGGGCCCAGCAGCATGGCGGGGAGGCGGCGGCGAACCCCCACCCGGCGGGCGCCGGCGGGAAGGCCTGGACCCTCACGGGGCAGCGGGGGCCATCCTGCCACGGGGAAAGGGCCACCCGCCTGCTCACGCCGAGGGCTGCCGGCGGCGGTGTTCGGGAGCGGGGCTGGGCTCCAAGCTAGCAACGAGATGCTCCAGGCTTCCTGGTGGCATTCGGGGGGCACGCTAAATTCCCCCCCCGGGGGCACAGTGGTCTGTGAGCCCCGGGGCACCAGTGGGGCCGGCGTCCGGCCGTTTTCAGCTGCCTGCGAGGGAGAGGGGCAGGAGAAAGCCGTGCTAGCCACACGCCCTGCTGGGGGGGCCGTGGCTCCTGCAGCCCGGGGCGGCCATGTGGGGCACCCACACCCTCCTCGTGCACCCCCATGCCAGGGGCCACTCCACTCCTCCAAGCCCCCCCCACCCGGGGACTGCAGCCAAGAGCAAGCCCCCCTACCCTACTGACCTTGGTCAGCTCATCCTGGCCGGTGCTGGCCAGAGCCGGGGGGTGCCCGCTCCCCAGCCTCCCTGCCGGCCCCCCGCCGCCACCATCTCAGCCTGGTGCCAGGGATGCCCTCCCCACCTGTCTCCTGTGGGGATAACCCCCTCCCCGGCACCCACGCGGGGTCCCCCCCGGCCTGCTCTCACCCCCCGCCGCCTGGCCATCTTCGCTCCTTCCTCCCTCGCCCGTGCCCTCCTAGGCTCCATGTTCTCCCCACCGCGCCATCTTACTGGGGGGGGGACCGACGGACACCGCCACCCTGGCCACCCCCCTTCTCCACAGGCCCCCCGATCCCTCCGGCGGTGCCGGGGGTCCCCCGGGGTACTCACGCCGGCCAGGGGATGAGCAGGGGCTCGGATCCCCACGGCCGCTGGGCCTGGGTGGTGAGGCGGGGGTCCCTGGGCGGCCGCCCTCGCCCCCGTGGCCACCAAGTTGGGAGAGCGGCTCCCGCAGCCGCGGCCAAGGCTGCTGCCGAGCCTGGCAATGGGAGCAGGTCTTTCCCCACCTCCTTCCTCCCCTCCTCCTCCTCGTTCTCCCTTGTCTCTCTCTTTCTCTGTCTCTCTTTTTTTTTTTCCTCTTTTTTTCCTTGAGGGCCAGATACTGACGTTTCGGTGTCTCTTAGCAACTGCCTCCACATCTCTGAGCAACAGGAGAGCGGGATGCAGAGCCGCCGGAGCGATGGAGACAGCAGAGGGTAGAAATGCCCCCACCCCAGGGACACCCCAGCCGGGGGCGGGGGGGACCTGCACCCAAATGGCCGAGGCATCCAGGTGGGAAGGAGCGGGAAGAGGGGTGGCCTCCTGCTCCCCCGCCACAGGCTCAGCTGGTCCCCAGCCGTCCCCGCACCCCCCAGCACTGGGAAGCATCCCCTGTGGGATAGGGTGAATCAGGGTTTCCCGGCCTCTGAAAACAGAAACAAATTACGTATTGGCAGAGGGAAAAAATAAGGCATCCTGGATCAAACCGGGAGTGACGTTACCCGACTGTTGTCACCCCAATGTACTCGGGCCGCAGGGACCCACTGGCCCAGGGGGGTTGCAGCGGTGGTGGCTGCAGCAGGGACGGCTGCATTTCCATTTAAAAGCCTACCTAACCCGGCACACAACCCCCCCTCCAGCTTGCTATAAGCTGAAACTTGGGTTGGTTTTTTTTTTTTTTTTTTCTTGCTCGTAGACCTGGAAAATGCCTCAGGTTGACACTGATTGTTTTGCTCCACGCGAGCTGAAAAATTCTGTTTCCCTTCTCCTTTTGGATGGGGCGGGGACAAAGCGGGTTTTAGCGAGCTGCCTTCCTCCTGGTGGCTGGCTTTTTACCATGAAAACAGCTGTTTCAGATCACAAGGGTGCCCATGTTTTGCTCTGGAAACATTGCAACACCACAGCTATGGCATTTTTGGGAAGGAGGCACTTTCAAAACCCAACCTGCCTGCATTCAGGGCAGGGGATTTCCTTGTTTTAATTTTCTCGTACTGTTTTCATAGAGTTGCTCCTTTTCCCATCTGAAACCACCGGCCCAATCCCACTATTTCAGCGGCATTGGCCGGGGGCTGTTTGCTCCCCATGTCCCCCAGGACAGCTCCTCCTCGTCGCGGCGGCTTGCAGCCTGACAGCATGCAGCCGCCTCTCTCTGTGGTGGGTATTAATTGGCGCTGCTCGTAGCCCGGGCTCCCAGCAGGCTTCAAGGGAAATTCCGGGAGCCAAATACACCCAGACATCCCAGGAGCCAGCTGCAGCTTAGACAGACACATAATTAGAGATAAGACCCAAGCCTGGCTGCAGATCTCTTCCCAGCATCTATTAGTGCCAAGTTTTTTCCACCCCCCCCCCCCCCCATGTTTTGGGCTACATTGGCAGCAAATAAACGAGCAAATTACCCCAACCGGGGCTTGTTCGCAATGGCCCTCGGGGCCAAGTGGCACAGCAGAGCTCGGCCCGGGGCCCCCTCACCGACCCCCCTGTGGTCACAGCCATGGGGGCACCGCCACAGCGGCTGGGAAGCGTCCATGACGGAGCTGCCACCCGCTCCGCTGGAGCCAGGGTTAGGATGCTCACCTTCGGGGTGGGAAGGCTGCCCTCCATCAGCTCACCCACGGAGCCCCCCTGCGAGAGCCCAGCCCCATCGAAACAGCATTTCTGGGACAAAACCACAGGCGGGAGAGCACTAGCTTTTTGGATGATCGCTCCGAGCTTGCTTCTAGCCCCCCTTTCCAATTCCCCCCCCTCCCCTTTTTGGGGAAGGCGTTGGCAGTAAGGCAGGCCCCTCTCCTACAGCCAGCTCTCCGAGGCTTGGCCCTGCTTGCCCACAGCTGGGGTCACCCCAGTCCCCAGGAGCCTGGGATGGCTCCAGGGAGCTTGGCTCGATAAATCTGCCTTATATTCAGGGCTTTATCTCTGTCAGGGCAGGCAGCATCTGATAGCCCCCTTTGTTTAATCCGTATGCATTCAAGCTTTGGAGAGGAGGAGAGGAATGGTTACATCTCTTCTTTTGAAGGGTAGTCAAAGCTGTCGGTCACAAACAGGAGCTCGCCCAGCCTCCTTGGCATGTCAACAGGCAGCACAGCTCTTGGTTTGCAGCCTGAGATGGTGGCAGGACACATGGCCCAGCTGTAGGGCTCGCCGCAGCATCCTCCCGGCTCCTGGCGTGGGCTCTCACAGCACCTCTGGCCCCCCAAAAGTAAACAAGGTTTACTGTATCCGCCTCCACTGCCACCACCGAGCCACAAAAGGGGGCTGCGGGTGATGCTGGTGGCCATACATCTTCCCATGCCAGGGAGCAATGGGGAGAGCTGGAGGAGGAGGGCTTGGGCACATCACGAGTCCTCTCCTGGCCCCCACTGCCAAGCGTGCCCACGGGTTTCTCCAGCCACAAGCTTTTGCCGGAGGACCAAGGTTGGCTGGCGGCATGGCTGGGGTTGCAGCGAGGGATGAAGCGGTTTCATTTCAGGCTGCCAGCCAGGCCCCATCCCCACACCGGTGGGAGCGGCACCTGTCAAACCACAGCCATTTCCCCCAGAGAGGCAGGAAGTTCACAGGAAGGGCAGGCGGTGAGAGCCACGAGCCGTGGCTGCACCAAGGAGCCGGTGAAACACCGTGTGGCCCCGCATCTGCATGCTGCTGCAGCCTGGGTCTGGGGGCAAAAAGTCCCTTGTAGGTGCTGCCGGGCAGAGCACTAAGCAGGGCGAGCACCCGTCCACCCCAAGAAACCTTGCTGCACCCACGATGTGTCCAGCTTCTGCGCCACTGATATTTAAGCAATAAGCATCGAGCAGACTGGCTTTCAGTTTCCCCAGCATCACTCTCAATATATTAGACCAGTTCTTAACATTTTTTTTTGGGGGGAAAAAAAAAAAAAAGCTCCACAACCATTAATGAGTTTGCACTAATTTAACCCAGCCTGAATGCCATCACCGTAAGATGGGTAAAACTCAGGGAAATGGGAATGCACCAGGATCCTGGCAGCAACAGAGCTTGGTTTGACATCGATTTGGGTCTCTCTCCATCCAAGACACATTTTTCCTTTGGCTGACACTCTTTGTAATCACAAGCTGGAGGCAGAAATCCGAAACCCAAAGTGGCTTTTGGAGTTGAGCATGGTGCATCCGTGCCAAGGTGGAGGTCTTACAAGTTCGAAATGCTTTGCAATCGGCTAAGCAGGTTTTGCTCTTGTGGGATTTGTCTTCGTGTTGCACAGGACGTGGCTGCAGTAAGGGTAGTTGGAGCTTTCCCTCTGGGATACTTCAGTTTTTGTCTGCAAACACTATTAACATCAGTGCCGTTGTGCAGGCAGGGGTTGTAGGTGGGGCAGCACCTTCTCTCGGTTTCTTTTCTCACCCTACACATTGTTATCTCCTGTGAAGTTGCTTCGGAGGCATTTTTGCAGTTTCAGTCTCAGAAAGAGTTGGGTTGTGGGGTTTTTTTTTTGCTTCACTCCTGTGTACTTTTGCCTGCACCTAGCTCGGGGCCACAGAAGCGTTTCCCGGGGGGCTCAGCCACTTCACCCCCACCCGCCTGCCATGCCTGCAGTGCCAGCCACGTTTGCCCAAGAAGGTTTTGGCACTCTGACCTGCTGGCTGGGTCCCTGCAAATGGGCTGTGTTCTGACAAAGCCGCTCATGGCTGTTAGCTTACAGCTCATTTTCATTGCCAGGAGTGTGCACATGGCTGGGGGGGGGGATTGCAGCTCCAATTCAGCCCGAATTTCACCTTCAGGGCTGCTCCTCAGCCTGCCCCTTCCCCTGGCAGCAGATCTGGTGGATCCCACTAGATTTTTTGGTCTGTTACCCATATGTCAGCCTGAGTTTTTGAAGCGTTTTGTTTGACCAAAAAGCCCGTGGTGTGACCTGGTCCTATGGCAGGACCCCGCTGCCTGTTTAAGTCCCCAGCAGAGAGCAGAGCCACCTGCACCATGTGGTGATGGGCCAGCCGACCAGAGCCTTCCCTGGAGTTGGGACACCAGGGACTGATGTTCAGCTCCGTGGCGGGATGAATTCCAAGAAGTGGCAAAGCCACCGCCAACCCTCCAGCTGGCCCAGCCTTGGCTGTTTTGGCTGACTGGCATGTCGCAGGCTGTGCAGGACTTGACAGCAGCCGAGCTGCCACAGCCGGGTGCTGAGGTCTGCATGCTTTCAGCACAACCCTCTGCTGCAGTGCGAGAAGGAAGGAGCTGGTGCTAAGAAGAAAAGAGAAGAAAAGGGGAAAATAAATAAGGTGCAGAAAGGTCATGAAGTGTGAGAACCTTGACCTGAGGGGGAAGGAACTGTGGCACCCTTTGAAAGTGAAACTGTGCCCCTACAGGAAATCGGAGCGCTTGCGCGGCTCACCGGCTTCGTTTTGTCAGTACAATGAAGGACTCCAGCCATCCCTGCCAACCCATCCTGATGGCATGATGGCACTGCACAGCGGGTCCCACACAGGCTGAAGCAGCCTTGTTCCAGAGCAGGGACAGCTGCCTGGCTGTGACCCTGGTGGGACAGTGGTCCTTCTGGTGGGGACATGGATGTCCTTGTGGGGATATGCCTCTCCTGGTGAGGACACCAATCTCCTGGTAGGGACGTGGCTCTCCTGGTGGGAACATGGCTCTATTGTTGAGGATGATACTCTCCTGGTGAGGACATTGCTCTTCTGGTAGGGACACTGCTCTCCTGGTAGGTCCACTGCTTTCCTGGTGAGGACATTGCTCTGCTGGTGGAGACACTGCTTTACTGCCAGTTCCACTGCTTTCCTGGTGAGGACATCGCTGTGCTGGTGGGGACACCGCTTTCCTGGTAGTTCCACTGCTTTCCTGGTGGGGACATCGCTCTGCTGGTGGGGGCACTGCTTTCTTGGTGGGGTATGGCTCTCCTGGCAGGGACATTTTTCTCCTGGTGAGGACATAGCTCTCCCGGCAGGGACACTGCTCACGTGGTGGGACACGGCTCTAGTGAGGCTTTGGTGGCAAGCCCCTGGACTGCTGCCCTGCTGCTCCTCATGCTCATGCTGGCAGGGATGGTTTGGGCTGGGGAAGCAGGCAGGGGTACAGCAGGCAGGACCATGGTGCCTGGTTGGGGACAGCCAGCCCCACAGCCCCGGCCCCTGGGGAGTGGAGCAGGGCGGATGAGGCTGCGGGGGAGCAGGGGGCACAGCTCCCCCGGGGCAGAGACAGCATGACTGGGATGGGGCTGGGCTGTGGGGCTGGGGCAGCTCCTGACAGGATGGTTTCCCCAAACCTTGTCCCCCCATCAC
Organism: Haliaeetus leucocephalus; assembly: GCF_000737465.1. Lineage (NCBI taxonomy): Eukaryota > Metazoa > Chordata > Aves > Accipitriformes > Accipitridae > Haliaeetus > Haliaeetus leucocephalus. Next base: position 226,617 of record NW_010972672.1, read on the forward strand.
AGGCACAAGGGCAACGTGTTAGCTGGGTGTGGGGGCTCTCCCCATGGGGTTGCGTGGCAGCAGGAACTGCGCCCCAAGCAGAGACAGCTCCCAGGGCACTGCTGGGTTGCTGCTGCTCCGGGCCCTGGAAGACCTCTCCGAGCTGGACTTTAAAAAATTTCGGGACGCGCTGGCACATGGAGACCTGCAGGGCAGGACCTGCATTCCCTGGGGGCGGCTGGAGAAGGCCGACTGGACAGATACAAAGAACCTCATGTTGGATTTCTACGGTGGGGAGGACGCCCTGGATGTGGCGATAGCCGTCTTTGAGAGCATCCAGCTCCGCAATGCTGCTGCCCTGCTCCGGGAAAGCAGAGAGAAAGGTGGGAAGGCTGAGCGGCTCCCCAGCGAGTACAGAATCCTGTGGGGTCCCAGGCACCATGTCCTGGGGGTTGTGTCTGCAAGAGCCCATGTTTGGAGCCATGAGGATGCTACGGAAAGGGTGGTGGGTTGGGGGTCCCTGTGGTAGGGTGCAGGGGGCTCCTCCAGGGATGAAGTGATGGAAGAGGCTTTGGGGGTGTTGGGTGCTCAGTGATGCTGCCCACTAACACCACTTTCTCTTCCAGCCCTGGGGCCTGCTGCTCTGTGGGGTTCATCATCATCAGGTAGGTGCCAGCAGGGAGAAGCGCGGGGGGCTCTGCCGCCGCTCGCCCCACACTCCGCAGACGTGTGAGGTGGCCTCCTGCCTTTCCAGATTACCAGAGGAATTACAAAAAAGCCATACGCCAGGCATACAGCCGCATAAAGGACCAAAATGCCCGGATGGGTGATGACGTGAGCCTGAACACCAGGTACTCAAAGCTGGTGATCATCAACAAGCACCGTGACGAAGAGCAACGGGAGCATGAGATCATGGCCATGGGACGGAGGCATGCAGAGATCATGAAAGAGCAAGCCAGTTCCTCCATCGCTGTCAGCGACCTCTTCAAGCCCGGCCCTGATGGCTGGACCCCCAAGGTGGTTGTGCTCCTGGGAGCCGCAGGTGTGGGCAAGACAATGACAGCCAGGAAGATCATGCTGGACTGGGCGTCCAACAAGATGTTTGTGGAGTTTGACTACGTCTTCTACATCCACTGCCGGGAGGGCAATCTCCTCACCAGCCCAGCCAGCGTGGCCAACCTCATCACCCAGTGCTATCCTGGCAGCTCTCCGCCACTTGACGAGATACTGAGGCAGCAAGAGAGGCTCCTCTTTGTTATCGATGGCTTTGACGAGTTCCGCTTTTCCTTTGACCTGCCCAAGTCCGAGCTGTGCTTCCAGCCCCAGGAGGAGAGGCCAGTGGAAATCATCCTGAGCAGCCTTTTCCGCAGGATGCTCCTGCCCGAGTGCTCCCTGCTCATCACCACGAGGCCTGCTGCCCTGCAGAAACTGGGCAAGTGCCTGGAGTGTGAGCGCTATGCCGAAATCCTGGGGTTTTCGGAGGCAGAGAGGAAGGAGTATTTCCACAAGTTTTTTGATAATGCGGAGCAGGCAGCTGCCGCCTTCCAGTTCGTCAGAGGGAACGAGACACTTTTCACCATGTGCCTGGTGCCCATCGTGTGCTGGATCGTCTGCACTGTCATGAAGCAGCAGCTTGGCCGCACCGGGGGTCTCGCCCAAAGCCTGAAGACAACGACAAGGATCTACATCCTTTACCTTTCTGCCCTGCTCCGGTCTCTGAGCAGCCAGCTGAAGCAAGGCATGCCCAGGGTGCTCAGAAAGCTGTGCTGCCTGGCAGCTGATGGCATCTGGAAGCAGAAGGTCCTCTTTGAGGAGAAGGAGGTGCAGGGCTATGCACTGGACCAGCTAGAAGCCCTCCCGCTCCTCCTCAACGAGCATCTCTTCCAGAAGGACATCTCCTGCGTCAGCACCTACAGCTTCATCCACCTCAGCTTCCAGGAGTTTTTTGCAGCGCTGTTCTACCTGCTAGAAGATGAAGGGGAGGCACAGGACCTCCCCGCTGGTCCCAGCAGGGATGTGAAGGAGCTGCTGGAGAGCTACGGCAACTCCAGGAACTACTTCATGCTAACCGTGCGGTTCCTCTTCGGGCTCTTAAATGAGGAACACAGGAGGGAGCTGGAGGAGGAGATGGGGTGTAAAATCACACCAAGGATTACACAGGAATTACTGGCATGGCTTCAAAACAGCCAGAAAACAGCCCTAGCTCTTCTGATGCAGGAGACGGCGGTGATCCGTGAGCTGGAGGTCTGCCACTGTCTGTATGAGCTCCAGGACAAGCGTTTTGTGGCGGCTGCCTTGGATCCTTTCACGGGCGTGTACCTACGAGGGCTCAACCTTAACCGCTTTGATCAGCTGGTCCTTTCCTTCAGCATAAAACACTTCCCCAAGCTGGAGTCGCTTGACCTGGGGCACTGCTCCTTTCTGTGGGATGACCCCGAGGACTCTGTGGGCCCACAGCCGGCCAAGCAGGCATATCGGTGCGTAAGGTCCCAAGCCGCAAAGTGGCGAATCCCTTAGAACCGAAAGAGCTGTGATGACTCTGTGGAGGAGCCTGCAGCAAGGCTGGTCCTCCCGCCATGCCAGGCACATTGGCAAGGGGCTACAGGTGTGACCTAGGGACACAGCTGGCGGCCAAGGAGCATACTGGAGTAGGGACAGAAATGGGAATAGTTTAGGACTAGGACTAGGACTAGGAGTAGGATAGAATAGAATAGAACAGAACAGAACAGGAATAGAATAGGATAGGATAGGAACAGGGATAGGATAGGAATAGGATAGGAATGGGAATAGAATAGGAAAGGAATTGACTAGGATAGGAATAGACTAGGAGTAGGAGAGGAATAGGAATAGGATGCATCTCTTCTTTCTTTTCAGGGAAAAACAGCAAGAGGAGGGGAAGCAGTCACCCATCCACCTGCTTTGTCAAGCATTGGAAAAATCAGGCTGTAAATTAAAGATGTTAAGGTATATTGCTCCTCTCAGCCGGGTGAAATGGGAAAACAAGTAAACCACAGCCAGCCCAGCTGGGTCTCCTTGCTGCATGGGGAGGATGACTACGTGCCGCCACGGCTCACTGCACGGTGGGATGGGCTGCTGTCCTGCTCCTGGGAGGCCATCTGTGAAGACCAGTCCAGTTTGTGGATGTCATCAGTGGTGGCTATCTCAGCAAGGGGTTGGTTGGTGTGTCCATGCAGCAGGGCAGCTGTGCCAAGCCCCGTGGCTCCTCTCTGCGTCTCTCCTGCAGGTTTGATCGGTGTCAGCTCACAAGTGCCTGCTGCGCGGCTCTGGCCTCCGTTCTCGGCGTCAATCCCACCCTGACGGAGCTGGACCTGGCTGGGAACGAAGACCTGAGGGACAGTGGTGTGAAGCTGCTGTGTGAGGGGCTGAGACGCGGTGCCTGCCAGCTACAGACAATGCGGTAAGGGACGTTGTGAGCTCCAGCAGGCTGCAGGACCATTTGTCTCTTCTCTTTGTGAGCCTGGAAGAGGGAGAAAAAAAGAAAAAAGAAATGAGAAAGGCCTATTTATCAATGCTGCTGTTGCCAAAGATAGCTTGAGGCATTGCAGACCTACTTGTTGCAGGGGCCTGACCTTTATTATTGCCTTTTCCATCAATATAATTTAGTTCCACATTTTTAAATGAATGAGTCTCTGCTAGGACGCTGCAGGAAAGTAAGGGAGAGAGCTGATTTTCAGTGCCGAGGCCAGATGGAGAAGTTAGAGGAGAGCTCTGTGCTACTGTGCCTGCTGTTTGTTTGTCTGTGGGTGTCTGTGCACACCAGACACCTTCTCCCTGGGCTCTTGCCCTGCAGCCGCAGGTGTTTTCAGGTCCCTGTGTGCCCAGGCAGGGACAGGGCTGGCCACGCATCATGCAGAAACGTAATTGCAGAAGTGGATTCACTCCAGAGACCGTTTCTGGGAAGGGGATGAACCACCCCTTAGTGGTGTCTGCGTTTTCCCCTCCTTTTTTTTTTTTTTTGGTGTTTCCATTTCCCCCTGGTATAGATTCAGCCTGGACAATAAGATTTGAAAGAGGGAATCTCTCTGAAACTTCAAAAGTGAGGAAGGTTAATCTCACTCATTCAAGCAATATTAATTGTTTGCCCCCAGACCTTTACTCCCTGGTCAAGTGGACACTGTGTGGTTGCCTTACCTGTCCATTCCCACACTCCAGCACAGCGGCATTGCTGCCGGGTACTGTCTCGTGGCTGCACTTTGGCATTTTTGTCCCTTAGAGTCTGCAGATTCGGGTTCTGTTTTGCACTCTGGAGAATGTTTGAGCTGCTCTCAGCCTCACTGCACCCAGGGATGCCAAACAAGGAAACACCAGTGAACACCAGTACAGGCACACCAGCTTTGGGAGAGGGATGGGGAGAGGGCGGTGAGATGCTCCCCTCTCTTTTCCAACACAGTGTCCCCAAAGCCGCTGCAGGAGCTACATGCATGCCTGGACCAAGGCAGGGGACACTGGCCAGGTCTCCTCTGACCTGGGGCGATGGAAAGGAGGGCCGAAGCACTAGCGGGCGGGCAGCCTCACCGCCGTCTCTCCCTCAGGTTGGGCTGCTGCAACCTCACGGCCACCGGCTGCAAGGACCTCGCTGCCGTGCTGGGCACCATGTCCAGCCTGGCGCAGCTGGACCTGAGCGACAATCCCTTGGAGGACAGTGGCATGCGGGAGCTGTGCGGGGCACTAGCAGGACCCAGCTGCAGCATGCAAAAGCTCTGGTAATGGGCGTTGGGCTGGTGGGTCCTGCTTTGTCCTGCTTTGTTCCTGGTGGACGCCTTTTGGGGGGGGTCACTGTGGCCGGGTGTGCAGGGTGCTGCTCTGCCCCTGCTGCGCCACGTCGCTCCCCCTGAGCACTGCTAATTAAACAGCCTGACCACAACCCTGGGCTCAAAAAGCAGCGGGTGATTTTCAGAGAGAAGTGGCTGCCAGGGGGTTGAGACCAGCTTAGCCTCGGTACTGTCCCCCGTGCAGGCTGTGGCAGTGCCGGCTGACAGAGGCGAGCTGCGGGGCTCTTGCTGCGGTGCTCGCTGCCAGCCCCAGCCTGATGGAGCTGCACCTGGGGGCCAACGAGCTGGGGGACGGAGGTGTGCGGCAGCTGTGTGAGGGCCTGCAGGATCCTGCCTGCCGGCTGCAGATGCTGAGGTGAGGGGTTCCCAGGGGGGACATCGCTGGGTGGGCACCAGGACCCTCTACAAGCGGGATGTCTGCAAGTCAAAAATAGAAAGCGATTGCTGTCTAGCGCTCAGAGGATGTAATGCGCTTCTGGGCTGTGCAGCACCACGCTGGCTGCCCTCCTAAGACCTGCAGGGCAAAGGTGATGTGTCATCTTTCACCAGGGCCACCACCACTGAGACAGCTCTGGTTTTCTCATCTGCTTTTAAACTTGAGCTTCTTACCTACTTTTCCCCTGGAGCTACAAATGAGCTGCATCTCAGCCATCCTGTGAGCACAGGTAGCAGAAAGCCAGGCAGGAGAACAGGCTGCAGAGGGGCCGCACAGCAAGAGTGGTAAAATTGGAGTTGGTGGCATTTCCCAGGGCTCGGGCAACATCCCCCCACCTGCACAGACCCCCTGGGAAAAGGAGTCTGAGCTGGGCTGGTGGAGGCACTGAAGGCAGGGTAGCTAACTGGGGGTGGTGAGCAGCACCTTTGCTTTGAACTGTGTTGGGGCCAGAGAGGAAGGAGATGGGTGATGCAGCTCTTCAGTCCGGCAGCGGTTTTACACTCCTGAGCTCCAGTAGTGATGCTGAGCCAAGGGGAGGGGGGTGTAGTGCCCCTGGATAGGAGATGTGGCGCTGCTGGGGCAGGTGGCAGCTTCTAGGTCCTGAAGGACCTGAGAAACCCCTCGCCACTAGCCAGTGCCTTCAGGGTGCTGCTCACACCTGTAAGTACAAGAGTCAAAGAGGAAAAAAACCTACAAGATTTGGGAGGAAATACAGAAGCGAGGTACCTTGTGAGCAGGGCCAGTTTTTCTCTGTTGAGATATTCTCCTCCCTGTCAGCCCTGGGGCAAAGGTGCCGTCAGTGTGGATGGGTGCAGTGGGCACTGTCCCCACAGATCAGTGGGCAGCTGGGCTGATGGGCTGCCAGAGCAGCCATGACGATGCCCCTCTCCTCTGCCTGTCTCCCGTGCAGGCTGTGGCAGTGCCGGCTGACAGAGGCGAGCTGCGGGGCTCTTGCTGCGGTGCTCGCTGCCAGCCCCAGCCTGATGGAGCTGCACCTGGGGGCCAACGAGCTGGGGGACAGAGGTGTGCGGCAGTTGTGTGAGGGCCTGCAGGATCCTGCCTGCCGGCTGCAGATGCTGAGGTGAGGGGCTCCTGGGGGCTGCTGGGGCTGGGAAGATGCTCTCTGCAGGGATCTGCCACTCACCTGTGCTCCCCTGATGAGTCTCCCTGTGGCTGGTCACCATCCCTTGCCAGGGCAGTTTGAACACCTTCAGGTGGGTGCCAAGAGCTTCAATAGGCAGGGTGCTAACAGCTTAAAAATATAAAATTATTTCTTTATTAGCTATATGAGATTATTTATCATCACCCAGATGAGATGACTAGGATTTAAAGCTCTCCCAGGCAAAGCAGCAGTATGCTAACTGCCCCAGCTGCAGCTATTCCATCCACCAGCACACTTCAGGTGCACGTATATAGTCGTTTCCTCCTTAAAGACCACCCCAATCCTATTCTGTGGTTGTGAGAAACAATCAAGGGGTACCCCAGTCAAGAGGAAGCCCAGTCCTGCCTGTGCCCATATGAAAGGATGTTCCCAGACACCTCACAAGATGCCCAGAGGAAGGCTTTGGAGAAAGTCCTCCCTGGAAGCTATTTCCAGGCATCCAGAGGACCTGGGCTGGCTGACTAGGCAGCACAGGCAAGGTTTCTGGCTGTGAAGGACTGTGCATGAAATGTCCAAATGTCTCCTTTCTCCAAACACCTCCCTGGCAGTCTGTGGCAGTGCCAACTCACCGGCGCCTGCTGCGAGGACCTCTGCGCCGTGCTCAGCACCAGCCGGAGCTTGGAGCATCTGGACCTGAGTGAGAATGACCTGGGAGATGGCTGTGTGCAGCTGCTGTGCGAGATGCTCAGGCATCCCACCAGCTTCTTGCAGAGACTTTGGTAAGGGACTTTCGGCTCCTCTGGGCATTGCCCTGGCTGTAGTGCTCCTCCAGCCACGGGGCTGCTCCCCGCGGGAACTGGGACGGACCAAGCATGACGTGAGCCTCCTCATGCCACAGCTCCCAGCCTGTCCTGCGAGGTGGGAGTGTGTTTTCTGTGAAGCTATGGCTGCTCCTGGTGCCCTTCTCTGAAGGCGTCCTGGGATGGCAAGGTGCTGGGTGGCTCCATCTGGAGAGCACCGCATGGCAGCCGGAGCTGGCTCTGCCTCCTGCCAGCTAGCAGGCAGCTGCCCTGCCGCCCCCCCCAGCTCTACCAGCTGCTCGCTTCTGGAATTAGCGTGATGAGACCTACTGCCTTCCTAAAGCAGCCGGTGATGTCTCAGGACACACTACTAATGCACAAAACTGGGGGGGATGACGTGTTTCATCAGCCCCAAAGCAGGCAGCAGAGATGGATGCTCCATGTGACGGCACCTTTCCTGCCCTGAGACTGGCCCTCCTGATGTCAACTCCTTGCCCAGTGTGGTGGGCAGAGGCAATGCAGGGGTTGCCTTGACCCAGCTAAGTAAATGCTGCGACCATGGAGCCCAACTCTGGCTGCCACGGCAGGACCCTGGGGGGTGCCCAGTGCCTCGGTGGAGCTGTGGTTACCCAATGGAGAGAGCTCCATGGACCAGCCCTAGCCTCAGTCTCCCCCATGCTCTCTGCTTGCTGAAGCAGAAAAAGCTGGCTAGGACAGGGGCCAGACAACACCAGAAACCCCCCCCCACACTGGTTGCTTTTTGTCTTTTTTGGCTGTGCAAAATCATGGCCAACAGTCAATAGCGTGGGTGGATTTAACCTCTTTCCTTCTCCTCTCCAAAGGCTGAAGAAATCTGGATTAAACGAAGAGACGTTACAGAAGCTGGCTGCTCTCAAAGACATAAACCCCAACCTGAATATACAATATGTCTGACAAGCAGGACTCATTCCAGCGAGGGGCTCTGCTCTGGCAGCTTACTGACAGAGCTTGCACATGCGTTAAGAGGGGATGAGGGGTCTGGGAGATGTTTCCTCTATTTATGAGAGGTCCTTTTAGTGCTGAAAGCACCTTCCAACAGGAATGGCCGGGCTCTGGTTGACCTTCCTGAGGAGTGCAGGAATTACCACCCGGAGCTGAGATGTGTTCGTGCATTACAGGTCCAGAGAGAACCTGCTCCAAGGTCCTCGGTGGGTGGGAAGGAGCAGGGCTGAGGCTGTGGGAAACCGGCATGAGGCAATGGATGAACCTGAAACTTCAGTGTTTTGTCCCCACTGCTGGGAGTGCCCAAAACACACCTTGGCTGCAGAGATTTTTATTCACTACCCATGGTTCATTCACTGTGATTTGTGTATTGATGAGGGTTTCTGTATTTCTGCCTGATCCTGTACTTTCCAAGAAGGCCTTCTCCCTCTCCTTTTTGGCCATATTGTAAAGAATGCTTGTGTTATACCCATGTGAAATAAAGATCACCTCCCAGAAATCTCTTCATGCTGTGACGTTTCCATTTGTTCCTGTTTCCACAGCAATGCCCCAGGACCTCCCCCAGGGTCCAGGCAGTCCCCAGGGATGCTGTCCAGGCCCATGGTCTGGTTTCTCTCCCGTTATTGGGAGCACCACTATGCAGCCGAGCAGAGAGTTGGATTAACAAAGCACAAATCTGTTTAAACTTCCCGGTCACTCTGAGGACGAGCACAGCTCTCACCATGGGTAAGAATGATACTTCTTTTCCTACCCCATGACCCAGTTCTGGCTCTCAGCCCCAATCCTGAGCTCCAGATCCCCATGTCTGCTGAGGTGGCACCTGGGACCACACTCTGACCCCAGAGCCTGGTCCCGCTCAGCCCTTGTCAGAGCCCTGCAGGCAGTAGGACCAGCAGCTCTCCTCCCCAGGAACCAGGAATACAGAGAAGGAGAGGTGACAGTGCCAGCTCCCACCCTCCAGCCAGTGGCACCAGCCTGATGCCCGAACTGGGGCTGGACAGGGGACCAGACCTCCCAGGTCCCTTCACAGCCTGGCAGGGCTCCGCCGACTTCTTGCCCCAGCCAATTTCACATCCTCCAAAATTGCTTTGTGGCTTTTGTTGATTGCCTGTCCTGGAAATGCTCTGGCAATAGCTGGCAGTTTCGGCAGGGGCCCTCCTGGGAACTTCCTTCTCATCACCAGAACATCAAGCCTGTGGTTGATGGGCGCTTCTTGCACCAGTGTGGGGCTGAAACAAAACCTATTTGTCCCCAAGCATGATGCTGACTGACTGCCCCCATTGCCTCCTGCCAGTAAAACCTTGATCCTCCTGCAGCCAGGCACCTCTAGCCAGCTCCAGATGAAAGCCTGACCTCCAGGTCCCATCCTCTGCCAGGTCCAGAAATCATTGCCTCCTTCCTTGGCGATGTCTAACAAGGTAATTTGAGGATTATCATGAGGGACAGATGCCAGCTGGCAGGGAACAGCCAGAGTGTGCTCAGGGGAGCCTGAGGACACCAGGGGAGCCTGAAATAGCCCAAGAGAGCCTGGAGAAATGGGCAACACAAGAGCATCCCAGTCTGCAGAGATTAAGAAAGCTCAGAGGTACCACAGCCACCCTGAAAGCACCTGAGAAAGCAACTAGTGAGAAAAGTCAAGAGAGTCCAAGAAAACTCAGAGAAACTGGGGAAAAAACCTCCAGGGAGATCCCAAGAGAGCTCAAGTGATGCTAAGAGAGCCCCAGAGAGACCAGGAAAGCCCAGGTGAATCCAAGAGAGCCCCAGAGACCCAAACCAAGGGAGCCCAGAGCACCCAGGAAAGTGCAGAGCATCCCAAGAGGGCTGGACAACAAAAACCCCTGGCAAATCCAAGAAAGGCAAATTGAGGGTGTTGCTGCATAGGCTGAAATCAGCTCTGCAGCACCCTGTGTGAGAGGAAGGAGTGGGGTGCAGCTGGGCTGGGATGGACGCAGCAGGGAGCAGGAGAGAAGTGGCAATGCACCGAGGTAACCACCAGAGCTGTGGGACCAGCAGGACCCTTCGAGTGCTGCTGCCCTGAGGAGAGCACTGTCAGTGCCCTCAAAATGTAGTGCACTGATGAGGAGGTAGCAGGAGCACTCCCCATGGGTACAGCGGTGATTGCATCTGAGCATGTCTCCCCTCCAACAGGCTCAGCCTCTTTCAGTAAAAAACAAGTCAAATGTGTCTTATACCTTGTGAGTTATTCTTTTGGGTAACACCACTGAGAGAGGCTGCAAGACCCAAGGGACACTGAAATCCTGGAAGAATCTGAGAGCCCAAAAGACACAGCGATAAACCCAGAGAGATCAGGGGGACCCAAGAGAGATGAGCCAGAAGAGCAAGAGTCACTGAGAGCCCCACAGACATCCAGTGGGACAATGAGGGAGCCCAGGATGAACAGAAAAGCTGGGGGGACCCAGGAGTTGGGAGGCAATCCAGCAGCCAGGACAGAGCTCCTGGTGAGCAGCTTTAAACAGCATTCAGCTGCTGTAGAGCTCTGCTCACACACTCTGAGCTGCTCTGTGCCTCTGCAAAGCTGATCTCAACCACTGTTACCAGCTCTAAAGACCCATCAAAAGCTCTAACTGCTTGCAAGACTCTTCAACTGAGATACTTGCAAACTCTTCTAAACTACTCAAAACTCTCCAAGCCTGTCATAAAGCTTCATAAAACCACTCTGACCAGCTTGAAACCTCCTCTGAATGGAGGCAAGCAGCCCTAGAGAGCTCTGAACGGGTCCATGGCCACATTTCTGTGTTTGCTCTTGGCAGCCTGCACCTGAAGGTCAGAGGGAAGGATACCTTAATGGCACAAGCCCAGTGCTGGGGACAGCATAAGGCTGCACCAGCTAGGGACAGGGACCCTCCTCCTCATTGCAGCAGGCTCACAGCTCTGCTCATGCAGAGAAAGTGAATAGCCCCAGCCCTGTACCTGCACAAGGGATCCCATTGCAACACATCACATCACCTAAGGTGGGACAGAGTCCCTCTGCTGTGTTTGCATTTGTACTAGACAGCACAGCCTGAGAGGGAAGAAGTGAAGAAAGAGGAAGGAAAAGTTATTATGGCAAGTGTGGGACTTGGCTTCGGCTTGGGGACTTTCCCTTTTCATCTAAGCATCTTCCTTATTGCTACTGTCAGCAGGGTTTAGTTAGCTGAATCGCTCTCAGAATGCTGCTGAGGGAACATCTCAGAACATCCTTGAGGGCAGCTGAGGCACAGCATGGATGCACAGCTGTCCCCACGCAACTCCGCAAGGCCCTGGGACCCTCCACAGCATCTCAGCATGCTGTACCAGTCCCCAGGCAACCGCTGCCCAGGGTGCAGGATGCACTGCAAGAGCCAGGAAGCTGCCTGCTGCCACTAAGCACGCTCCAGGGAGCGCACGGGCAGGGGAGCACTCAGCAGGTCCTAAGGAAATCATTTTACCGCTTACCCTTTCCGAGCCACAACTTCCAAATAAATCTGCCTCCTGCCCAAGCAAGACTGTACACTAAAGTCTCCTAGAAAACAGGACCAAGAACTTAGCTTGGGCTTCATTTTTCCATCAGAAAAGAACAGTGACAAGACATTTAGACATTGCTTAAACTGTCCAAGCACATTTTTCTGACTGCAGGGAAAAAGATTCTGGCTCCAAGTAACAAAAGGTCACAAGAATTCTTGAAGGAAAACTACTTGCAGATAGAAGCATTGTTAAATAAATAAATATAGTACAGAAAAGGTTATGAAAACATTACCCTCTCAGGTTGAGTAAAAAATTTTATCTTCCCTACAGTAATTTCATAGCTTCCTTGTGTAAGGTTGTGCAAGCAATCCGAGGGAACGTGTAACGGTGCAGTATCATATCTTCAAACATCTGCATTTTCACTTGCAGAAACCACAGCCATCAACCTCAAATCAGCCATCCAGAAGCATCACCCCACCATGGTGGGGGAAAGGAGAGAGACAAACACTGACAGAGTGTTTATTGCAACAGGATTTTATTCAATATTATTAATTTTTGTACAAAAAAAGCTTAAAATTGTAAATACACTGCATGCTAAGAAAACAAACTGATACACGATATTGTCATAAAACACATTTCTTTGCATTTTCTCAGTTTTTGAAGTTGCAAGATGGGCCACAGGTAGATTTGGTCCCAGGCGGGGAATGCCAAACTGCTGAGCTTGTGCGCTTGAAGTATCGAGGTTTGCTCTTGCCAAAAATATCCTGCAGCTTAGGGCTTGGAATTAGCCCAAAGAGTTGGTCAACATTCACTGGGTGATAGTATTGATGTAAAATGGCTTGATTAAGCTGAGACCCTGTGGAAACAACCATATCAGAGAAGCAGACTCATAAATAAGTTTTCAGTGCTCTGTTTAAGGTGCCCTTTCCCTTTTAGAGCCTGCAGGACAGTTACTATTCTTTCACACCTGAAAAACTATTACTGTACAGTGAGTGCGATTACCAGTTTTCCTGCTCATTGCAAAGCTTTGAACCCCACACTTATCTTCAGGTTGCCAGCAGTGCTTGTTTCAAGTTACTCAGCACACTAGATGTATCCCAAACCCACCACACCTTGGTTTCTCTCAGGAGGACAGGCTGCCTCATCACTAGTGAGCCCCCACCATTCGTTTCACACCCTCAGATCCAAACACATGCATGGAGGACTTTGGTTTAACTTCAACACAACAGCACTTGCAGGAAAGCAGCTCCAGTCCCCCTCACCACTCGGAGCCAGCAGCTGCCAGCACTGCTGAAGTCTCACACACTCCTGGACTGCACTTTGGAGAAGCTGAGATTGCACCATGTGAATTTGGAAAGCTCCAGCTTCCCAGGGCAGGAATTAAAGGAAACCAAACCAAACTTGGCACCTACCATCAGCCCAGGCAGGGACAGGCTTCCGAGGTTCATTCTCATCATCTGTAGAGTCATCACTGTTCAGATCCATCCCGTAGTTATTTTCATTTACCTTTGGGGATCTGGATTCCTTTGTGCCCTTCGGGTGCTCTAAGTAGGATGTGGAGATAGATTTCTGAAACCACAGAGACAGCATTGATTAGAGCAGGAAGCAAACCTTCCAGTCTGGCAGGAGAGCTTGCCTCACCAGGGCAGGCTGACTACCAGACCCATGCAGCCTGATCCATCGCAGGCACCTCAAAGCTCTGGCACCAGTGAGACAAAGAGACTGTGCTAAGGTCCCAGCTTAGATCCCACAGCAAGATGCTGTTAAGGTATTTAGGCAGTACCCTCACACTGAGCATAAGCCACGAGCGAGTTCCCAATGCCACAAGCTCAGCAAGGAACTTCACTGTAAAGGGAAGGTAGCCAGAAACAAGAGCTGACTTCCTAGAGCAGATGCATCATTCACACTCATTTTCATCCCTAGTTCAAAAAACAGGAGCACCAAAAGGTCACCTACCTTGTATGGGAAGCCTTTGATCTACACGTTAACTGGAACCTCTATAATATTCCTATCTGACAAGTAACTTGGGCTGAGATTTTCAGTAAAACCCAGAAGTGCTCAAATCCTTTTGGCTTTTTTTTTTTTTACTGGACTTTGCTTTGAAACCATGGGCCGCTGAAAGCCAGGCTGTAGCATGAGACTGTGTACTGCAGCAGGGACTGCAAACCACAGAGCTGAAACAGCCGCTTGCCTATCCTGCAGCTTCCAAGCTGCCAGGAAGAGCCTGCCAGTACCCGGCCAGGAAAAAGCCAGGGCTCTGTTTCACATTGAAGCTGCAGGTCGGAACAGCGCAAGCCAAAGCTCGGAGATACCTCCTGGCTTTGAGGTGAGGAACAGGGATGACTAGCAGACCTGACAGTCATATGTAGTACAGGAGTGCCTAGAGGTGCTGACCAGAGAATAAACCAGGAAGGAAACCCTAATTCTGCAGGACTCTGCCTTAAGGAAATGCAGAAGTATATACACATCTGTACAAATGCACAAACTGTCACTGTGCTCAGTGACTTGATAACTACTTTTAACCCTTTTCCCCTCCTGTTTTTTGTAGAAAGGCCTTAGAAGAACATACCATGTACGTCTAAGGACTTGGCTTTTGCACACATGGCTCTACCACTCAAACACCTTCCCAGTTTTCACAGCAGATCTGGTTTTCATTCTCCAGAGCTCTGACATGAGTCGCAACACAAAGAATTTGAGCGGAAGAAGAGGAGCCAATCAGCCGCAAGACAAGAGAGTTTACCGGCAGAGGCAGTACTCCAGTCCGACTCTTTGAGCAGCTTCCCACCTCTTCAGTTGCCAGGTTCAAGCAGCTCCAGCTCAAACAGGCTTCTGGAAAGCAAACAGCCTGACGGCTGGCCGGGCTGCAGCGACACTGACGCTTCGTGACGTGCTGCCATCCTGTGGCCATTTCCAACATCTTTTCCAAGATAAAACACTTGGTTTTCCGGCAGGTTGCCCCTGTGCTGAGCTCTCGGCCAAGCACCCAAGAAGACAGACATCCCCATCCTCTGCACAGATGCCTCTTAAACCCCAACAGCCTACACTTGAGGATTTAATTTCCTGCTCCACCACTGATAGATAATAAATCTGCAGGCTGGCTCCAAACCACAGGAGCCAATTAGACACCACCAACTCATTTTATTTGCAAGCTCTGCTAGAACCAGGACTCACCTTTACAGTTTTGCTCAGCCATGTGCCAGAGGCAGCAGTCAATGCTTCTGGTCGCTTGATTTTTTTCTCCTCTCCCAGCTGCTGCTGGGGCTCCTGCAGACCATCTTCCTTCTGTTAAGATGCAAGAATTAAGTCATTCTTCATTCATGTTCACCCAAGCAAAACAACCAGACCATCTCTGGAACTGAGCCATATTTTCCGAGGCCCTTGCAAAAAATCCTCAGTCCCTCTGTGCCTTCGTCTGCAGAAGAAAAAACAACCCCAAGACTCAAAGATAAAGCGACTCCTGTCTTTGCTCAGATCCAGATCAACGAGGTCCCTACAGCCCATGCTCACCTTTACTGCTTTGAGCCAGGGATTAGAAGCCATGGCAATGGATTCTGGTTGCTTGGCTCTCTTCTCCTGCCCAGGCAGCTGGTGCAGCTCTTTTGGGCTCTCTTCTTCCTAATAAAGAGAAAAAAATTTCACTGCTTAAGCTCCTTTTCAACCAAACCCCCTTTTTCCAGGAGTTTCTTCTCCCATACTACTCAGTATGGAGAGCTAATAGGAGGGGAAGAGCTGCAGGCACTTTGAATTATATTCAACTTCTCTCTTATCTGGAGGAGCTTTGCTATGGCTCACTCCAGCCCAGTTGCTGGCAACATATGAAGAATTTAGAACTTAATTAAAATTATATAGCACAAATAGGAGTTTGAATGTCATGGACCTGGTGAATAAGAGCAGCAAGAGCAAATACAGAAGAAGGAATTTATCCTTAAGAGGAGTAGCATTTGAGGGGTTGATTTTTTTACTAATGAAGAAAGCAGAAGAGAGTGATGTTAAGGGTAGAAAGAGAGCAGAAAGAAAATGTTACTGTGATATTTTGAGACAACCAGCCTTGACTTTAAGACATAATATTCTTTGTATAAATGCAAATGAAGTTACATGAAGCCATGATACCTGAAGTTTGTTATGGGGATCACATCCTCCAAATACACTAAGTGAATGTAGTAGGGACCCCCCCCCCCCTCTAATTTTCATGTTCAGTATCAGTGAATGCTATTTGGAGGTGTTCTTCGAAGTGCCATTGTATGGCTGCCATCCATCTTGTGATGGGGCTGAGAAGGCTCACCTGTTAACAAGAAAAGACTCAACCCCAACTCTGTCAACAGAGTTGGTTTATTCTTGCACAAACCCCAACTCCTTACAATAACATGTTTAGCTTATCATCAGTTTTACTATATTTGTTTCTCTAAACATAATAGTGAATGTGAAAACCTTAAACAGCAACACAGCACTTGGAAAACAGGTCTGATCTTAAAATAAGTCTGTGTATCCTATGCCTTGCTAGTTTACAACAGAGAAGTTGTTCCAAGACCACTTTAACTCCCCACCTTTATGTTCTTCTCAGTGAACAGTGCTGACTCCAGCTGTGGTTGGGGGGCCTTCTCTTTCCCTTGCTGTCTGTGATCCCTGGGGAAAAAACCCTATAATTTAGTTATAGAGGAAAGCATGTCTGCCCACACTCCCAAGTGTTCTTATAGCCTCTTGCTTCAGCAGCCCAAACCTTGGGACAGCCTGACACTCACACCAGTCTCCCAATTTCAGCAATACTATTTATGTTTACTGCTTCACCATGCCTGTTGCCAAGTCCCCTCCTCCAGGACAGAAACAAGCTAATACCTCTCCTTCACTTGTTCCACCTGTTGCTGCCCTACAAGATTTTTCAGTTCCAAGACTTTCCTTCCTTTTTCTTTCACTTCATCCTCTTTCCTTTTCTGCAGTGGTTTTTGCTGCTCAAATTCATCTTCCTCCTGAAGAAGAAAGAAGAAAACTCTTGTAACCCTCCAGCTCAAGTGGGGAAAGATGGGAGGATATGAAGTGAATGCTTTTACACAACCTGTGCTAGTTACACCTCATTCTGACCTTCCATGGCCTGCCACCTACCAGTTGGGCGGTCTCTCCCTTCTGTCCCCACAGGTACCCTTGGGTTCAAACCCAACATCAACTGTCTAGACAGAAATCTTGCAGCATGGACCCTAAAATCCCTGCAGCAGGAGAGGCAGTAACCTTTCCCTCTCCCACCATTCAGAACAGTGCATGGGTTCCCTGCTACTCTTTTCCTTTTCCACATGCAGGAGGGACCTAGAGTTGCTCTTACCACACTCGGCACTTTCTGCTTCCTTGTATCAGCTTCCCCATGCTTCTTCAACAGTTTTTTCTTGCTCCACTCCTCTGCCACTTTATCTTCCCGCACTTGTGAGAGGCGCACCTGAGAAAGCCACACATGTCTGCTCCATCGCCCCCGAGGACACACCTCATAGCCTTGTCCAAATGGAAGACGGGGACTGCTTCCGAAGTCTGAAGCCTGTGATATTCCAGGTCCCAATACCCAGCAAGTGGCATATGTGCATTGGATTTAGTACCAACCTCATGCAGCAAGTCCACCACTTACTACAGGCCATGTGAAGAGACACCCATCGCTTGGAGTGACACAAGAAAGGAGCACAGAGACCATTACACAACCCCAAAATAGATGCCTCCATCTTGTAAGTAATTCTCTGCTGAACAAGGGGATCTAGCATCTGGTTTCTGCTTTGCCTACAGTGCTGCTGTCGACTAACTGAACTGCAGAATGAACTGGGGATGTGAAAGCTGACTGAGCCCCAGAGACACAGATCCCTCACCTGGGTTGTCTGTCCCAGTAAAAGCACTAGCGTGTCTGCAGCAGCAGACTAGTCAGGGCTGGGTGTACTTTTGGCCGCTCAGGTTTTGAGAAAGGCTGAAAGGAACATGATTCCTTTGTTTTCTGTGGCTGACCCCTTCCAAAGGTCACTTTAGTCCACTCCCCAAAATGAGCAACCATCCTTCTCCCAAACACTGCTAGGGCTCTGGGTCAGTGAGGCACAGCATCCCTCAATCCTGCAGAACCTGCACAGTTGTACAAATGCAGCAACACTGTCTGCACACAGCCATCAACAACCCACCCTAGCATGCTCTTCATCTTCTACCTGTCCTCAAAAGAGGGCCATACAAGGCTTTAAAAAACAAACACGATACAAATACACACACAGCCAAGGCTACTAGTCACAAGCATCTCTTGCATGCTTGGTAGCTATTCTTTCCCACCACATCTTTGCAACCCCCTGCAAGCACCATGGCTTCGCTGTCTGTAATGTTTTGTGGAAACAGCTCACTCAGAGTACACTGTAAGCTGAGTAAGGCTGTCTCATCTGCAGAGCCTGTTCACAGGACAGTCAAGGGATGCTGCCACATTCCTTAAATGCAGAGCACCATAAACACTGCATGTCAGAACAGGAATGTTTAGAACTGCGGAGGTATGGAGAACAAAAGCCTCCTCTTGTTAGACAGAGAATTTCAATGTCTCTGATGCAGACTTACCCACCACCAGATTAGTCACCATCAGCAGCAACCCTGTGCTTGCACATATCATGCCAGCGGCCTGTTGCACCCTCCCCCTCCTGGTCTCACAGCTCACCAAGATAATGTCACTGTACTGAGTGGTCCAAAGCTCGGTCAGACTTCTTACCTTCTCTTCATTCTGTAAAATCTTCTGCTCCATCCGCTTTTTTTTTTCTTCTTCCATTTGTTCCACCCGCTCCCGAGCCTGCAGTGCCTTTCTCAGACGCTCTTCCCTCTTCCTGGGCAGTGTGTGTGCAAGAGGGGCTTGTTAGCTTTATCTGCTCTAGCACAGAGGATGATGGGGGAACCGGGACTTGTCACGGTAATTGGGGAAAACCATTATTTTGCTTGACTTGCTTTGGCTGAGCTTAGCCTCAGCTCACTTCTGGATTAATTTCAGACATTAGCCAGTGCTTTGCATCAATGCAGTTCTTACTGCCATGAGCCATGAACAGCTGGGCTCAGGGTCCCCAGTCAGCATACCTTGCAAAATGCTCCTTCCAAGTGGGAGGCACAAAGCACAGTACAGCAGTGCTGTCTGCCTGGCAGGAAAGGCCTCCAAGGCAATTCTGTGCTGAACCAAGGAAGGAGAAGAAGGTTAGGGACTCAACTCACTGTTTCATTTCTGCCTGCCGCCGTCTCCTTTCCTCCTCCACTTTCTTTTTCCTCTGTTCCTCAGCCTCCTGCTTCTTCCTGAGGCTTTCCAGTCTCTGCCGCTCCTTCTCCTAAAGGGAGATGAGTTCAGACTGTACCAATTGCTGGGGCCTGTTTCTACCCTCAGGGTGCTTGTGCACAGGCAGCTAGAGGCTAGGCAGCCTGCTAAACAAAGAAGTCACTGTCAGAGTCATATTCACCCACACGCTGGGATGGGAAGTGAATAGCAGGGAAGAAAAAATGCAGGTTTGGCAATAGTGCTTATTTAACTAATAAGAGCAGAAGAGTCACAGGTATAGGAGGGAAACACCTCAGTCCTTCGGCTGTAGAGAATAGGTTTAGGCAAGGAACAGCACACTCCTGCTGTAGGTGACCACCTGTAGCAAATGCTTCTTGCCTGGGACAGCGTTCCCTACACCAGCAGCTGGGAGAATAGGGGAGGAGGAGCACAGTACAAGTAGTCTTGCTTAGAGGCCAGAAGGTTTCCTAGCAGTTCCGGTCCCCAGCAGAACACACCGGCAAAGAGATCCTGACACCTCACCACTGGTGTGGCCAGCTTACTTATTTGGACAGAGAGCTGCACGGATGCCAGTGTGAGGGGAAAGAGCTATCAGTGCCCATGTGGCAAGCAGCACAACTATTACAATCGTCCAGCCCCCACAGTTAAGGGTGTCATTACTTACAACAAAGTCTCCCTGTAGAGAAGAGACATAAAAAAATGATT
This sequence comes from Haliaeetus leucocephalus, assembly GCF_000737465.1. Classification (NCBI taxonomy): domain Eukaryota; kingdom Metazoa; phylum Chordata; class Aves; order Accipitriformes; family Accipitridae; genus Haliaeetus; species Haliaeetus leucocephalus. The sequence goes on from NW_010972672.1 coordinate 246,103, forward strand.
AAGGATTTGGAATTAACACTAGAACGCCCCTTCACAGCACACAGCCCCTGTTCTTAGCTGCACCTCCTTACCAGCCTGTGGTAGATAACCCATTGCCTGACTCCACACTGCCTGTCTTTCAGCCCCCTGGCAGCCAATTACACAAGACAAGGGTAGATTCCCACTGCAAAGATAAAAGCTTCCCACTTTCTTACAGTTCAACAGTCCCAGAATATAAAATGTTTCTGCTGACTACAGATAGAGCAGCTGAGGTATTTCTGCATATGAGGAAGGTTTGAGAATTGGTGCTAAAGTGCCCTGGCCAATAACAGTGTGTGGACAGGTGATGCAAGGCGACACCAACCAGTGTCCCTTCCCCGGGGAGGCTGAAGTAGAATTGTGAGGCCAGTTTGCTATGAGGACCTGCACTGATCCATGGTAGCAGACAGAACTAGGAATATGTTTATGCTTTTCTAAGTAAACAGTCCCTCCTGCCACTCTCCCAAACTTGATCCCCTCCTCCAGCCCCACGAGGGAAGGTGGGACTCTGATGCACCTTAAGATCAGGTCGGGTAGGAGTATTGCGTTTGATGAAGTTCTTTATGACACCCCCACGTCCTGTGCGCCCCGGGCTCGTGAGTAGACGGTTTTGCTGCACAGCCTGCAGGAAGTTTTTCAACGGTCTAACAACCTAAGAGGAGAAGATGTAGGGATGTCAGTACCTGCCAGGGAAAGGAAGGCAAAGGGCCATGCCACCCACTCACCTTGCTAGCTGGAGAGGAAGAAGGTGCAGCCTGGTTTGCTGAATTCTTGTGCTTGTCATTCCAAGGGGAAAGGGCATGACCCCCTGGCTGCTGCCCATTCCATATAACTCCCATTGCTTGTTTACAGCTTCTTGTCCTGATGGCATTAGCAAGAGGAACATTAGGTGACCATCACACTCCCCAATCTTGCTAGAAGCATGTACTTGCTGTTACACACTTCCCTCTGCCTGCTCGCTGCTACCAGAGGACATGGGCCTCCTATGAACTCAGTCAGCCCTGTGGCAGGCACACCACCCAGTCCTGAATGAGGACAGGAAAGGCACACGACAACTTGGTAGGGGAATATCCAGGTTCCAGAGCAGTGATGTACAACATAACACTCCTTCTCATTCTCCACTTTGAGTCCCACCAAGCAAGAAGTCTTTGTTCTATCTGGTATTAACAGCACAAGATAGACATAACCCCTGTGTGTCTGCAACTAGCCAGCCCAGCTCACCTCACTGGCAGGGTTTCACGCACTTTATAAATACTTTGGATGCTCGCAGATTTACCTGTGTCAGAAAAGACTGCACTTGCCTCCCCTAATTCCAGGGAAGAACAGGGGGAACTGCTTCACTGCACAATCAGTCCAATCCAGTAGCAGCCCTGATGAAGGCTGCAGATTCTGACCCATCACACGGTGCTAAGCATCCACATGAGAACAGAGGTTACGGTTATTCCCCTTTCCATCCACTACCCACAGCAAATTCACCCCAGAAAAATCAGGACAGGAGACTGAGGGCCAAGGCTAAAAGCAGCTGAAATCTCAGGTGAAACACCAGTAATACAAGCAGTGAGGAAACAAGTCAGGTATTCCAGACACTTGCACAAGATAAAAATAAAGAGGTCTGTCACCAACTCACATTGCCTTCTGAAACTACTCCCGGACCACCCCCTTATGAGCCACTCAGATTCACATCTAAGCTGTGAGTTATCTGTGCTATCTTAGTCACCTTTCCTGGTTTGTGCATGAAGTCATGTGTCTGCTTCCCAAGCCAGACCTGGGTCCCAGACCAAAACAGGGCTCAAGAAGTCACAAGGAACTCCCAGGAGTCAGGATTTGGCCAAAGAAGATTTCAAAACTACATCGGAAGTGGGGGGAAAGGTAGGGAAACAAACATACAAAGCTTTTTAAAACAGATTACTTAAAAGACCAGGCCTGAGTCCTTCCAGACCACTGGCTCATTCCTCCTCCTTCGAAATGTCTCATACCAGATACATGAGGGATCCTCCTGGGACTTGGCACAATGGCATTGTTCCTGGTTCTCATTCTGGGGTTCACTGTTTGGATTTACACAGCTTCCTGTGAAGAAACCTGTAATTAGGACCATGTGCAAGGCATCCTGCAGGGCTCTGGTTCTTGTCTTCAGCTCTCGTGTGCTCAGAGCCCCATAGCACGTAACCAAAGTGAGGAACCAGAAGCCTGGGTGGCTACCTGGAACATCATTGTTGTAGACATACACTGTGAAGCATGCTATAGTATGCATCCTGTACAGACCCTTCTGAACAGGCACAACCTGTCTCACCAAAAGGCCTCCAGCTATTTTTCCCTCTACTCCAGCTACAGCTGCTTATCAGATCCTGCAGTTCCCATAGGGGATAAACAAAAAGCCTGAATCAATCCCTCTCCTTGCTTTGAGGCACAGTAAATAAATGGGACCTGTAAATCCTCACAAAATGTAAACCCAGAGGAAAGGGATGTCAAGGTGCTTTAACAGAATATTACACTAGGTGGAAGATACCAGGTCTAAGAGCAATCTCCTTTCAAAGTGTCCCCACTTACTCATTATGCAGACTGAAGTTGGACAGGACAGCATTTGTCTCAAGGCTTCAACACACTTACAAGACGTCCTTGCTTATCTAAGTGCACGTCTCACCTCTTCAGGAGATCAAAAGCTTATCTGAAAAATTACCTTAACTGGTCAGAGGTGGTTTTGTTTCAACACAAGTCCCAGATTTTCCACAAACCCTCATGCTGACTTCCTGGTCTGTGTGTCTTTAGGGCTTCATGCAAGAAAAGCAAGACCAACTCGAAGTTACCTTCATTGTTCCCTGTCTGCTGCTCAGGAGGAGATAAGTGCTGTGCTGGAGGGCTGGCAGCTTGTATATTTTTGCTTGAAATGAGGACATCTTCAGGAGTCTGCAGGAAAAGGAAACAAGCACTCTCTTAGCACAGTTGCTCCGAAGAACAAGGCTACCATGGGTCTGCTGCCCTGAAAAAGCCAGTCACTTCCAACTGCAATCCAACTGCTAGGTTAGGGTCTGCTTCTCTATCAACTAGAGCTGTGCTGCAAGGACACTGACTGGCTCGTTTCAGTAACAAGGGGTCTCCTCATGAAACACCAGCCTCTGTAGGAAGGACAGTTGCCCAGCACTTCTCAACCAGAGCAGGAGCTTTACTGAACCTGGACTCCAAAGTCAAAGTGCCTTGAGAATGACAGGCATCTTCTACACACCTTGGAGACACCAATTTTCAAACTACAGATATTCCAATCCTGAAAGACAAGTCCCTGTAAAGTGTTTCAGGTTACAAGGTCATTAGGCACTTTAAGTACCATTATGGTATATTCACAGGAGGACAAGCAAAAAAGTTGCTGCAGTACAGCATCCTAGCTGCCTGCACACAGGCCGTGCTTTCCCCCACCTGCTAAGCTACCACCACCATGACCCAGAGCAGAGCCACCTGCCCATTCCTGCTACTGCTGCTGCTTCACAACAGCACCAGGAAGCTGTTCTGAAGCAGAGCCCACCCCTCTCTCTGCTGGGCTAGTTTTCACCTCAGCTCATTCACAGCACAACCACACAAGATGTTTTTGCCAGCTCAAAGGAGGGGGTGGGTTTCTTTGTCCTGCTAGCACTGCAGGCTTATGCTAGCTTGCTGCATATGTAGCCTCAGTGGCCAAGGAAAGCACATTAATGTGAACTGCCCTCCTGATTTTTGTAGCTCAAACCAGCCACGCAACAGAGACAGGCTAAGAATACACACAGTCAATTATCATGCCCAGCTGCCAGGCAAAAGCTTGCTGACTCCTGGGAACCTGGCCAAGCACCTCCAAAAACTCCATCTTGAAGAGGCCTTATCAAGGCACAAAATGTCTCTGGAGCCAGAAAGCCAACCGGCTTAACTAGCTGCCTAAGCATTAGAAGGGCAGCACTGTCCAACTCAGCAGCGCCTTCGCTGAGCTGGAAGGAATGTGACAGAATGATCCTTGGCCACATTCCCTGCTTCCAGTGGCAACATTCAGCAAAAGGTATCAATTCAGGCAAGATGATGTCTGGACAGATAGTTTGTAGGTTGTTCTTTAGAACTTACCTTTTCACTTGGGGGATTCAGTTCCAGTCCAGGTCTGTTAAAGAAAAGCTATTTTAATTATTTCCACTCCCTGAAGGGTGAGTTACAGGTGATAAAAGTATGATGGAGCCAGCATATGGGACCCCAAGGGAAGTGCAGATAAATCTAAGCACATCCAGAGGCACAAGCCTGTTTTAGCCAGGACACACAGAGGTGGAGCTGTAAATTCTTCTGATAGACCATTCCATTGCATTACTGAACAACACACTGACAAACTTTGTCCCCTTCTGCAAAACATCCACACAGCAGGTAAAAAGGAAGCTCTGTGAGTCTTAGGCTGAGTCTTACCTGTCCACCTTTTAGGTCAGACCACAGCTGACTGACCTCCAGCACCACCAGGCATTTGGAGGCTGGTTACAGCCAGGAGTCCCAGGACATAATTGACATGATGCCAGCCAACACCAGGCAGAGCAATGGCTGGCAGCCTCTCAAGCCTTATGGCATAGGCTGGACACCCCCCCAATGCAGTGCTTAACCTCACTGTACCCTGAACATACTTCTGAAAAGAAAGGGCTGTGCCTGAACAGCATAAACTTTGAAGTATCAACCAGCCCCAGGTGACATCATCACCTAAACAGTCTGTTACAAAACCAGTCCTATATCTCTAAGACAAAAGTGACCCATATAGCTTCCCTGTAGGGTTTTCTGTGGTTTCCTCCCGCCTGCTTTACATGGTAGCCTCACCTCATGCTGCTGGTCACATCTTCTTCCACAAAAACCTCCAAAGAGCTTTGACCTGGAGGAGAAAAAACATAAGCTAGCTTGGGGATTTCATTCTGAGGCTTCCCAACAGCAGCAATGTGTGTGTGGTAGAGCTCAGGTCTCTGTGCAGGCTTTCCTCCCAGGGAACACGCTGACTGCTCATCTCAGCTTTCCACACCAGCACTACCACCTCCCTCAAGTGTCACTGACAAACTGGTGTAGGCTGGGAAGGCAGAGAACTGAAGCAGCAGCTCCTCTGCCTGCAGACTGCTCCAGCTGCACAAACATGCTCTTGCCTGTGTCAGAGATAGCATTTCCCAGTCAATTGACTTCAGCTCCTGCCTCCCTACATGGTTTTATGCAGAGATTTGCTGGATTTAGGCTGATTTCATTCCCCCCATAACACCACTTAGCTGAAAGTGTTATAACAAATGCCTAGCTACAGCATGACTCAAAGCTGACAAAACTAAATACCAAAGGCCTCGGTGCTTTATTAGAAGCCAATCTGACTTCAGGAGCAATGATTTTTAGAAAGTCCAAATAGCAAAACCTTCCGAGGAGTAGTGAGAACAGAGGATATGAAGAGTTTAGTGCTACCAGGAATAGCCTGGATTTCTGAATCTTGTTTCCTCCAATGACTGTGCTATTTGATTCTCAGTCCATCCACTCTATCTTCACCCAAAAAGCATTTAAGTTCCTCTGCCAGTTTCGGCCAAATTTCAGGGGGTGGAGACATTCAGTTCCTATAGATTTTTTGGAGAGTTGGCAGAAGACACACAACTTTAAAGCCCCTCCCCAGGGAATGCGACAGCCTCTTCTGATCGGCCAAGCCGCACGCATGGCTAGAACCAGCCAGACCGCATTTTCCTTTTCGCTCTTGTTTTTTTTTCGCCCATCCACAACCTATGTAACCCAACCTCCAATCCCTGTGCCTATGTCCCAGCAGACACTTCCTTCATCTGCTGCAGCAAAACACAGCCTGAGACTTGGTCCGACAGTGGATAAGGACCCGAAGATTGGTCCCCAAATGGGTGGAAGCCACAAGGCCCATTGACAAGGAGACTAAGAGGAGTCAGAGGCAGAGTTAATACAGATGAGCAGCTCCACAGCTGCTTACTCCCCACACCAAAGCCAAGAAGCTGATTTAGCCAAATGAATGCACTCGACAACTGAAAGAAACTTACAGCTCACTCTGCTGGAGGCAGAGGATGATTCTTGCGCTGCTGCCTTCTTCGAAATGGCCCTGCTGATAGACCTCCGGATCATGCTCTCTCTTTTGCTGGCCAGTGAATATTTTTCTGCCAAGGAGGCCCTATGGCCCTTGTGGGGGCCACCCACAAAGCTTTGGCATCCAGAGCAACGGTGTGTTTTGGATCTCACTGTAGTCATTTTGCTGTCAGAGTCCTGGAAAAGCACCTTTTCGAGGCCTTGAAGAGACTGATCTCCTTGGAGCATGGCAGGATCTCCACCTCTAGCAGCCTTGGGAGTGGATGTACTTGCTCTTCTCTTGGGGGCCTCCTCCCCCTCCCTTGCTGTCTGGCCAGCAGGGACAGAAGACATATCATGCAGCTCAGTGGCTGCACCCCCCTTGGGCAGCTGCTCCCCTGTAACAGCCTTACAGGCTGCATCACTGCTATCGGCACCCTGAGGGCAGTCCTGACAATCCGTCTGCACCACAGGACCTTGTCCTTCTGCCGGCCATTTCCCAGTCAGTGCTGGGAGCTTGGTTTCAACACTGGCCTGAGACCTCACTGCACAGTTGGGCATAGACTTCTCTTCCCCCTGACAGCCAGGGTTCCGGGGTTGCTCTTTGCTGTAGTGCCTTTGGGAACTTGGCTTGATGCTGCTTCTCCTTCTGGACAACCTTAAATAAAAGCAATTTTAAATGAAGTGATGAGGAAGTCTCCCACTCCCAAATGATTTTTAGAGGAAAAAAAAGCAGACAACAACTTTTGAAGTGAACCTGCAGGCTTCTTCCCTCCACCAGTCCCCCTTGCAACCCAACTCTTATCACTGGTGAAATGCAGGAGCTGAACCTTGCAAGCTCGCAGATACACTCTGGCAGATTTAGCTGGAACAATTTAGAAATTACTGCTTACTGCTCTCTGCTGCTGCAGGATGTTTTTTTGCTGGATGTTATCACTCTCTACCATAGGCAGGAATGCAGGGCACATACCCCTCACTGCAACCCTCCCAGCTATCAGCCTGGCATATTGGGTTGACTCACAAATAAAGGTTGTATTTTATGCACACAAACTGCAGCAGCTGAGGTACCAGGACACTCATTGCTGTTTGCTGACACTAACCCACAGCCCCAGGCAGAGCTGACACCAGGGGACAGTAAAGTCATACTGGTACAACCAACTCCACTCTGTTTGCCTTGAGCAAAGTACAGACATCCACACAGGGAGGGATTTTGGATGGAAGATATTGCAGTCTCCCATGATCAACTCCGTGTGGAAGCCTCCCCTGTAGATATGTACAAGATCCCAGCTAGAAACAGAAGGCTCTGCTGCTCTCTGGCAGGCTACTCAGATAAAACACATCCTGAGCACTGGGGAGGCAGGAACCCGAGCACTGAAAAACATCCACAGCTCTAAACACAGAGTTTGTGAACAGGCTGGGAAACACAGCAATGCCACTACACACATGGTACCTGACAGCATAATCCTGAGGAAGGCAACAAAAAAATACCTGTACAGTTAGGACTCACAAATTCTTTGAATTACTGTTATTTAAGAGAAATATTATCTGGTACAGTAACTGTGTATAGCTCTATTGCTTCATTTAAACCTGACCCACTATGCAGAGGCTTGGGGAACTTTGGCAGTGAAATCCTCTTTTCTGCATTAGGTAACCTGGCATGAGAGGATGGAGCCACACACTTGATCAGCAAGTTGAGGTGGACGAATCCAAAACCAAAGGACAACTTTGGCTGTCCAAAGAAAGGCAGCTTCCGATGCCAAAGTGACCCAGAGGTAGCCAGGTAAAGGGTGGAGATTGGAGACAAAGATGAAATGGAAAGCTAACATGGAAGCGCGCAACAGCTAAAGGCAGCTAAGAAAACCCACCACGGTGCAAGAACAAGGTTTTACAGCCCCTGGTGCATGACCACCAGCAAGCAGTGGCTTGTCCTACTGCCAGTATTCCAAGTTGATACCCTCTGCCCTTCTTCCAGCCTCGTTCTCTTAATTTCTCATTCTGATGTCTAGCAAGAAAGGGGACTTTTTGCTAGAATTAGCAAAAAAGACTACTATTTGGGAAATGTGTAACTAACAATACACTAAGAAATGGGTTTTAAAATACACACTGAGAAAAACAGGCAAGAAAAACAACAATAGCCTGACCCTACAGGATGGAGCACAACAGGCTGAACTGCAGTGTGAACTTCCTGTTGACAAATGACCGCCTACCCACACATTTTGTCACATCAGCAGATCTTTCTCAAAACTAGGTTTAAATGAGGAAAAATACATGCAAGACCTGTCTTCTTCAGTGGAGCAATCCAGCTGCTACCTGAAAACTAACAGCATGTCTTAAGAGCTCTCCCATTTAGATCTGCAACATTTTCTTCTCCTGCCCTCCTTCACCACACACATGCATGAACTTCCCACGCTTCCTTACTATTCTTGCTGTTCTCTCCATCCTCCATGTCTGGTTTCTGACAGTCTTTTAGTTCTACCTCTTCCTGTCCAACTTCTGTGGGTTTTTCACCATGGTTATCAAAATTTAAGTGCCTCAATGCATAAACAGTTTACTACTGCGTGCCCAGAGACGAGGTTTGGGTCACACTACAGCAACTGTCAGTGTGAGCTCACAGCATATGCTTCTCTGAAGGGAAGGTTACCTTAACCACCTTGCCGCTGAGCACCAGCTGAGAGCAGATACACAGTCAGCTACCATGAAGCAGTGACATCAAGGAAGTTAATTAGCATCACAGCCATCCCTGACTACACATGCAATTAAATCATGCCCTACACCATCCTGCCTCGGCATCTGTTTGCAGGCAACTGTTGTCTATTTAGGACTGGTTTTAAAAACCTCAAGTACAGTCAGTTCTAAGCAAATCACTTGGAATTTCCACTTCAGTTTCACCGCTAGTCCCTTTGAGCCTTTCTGCCTGCCAGTTCAAACAACTGTGGATGTGCCATTTCTGCACGTCACTCATAGCAAGTTCTGTTCTCAGGTTCTCTCAGGCACCAGTACAAAGGTTTAGGGAGTGAACACCGGTAGCGACCTCAGGCCGAAAACAAAATCCAAGCAGACAAGAAAATAGAATATTTATTATTCTTTGTTTCTAACCAGAAAAAAGATAAAACAAAAATTAAAGTGAAGGAAGCCAGCCAACTCTATCCCAAACTTTCACAAGAATCAGAACATTGATTGATCTTGACATGCCCTTTTAAATGTATTTGCTAACTCGGGGAATAAAGCAGCTATTTTATGTTCTTGTGTATGTGGAAACAGTTACTACTTTGTTTCATTCTTAAACACTGTGTGGCAGAGCCAGAACAAACCGGCTCACCTACCTCCTCCTGTTTGGCTCCTTATGCTCATCTTTCAGGCAGGAGGACTGCCTTTTCTTGGGACGCCTCCTCTGTGAAGGTGTTTTGGGCATTAATTCAGGTCCAGCCCCAAAGTTGCTGTTGAGCAGACAAATGCGGAAGGCAGAGATTGCTCCCCCCCCCCCCCCCCCAAAACAAATCCCACCCACAAAACAAGGGCTGCTCATTGAAAAGGATGAGTGCTGGGTAAGAAACAAGGGAGTGAAGCATGCCAGCCACCTGGCACCAAGGCCCAAACGGAGCTGCCAAAGCCACAGCTATGTCAAATCACAGTCGCACAGCTGCGAAACCCAAGTCCCACCAGGCCTGGCACTGGGGCTGGCCCCCAAGCAGCTGGGAGCCCACCCGGCCTTAGGCTCACAGGGGCTGGAGGCATTTTGAGACCAGCCAGCTCCCTGGGGGATGGAGAGGTCCCCCTGAGGGCAGCCCCTACCTATCCAGCATCCTCATGCCCTGCTCCTCCACCTCCCGCAGCCAGGCCAAGTGCTTGTGCTCGGCATCATGGAGGAACCGCGAGAGCCTCTGCCCGCACACCTCCAGCAGCTGTGTGGGACCGCCAGCCTCTGCCATAGCCCTGCCTGAAACACAAAGGGAGCGGTGAAGGCTGGCAGGCACCCGGGGAGGCCCCAGGCCCGCCTCCAGCCTCAGAGCGGGGTGCTAGGGCGGGCCAGGCCTCAGCGCTGCACCCCAGGCAGGCGCAAGGCCGTAGCTGAGGCGCGGAAGGACCCCCAGGCCTCTCCACCTGCCTCCCCTAGGGCAGAGCGGGCCCCAGACCCGCTCCAGTACCAGCACCGACCGAGAGCCCGCCGCGCCCCCGCGAACACAGCTTCCCTCTCCCCCCATCATCCCGGCCTCTACCAATCACGGCGCGCGCGCCCCGAGATGGGGACTCTTATTGGCCACGACCCACGTCCATCACTCCCCCGCCGTTAAAGCCCCGCAGCCTATTTGCCTGCCCCTTCAAGCCCCGCCTTCCAAGCTAAGTCCTCCGCGGCCACAGAGGTCGGCGAGCAGAGGGGAGCCGATTTTGAGTGCTCCCGTGGTCGCCTCGCAGCCAATGGGGAAGGGCGGGCTGGCGGGGGCGGTGCGGCGCGGCGCGGCGATGATAGGCTGGCGGGGCGGTGACGTCGGCAGGGCGGAAGGCGGGCACTAGGTTTGAATTCCAGGCGGGCGGTGGGGCTGGGTCGGGGGTGCGCGCGCGCGCGGGCGGGCGGTTGGGGCAGGGTCGGCTGAGGCGATGATGGCGGCGGCGGCGGGCCCGGCGCAGCTGCCGGCGGTATGCAACAGGCGGCTGGCGGAGTTCCTGCGGCAGGTGGACGAGACCGACCTAGTGTGGCTGAAGGAGATCCGTGAGGAGGCGGCCAGGATGTTCAGCAGGTACCGACCCCCGCCGGTCCCGCACCGGGCCGGTACCGGCCGCTCCCCGCGCTGACACCCCCCTTCGCCTCTCCTCTTCCTCTCGCAGCCACTACAGCGACGAGCCGGAGCTGATGCCCAAGACGCCGTCGCAGAAGAACCGGCAGCGGAGGAAGCGCCTTTCCGCCCTGCAGGAGGAGAACCAGGAGCCGAGCAGGAAGAGGTAGGCCCGCCGGGGCCCTCCCGGGGTGGACGGCGGGGGGGGCCAGAGCCCGGACAGCGCCGCGTTGGGGAGAGGCCGGGCCGGCGGCTGGTGGAGCCGAGCGGTCCTCTCAGCGCCTGGAGGAGGGAGGGAGCTGGCGGGAGGCTGAAAATCCCGCTGCAGGAGGCCGCAGGGTGATTCCCGCGAAGCCTGTGCCCTGGCGTTCCCTCCTCCAGCCTGGTTAAAGGCCCAGCCCAGGGGGCCTCTTGAAAGGCACTGGTCTTCCTCACTCGGTTCCCTTTTATGTCTCTGTTTCCCTTTCTTTAGTTATCTCTTCTGCTCTAAAGCAATGATGTACACTTGCTACTGTCTGTGTGAGCCGCTTTCTGCAGCTCTCTGAGTGTTAAGCTCTTAGAGGGGCTCGTCCCACGTGTTTTAGCTTTGCTGTCTGCGAGTTCTCGTTTGTGGGCAGAAGGGCTTCGGTCTATCCTGGAATTCAGTTCCAGTCTAATATGCTGTTTCTGTTGTTAGGTTATCTAGAAGGAGGAATAGCAGTGTCAAGGTGGTACCCTCCATACGATACTCTCAAAGACTCCGGAATAAAGAAAACCTGGAACTAATCAGGGCTGAGGCCAAAGAAATCTGTCCACCTCAACGTGTGACAAGATCCCAGGCTGCAACATCTGCTAAAAGCTCCCAGGTCCTTCCTGAGACCCCTCCTGTCCAGCAAGTAGAAGGGAAGGTTCCCTTAGTAGAAGCTGATGTCAGTGATCACATTATCACTGAGCTACACGTCCAGAAGAGTGCATCTAAAGCAGCAGAGAAGCTCTCCATGACCTTTGTCTTGAGCTCAGATGATGGTTCTCCCAGGGAAAGCAGTGTTGCCAAATCACTGCCTGTGCCCACAGCCTTTGAGCTGATGATCCCTCATACCCCCGAGGCAAACGATGCCGGAGAAAGCGAGGCTATGTCCCAGCTGAAGACAGCAAAGGCAGCTAATACTACAGTTGTTTTAAGTGAAGGGCCTAGGCTGGAGGAGGTAGATGACTCTGCTGAGGTACAAGAGGGGTCTGATAAGGAGCTTTCCCAGCACATAAGGGATAGCCCAGGGACTCCGACAGGCTCCAGGCTGAGCCGTCGCTCAGTGCGCAGGAGTCTGATGGGTAAAACTTCCATGACTCACAGAACCTCCCTGGCAGAGAAATACTCACTAGCCAGCAAGAGGGAAAGTATGATGCGGAAATCTGTCGCCAGGGGAATGGTCAAGAGGAAGGCAGCTCAGAAGTCATCTGTGTCCTCCAGTCGCATGGATGGTAAGATTGGATGTCACCAGATGAATTTGCTTTGCACCTTTCCTGCTCTTTTTGTCGATGTACTGCTTTTTGCTGCTGAAGGAAAACAATGTTACGGAGTTAGTTCTTCACTTTGGGTGTAGCAGCTGATCCTCCTAGGCTAGCCAAACTGCAATTAATTGTGGATGTTCTAACTGGCTTTCTAGAGACCTATGTAAGTAGAGAAACCCAGGTAACTGCTAGTTTGTGGCCTGTGAATTCAGCCTTGTAAATCATCTGGGAGAACAACCTTAATGTCTCTGAGTTTCTGTGGTGTAGCTTGCAAAGCTAAGGAGGAAGCTGGCGAACGGGGTTTGTTTTTGCTGGTGGCTGCTTAAGAGGGGTATAGGCTCTTACAAAGGCCTGCATGTTTTCTGGGAAATGAGGTAGCTATCACAGATGCACTGCCCTAAGCAAAATCTGGCTGCTAGTTCTAGAGTAACTTCAGTGAAGGATAAACTGATTTAAATATTCTTCTGTGCTACTGGAACGCAAGCATTGGATTTGGTGCAGAACAGTGATGGATATAGCATCACTTTTTTCAAGCTGAGGGAAAGAAGTGGCTAGTAAGTGGTGGATTAGTAAATGGCTCCTGAAATGCAGATGATGCAGGAGAACCTCTTCCACACAATTTGATGTTGAGGAGAGATTGGCTCTTTTGCACAGCATACTTTTTTGTTTGAAGGGAGAACTAATACAGCTGAAATAACATTACTGTAATGTGTTCATCTGCAGTGTTCTAGCTTTGTGGGATTTGTGCTGTATAAAACTGACTTTTCTTGAAGAGTTATCCTATTTTTGCTGTAGAAGGATATGTTTGGACAAGCACTGTAGTATTTTTTTTCCATACCAACTTAACTGTTCTAGTTGAATGTTTTTCCAGAACCAGAGCACTGTAGAGGATTTCCTGTGCCGGTAACAGGGTAGTGTGGAGTGCTGTGTAAGTTTCTAAGTGCAGTGTTGAGAGGTCCCTCAGTAAAAAATGAAACTGTAGGGAAGTCTCCTCATCTGTAACTTCGAAGAGGCACTGAAATAGCTTTATCTACCTAGTTTAAATGATCAGTCCATATTGTCTGGATCTGGATTACCTGGGAGGTTTAAGGAAGGCTTTATTTCTTCCCTTTGCGCTACTTGACATGACTGTTCTTCTACCTAGTCAAAATTTCTAGGTGTAAGGAGAGGAACTGAGATGTTTCAGGCAGCTCCAGTTGAGCTGGTGAATGTCCAAAAGCCCAAAGCACGTTAATTGACTGCAGAGTGTATCTGCTGTGCCTCTGATGCAGCAGATCTTGCACTGGATCTGTGTACACAGCACGTGTGTTTGTGCTTTCCTCGATAACACCCGCGATGGAAGTATGGGAGCAGACTGCATGCTTCCCCTGTGCAAAGTTTGCCCTTGTGTACTCCACCCAGGCTGAAGCTGCATTGCTGCCTTAATTATTAACAGCAGTTCCCAGCTGTGATGGTACTTAAAAGCTAGCTACCATTGAACCAGCTGGAATGCTTAGCAGGAAGCAGCACTGGGACTGTAAATAATGCTGTTTTTAAATACTGCTAATACTTGGATGTGGCCCTGCAAAATGAGTCTGAGTCCAAACCTAGTCACTCTTAATGTAAACTCATTGAATATTACTTAGAACTCATCTATAATTGAAAACATCTGTTTTCTTATATTAAAATTGCAGGCAGCATTTTCTCTAGTGCTACTTAGGTATATTCAGCTGCCCTTTCTTGTAGCAGCATGCATTTGAATTGTAGGCAGTAACCCAGGAGGCAGAGCAAATGCCTCTATAACAGTCATGAGTGAACTTTGCTCCTACAAAGAGTCTTGGCCTGCACCTGTACGTTATAGCTCTGGCATTTTTTTCTTTTCCTGCAGTCTCCAGCTCTGGAGAGGCACCAGAGGATGAAGAAACAGTTGTCAAAACTGGGTGAGACTACTTTAAGATATTTCTTTATCCTTAATATCCTGCTTGGAGGACTTTTTTACAGTGACATTCTTGGTATAAAATGCACTGCTTGCAGATAACAAGTGGCTTCCCAGTTTCCTTGATGTTATTAAACATGGATGCCTTTTTTCTTTATTTTTTTTTTTCTAGGCCTCCTCCTGGACCTTGTACCCCCTCCAAGTTGGTAAGATTTGAGGAGAGATTTAAAAGCATTTCTGTTTGTGTGGACTTGCAAGCAAAATGTGTTGAAAACACCTCTCATTTGTTATTGGGGAGTTAAGGAGCTCTGGCCACAGATCGCTGGATTTGGTCAACGGGCTGCATAGCACTTGAATAGAGAAGGCATAGAGCACTTGGCTCGCATACATGCATGAGCCTATACATAGCCTCCCTGGTTCTGATACACAGACTAGATAAATTCTAGATTGTCAAGTCTGTTTTAATCACAATGTTCCAAAATTGGCAAAACAAAACCCAGTCAAGTTTTCTTTGGAAAATAAGCACATGTGACCCAAGGCTTATTTTGGATGCAAGTAGAGGTATTCTGTCAGTATGGTGTTACAATCTCAGGTGCTTTCAAAGCCAAGGCTAGCTTTGACTACAAAATAGCATTCTCTCTGTCATTTAGCATAAATAGATGTAAATGTAAATGGTGGGTTGATGCATACCAGCACTGAATACTGACCTTGGTATCACTGGCATTCAGAGTCAAGTCCTGCTTTCTGGCTCTTGCTTCTTAGCCTCTGGCTAGAGATCAGTTGTATGAAAATTCAATCCTGAATCTATACGGATAAATAACCTTCTTACAGTTCAGGGAAGTTTTTTCAGTTGGACACAGTTTGTACGCTATTACTATTTCTGTATTTTTAAAGCTTCTTTTGACCTTTTCATTAGTCCTGCAGATTATTCAAAGCTTGTCAGTTTGTCTTCAGACAACCACAGAAATTTGTAAATATCATTAAGGTCAAAACATATCCCTCCACAATTCTCACTGCCCTCCTGAGGAAGAAACCCCAGGATTATGTCAGTGTTTTGTCTAGAATAATTTTCAATAAGCAAAGACTGAATTAATGGAGCGGAGTTCTGTGGCCTTAAGCACTTCTGTAAACAAGGACAGGTTTATACGTGCTTTTATGGCTGTGCTTGTCAGTAGATCTGCAAAAGTTCAAATAAACTCAGTTTTTCTAGTGCCTTTGGATTTTTAGCTGCCTGAGTTAGAACTGTAGAAAAGCTTAAAGGGAAAACGGCGAGAAGAGGAAAAATTGACAGACTGCTTTGCAGATCTGTGAATAGAGGACTCTTATCTTTTGTTTCTGTACCCTGATGAATTTATAAATACAGTCTAGTCCATGTAGTGTATTTGATCTACCCTTGATCCTCATCTTTTATTTCTATACTGCTGCTGTTGGGAGTGGGACCTTGTAGCCTGTCCCATTCTTAGCCTATGTCACCAGGTTACCGCCCCCTTTCTTTCTTTCTGTTTGTATGTCTTTCTGTCTATCTATCTATCTGTCTTTCTATCTATCAGCAGTTTTCTTGGCAAACCAAATGTGGTTTGGTTTCTGCCAGAGACTTCCTCTGGGAGCTGTGAGCAGCGTGAAAATGTGACTCAGCAACCTTCTCAAACTAGAAAACATCTTTGTCTATGGGAACATGTAAAGACAGTACCTGTATACATGCTGTTACTTAAAGGTCAGATTCTTCTCAGGCCTGATCTCGAATGAATTAGATCTATGTCATTCTGCTGCGCTACAAGATGCTTCCTATACCTAGCCTTAGGATAAGACCCTACAGAAGCATTTGGGGAGGATAAAGTTTCCATACTTCTTTTTTATTCTCTTCCCAACTCCTTTGTGTCTGCCAGCGTACATGCTGGCCAACATGGGTTTGGGGAGTGGAGTTAATGCTTGCATTGCTAGCAGAGTGCAGATTTCAAAAGCCATTGCCAGCTCTCTTGCAGGCATATAAAACCATTATCACAACAGAAGTAATTTTTTATCGGTCTAAGTGCAAAGGTGGCAAATAGCAATGCCTGTCACATTCATAACAGAAACAGATAAATCAAGGCAATGAGCTGTTTGCTGTCTCTCTGTCCATTCATCACTGCTAAGTAAAATAAGCGGTGCCTGACTCTTGCCAAAAGTCCAGCAAGCATAAACAGATTTCCAACTTGAAATGCTTTTGTCCTTAATAGTTTATGAGTTCAGTTTAAGCAGTGCATCCCTTGTTGCAGATACTTGTGTTCTGTTAACATCCCTGCTTCTAGTGATGACATGACATCAAGGAATTTACCAAGATGGTGTCCTGAGGTATTTTTCGCAGCTGGAGGTTAGGACTTCACTCTGGGTACTGCCACCAATACTTTATACTATGTATGTGGTTTTGCAGTCTCTGGTAATATTGCAGAGAGTGTCCTTGTCAGAATGACATAATGATTTGAAACAGTAATTGGCTGTTTCTGTGCGAGAATTGTGCTGAAACCCATTTGCTTTTCCTACAGAGTCCTCAAAGTCCACAAATGTCCCTTCGCTCTCGAACTATCAGCAGAAATGAACAGCTGCAGGAGACGAGCAACAACGGTAGCTTCCAGACAATTTTTGTGGCAGAATTTTAAAAAATTGTCACTTTGTTGGGAGGCTGACTGGGAGGTTTGAAAGATTGGCTAGTTAATTTGACAGCCCAGTTTGAAAGACTAACCTTTGACAAGCAAGGATTTGTTTGAAGAGATTAACAGTTAGGAAATTCTGTGCTGGAGTTATTTTCCACCCTGGGAAGCACATGGAAACAGATGTAATGAAGATGGAGGGATGCATGTTCTCCCTGGGAGACCTAGTTGAACCCTGTTTCTGAAGCAAGCAGTCGCTCTGTATCTGTGCAGAACACAATAGCATTGCATTAGTGCAAACTGCATACCACAGATTACTTTAGACAGCTTTGCTTTATTTTGTATTTCTAGGTTTGAATGGCACTGTGCAGTTGCTTGCTGAAAGCAAGAAAAGTCCTGCTGTGCATAATTCATGGCAGATTTTTTTGCTATTTAGTGAGCTGCTAAATCTGTTGTCTGCTTTCAAAGCTGGGTTGGAAGGGATTTTTTTTTTCTGCTAGAATTAGCAGTGTAACTGTTGGTTTGGTTTTTTTTCAGAAAGCAACTTAAATAAGAATGGGGAGACCCAGGAACCACCCCAGAGTGCCAGGTATGTTCGTAGAATCATTCTGGTTGGAAGGTGCCTCTGGAGATCTGTAGTTCAGTTCAAAGCAGGTTCAATGCTGAACATTGTTAAATGGCTTCAGTGTTTTGTGGCTGTGAAACTTTTGCAGTAAGTTTCCTCTGCCTCTATGAAAAGAGGATTTAATTTGTATCTTCTATCACATTAGAAATTTTTTATTTAATACCTACTTGTGTATACACAATGAAATATCTTTTAAGCTAGGATAGTTTTATGACCTTTTTTTAAACCTGACTTTGAGACAATCAGGAGGATTTGCCATGTGTGATGGACTGCATTTTTCTCACAGGAGAAAGCCAAGTTACAAAAGAGCTGTGGATGAACGCTATGACAATCAGCAGGCAGAAGATGGAGGGCTTTCTCCTCCAAGAAGAAAAACCCCGTCCCCTACCTTTCCAGCCAGCAAAGTAAGATCCTTGTAACCCTGATGTACTTCACCAAGACCTGCTTCATACTCACGCTCCTGAGGATCATTTTTGGCTTTGCTCTCATAGGTTGTACGTCCTTTCAAAACGTTTTTGCACACTGTGCAGAAGAACCAGCTCCTCATGACGCCAAGCTCTGTGGGGAGAAATGGAGTAATAAAATCTTTTATCAGGTACAACACTCCTCTCCAATCTAATCCCAAGGTAAGATGAGACTGTTTTAAGCTAGTACATGATGGTCTGATGAGTGTCTAAGTTAAAGCACAGACATGAAAGAAACTTTTCAACCCATACAAAACAAAGAAGTAACTTTAAGCAGTCTGTTTACACTTACATAAACTAAATAAAATTGTGATTAGGCAGCTTCCTAAAGAGTTCTAATTTGGACTCTAAGGTTTATTACTGTAGCATTCCCCTGTGGTATTAGCAAGTAACAGTTGGGAATGAAAACTGGGAAATGAAAATCACAAGGATTTTGAATACTGCAGTTGAGGTGTATATATAAACTAAAGTCTGCACATCCACAGTCTCCTTTCTAGGACTTCTTTTTAGTGAGTGAGATCTGAGCAAATGCCTCTTAAATCCAAGCTTCTGGTGTTCTGAGTTTTTTCAGACCTTTGAAGCAGGAAGAAACATGAGATTGTCCTGAATAGGAGACTGCTGTGTCAGTGAGACAAGTATGCCAGTATCCAAATCTAATAGGCATCAATATCAGTGTAGTATAATTGTTGCAACCAGCAAAGACAAACAACGCACCTTTGCTATTTGCAGGCCGATGCCTCTACCTATGCAATACCACAGTGAAGTTTATAGCATCACTGGGGAAGCACCTGTACCCCAAACAGACTAGTGCTTTGGGTGGATGGGATTTGAGATCTGGTTCTAGATTTCCAAAGGGAGTTGGTTTTCCCTGTGTTCTGCTTACACAGGTCATAAATCATGATCACTTAATTATATGGGCTGGAGTTGCAGTAGGAATACTACCCGATCACTGATGGGCAGCCCTTACTCTTGCCTGATCTGCATTTAGATTTGGTATTTGACTTGGAAGAGAAGTCAGTGTTCAAGGAAAAGCAGGTTTCAATCAATGTGCTGTAGTTCCTATTCCAGAACAGCTCTCTGACAGTGTCAGCCAAGTACAAGGGTGTAGCTTCACAGATGGACCTAGGGACATGCTAGAAGCTGGCATGCTGAGCATAGATTGCTTGTACTTCTAATACCCAACAACTTGCCTGCAAAATAAGGTAGTTCTAGGGCTTGTTTTCACTTGCAGGAGAGTTGGGGACAGAGAGGAGGGCATACTGCAGAAACTGGTTTTACTGCATGTTGCTTCTATCTAGCAACCTAGTAACAGAACTTCTTTGTATTGCTTAAAGCTGTCATGGTTGCTGCTGTACTCCAGCAGATAAGAAGAGTGTATCATGAGGAAGTAGTGAAGGATTTGAGCTTCAATCTCACTGGTGTTCCTGTTGATGTTAGTGTCTGTATTGGCAAAGGACCTAATATGATGAGAAGAGTCTTCTGACTAGTGCATCCTTTGTTGCTGTCAGTTCATCAAATGTTACATTTTAGGTTTTATTTTGGTGTGGCCAACCTGCTCTCAGGATTTTTATTTTGTGGGGGCTAAATGTAACTAAATAGCACCGGAGCAATAAGATATAATTGTTAGTTTCAAATTAGCCAGTTTAGATACTAATAACACCAATCATTTACAACATGGAGCCCAGCATAGGGTAATCACTTGAATAGTTCACCGTGCTTATCAATGGGTTTGTACTAAAACCAGGCAGGCCTGTCATAATTAGGCATCTGCAGTATCAAATCTGGCATTAGTTTATCTTAATCTGTTTGCTCTGACTGTAGTGCTGGCCGGATCTTGCTCTTCTAATTGACAGTACACTTAGGCTGAGTTAGCTGGACTGTTTGGAAAAAATGGGACAAATGTCCTGCATTTCTGCCTGAATGACATGTGGGGCTGACTGTGTGCTTGAAACAAGCTGTAAGCACCTGTCTAAATGGTGGTGGTTTACCATGAGATGAAGCTTTGTGGGAAGCAAAGACACCAGTGGGAGCTCTGAGTTAAGTAAGGTGTTTCCTAGAGCACCATCTGTCCCCTGCACTCGCTGCAGGATGTTAGTATCATTGCCAAGCATTAACACTGCTTTTTTGGTTCTTTTTACCAACATAAATCACAGTGCTGTCTGTCTGCAATCTCTGCGGAAGCTGCCTGGACTTCAGGAGCTGATGCTTCTGTTTCAGCTGCCCAGTTTCTCTCACTTTCTAAGATTAATACCACTGCCTTGTTTTCTATCACATCTGTTCCCAAACATTCATGACCACATCACAGGCTACCTGAGCTCTGTTTCAGGCTTGTTACCATCCTTTGGTTCTGGCTGCAGTTCCTCGGTGTTACCTCTGGGCCATTAACCTGAGCAAATTGAGGTAGAAGGAAGCCCTGGCAGGTAGGTATAATCACATTTCAATCCACCTAGGAAAAGGAGAGACAGAAGCTAGAGACTCTGAGAAAAAAGCAAGAAGCTGAGCAGCTGAGAAAACAAAAACTGGAGGAAGAAAAGAAACGGCGACTAGAAGAGGCAAGGCTGTGAGTATATGCTTTCTCCCTTGTCTAGACTGCTCTCTCTGCACCTGTAGGTCCCTATATCTAGGTCTTTTATCTTGCAGTGTTCTTACATGCAGCAAAAATTCTTGTTGGCCTGCTTTCACACTGCAAAGACAATATTTGTTCTCATAGTATCTGTCTAGAATGCTAATGAAAAGTTAACTATCCTAGCTGACTGCTTCTTCAGCTTTTTGTCTTAAGTCCTCTGTCTCAGGTGGACCTTAAAAATATTGCTAATGCTTAAATGAATGGTGTATTTCGTTCAGTGAATTTCATGCTGCCCAAGAGCTGTGTCTGTTGGCCTTGTATTTGAGTTGTAAAGAACTCATCTAGCTGGACTACAATGATGAAGTTGGGCTGTGTCCTATAGGAAGCGTGAGGAGCGCCTGCGCAAAGTGTTGCAAGCTCGGGAACGGGCAGAACAAATAGAGGAAGAGAGGAAAAGGCGCATTGAGCAGAAGATAGCTCTGTTTGATGAGAAGACTGAGAAGGTAAGGCCCAATATACTTATAGAGTTTATTTGGGAGAATAAAGTCTGTTGCGGTAGACGATGCCACATGACCATGCCTTCCAGAAAGAGAGGAACTGAGGCTGTTGAAATCTAGAGAATGAACTGGAGGATGGTTGAATAAAGATCTTTCCAGAAACTTGGTGATTCTGAGTGACTGCCTTTCTCTTGGTTACAGCAAATGGCAGATGAAAACCCTTATTTTCCAGAATTATGAATCTAAATGGGCTTTAGCAAGGCTCTGTTAGACAAATGGGAGAAGAACTTCAAGTAGATAAAGCCAGCCTAATGGCCCTGAGGCTTTATCTACTTGAAGTTGTTCTCCCATCTGACTAATAGATGAAAAGGTGAAAATAAACATACTTCCTCCAGACCCTTTCTTGTATCTGAGATTTTCAGACAATTTGCACATGGGACCATAGCAGTCATTTCTCTGCTTTAATTATCTCCATCTGCTTTTATTATTTCATGGTTCTGAGAAAATATTCTGATGTTTTTTGTGGTATTAGGTGTATAAATACCAGAATAGGATCAGCTCTTCCTATGGAGATGTAAAAGAAGGTCATTTCCCTAAATATTACCTTTTTAAAATAAAGCACAGATCCCATTGGCTCCTGGTGGCAAAAAAGGAAGCTTTTGCTTTGTGAGAGGGTGGAAGCTCTGCATCTTTGAGACTTGCTGCTATGGTATTTCACATGCACAGAGAACTCTCCCATCTGAGATTTAGGTATTCGGCTAGCTACATGTGTGTCTTAGGTGCGGGAAGAAAGGTTGGCAGAAGAGAAGATGAAAAAGAAAGCAGCTGCCAAGAAAATGGAAGAAGCAGAGGCCCGGCGCAGGCATGATGAAGAGGCCAGAAAACAAAAAGCACTGCAGCAGGTCTGTGCTGGAGCCCATCCTGTCATCCTGCATGCAATTAGAATGGCCACAGTCTGCCACAGTCTTTGTAAGCAAGGAATCCAGTGGGAGTACTAACACAAAACAACTGAGTGAAATTAGTGTAGCGGAGAGTCTTTGTCCTTAAAGCTCTCTGCAGTGTTGTGCTTCCTGCTTCCTCTTGCAATATGCTGTAAGCTGTTAGTGGTGATTGTGACCCACATTTCTTCTGCAGTTCTGGACAGATTCTTACTAAAGACCTTAATTTGTGGATTGGCACGTATTAAAATTTCTCAGTTAAACCTGTCTCTCAGAGATCCAAAGCATGGTGGCCATTAGGCCCTTTGGGGTACATTGTGGGCAGGGGAAGGCCAGCATTGAAATAGCTGGAGAGATGATGCACCTACCTTGAAAGCACTGGGACTTAAGCCCTGAGTTGCTTCCCTGCTGTGTACTGATAGGTGCTGGAGACTTGAGTCAAATAAGGTGTTCCTGCTCCTTTATTCTGGAGCTTGTTCCTCTGCAATGTAAGGTGTGTAATTGCCTTGTTGGGTTTACCAGGAGGAGGAGGAACGTCGGCACAAAGAGCTAATGCAGAAGAGGAAGGAAGAGGAGCAGGAACGTGCCAGGAAGATTGCTGAGCAGAGACAGGCAGAACAGGAGAGAGAGAAACAACTGGCTGTAGAGAGAGAGATGGAGAAGAAGAAGGAACAGGAGAGGATCCAGGCAGAAAAGTAAGACAATATCTATTTATGTACTAAATTCTGTGCTGGGACTTTGAAAAGAAGCAGTAACTGAGGGCTCTATTGAAACGCCCAAGCAGTGAAGAGCTACTTTGTGCTGTCGGTGTAACTCTGGACCATTATGTGTACTGAGATGCCAAGAAGAAATTCTGGGCTCAATAACATAGGAAGTATGGTGGGATGTGCCCTGAAAAGCTGGGAGAAAAAGAGGGGTTTGCAGCAGGCACTGGATGGGAGGGTACCCCTGCATAGTTTTGAGAGTAATGGTCTGTTGCTTTGGTTCTCAGGCTACATGAACAGCAGGAGAAAGCTGCTCGCCTGCAAAAGGAAGTGTTGTCTGCTAAAGAACAGCTCCACAAAGAGACAGAAAAGAAAGAAGTAAGTACTCTCTACTTGTAGATGGGTAGAGCCACATGGATCTGACTTCAGTAGCTGTTACTGTTAGGAGCAGCTGAGCTGTGAAGCCATCAAGAACCCTGATGAGTGAGTTGTTGCACTTCTGAACTTGAGCCAACCAAAGTCTGTTCTCTGTCCATTTCAGAAGGTATACTTGCTCTCTTTAGATGGCAGCAGTGCAAGAAGAAAGAACAGAAAACACACACATTGAATTGAAGTGAGGTTTTCAGCTTTTCCCCCTTTCTGTGCCCAGGTGTATCCGCACCTCTCTTGATATCAATAATTTATTCCAGACTTTTCAGAAGCAACATCTTAATTTTACATTTGTGCCACTTTCAACAGAACCACAAGTACAGACTTGTAGGCTTTTTCTGCAACAGTCATGCAGCATAGATAAACTAAGCAGGTGTTTTTGCTTGTGGTATTGAAGAGGGAACTTTTGATGCCTTGGCAGTTCATGCTATTTGAATAAAGCAACTGCAGCTGGATAGGCTCAGGTTTTTGCTTAACTTGCAACATACATTTTCACCAGAGCAGAGATAAAGCCCACAGGTGTCGTTCGGGTAGCTTTTGGAATGTCCCTTCTGAAGTATTTGCACAGAGTAATTGCTGGGAATTGGTAGCAAACCTTTTGCTATTGGGACTGTTGCTTTTTGATTTATATAAGATTTGGGAGAACTCGTGCTTTCAAGATGATTTGTGAGAAAGAACAGAAGGGTGGACTAGTTGGTTGGAAATTTTCCAACATTTGCCTGAAATCATTGTCACTCCACTTAGCAGAGCTGTGGTATTAGCACACTGACAGCAGTTGTCCAGCTGCCCTCAGGGAGCTGAATTCCTTGGTGGGGATCCCTCCATGCCCAGCAAGCCCCTCGCTCTCAGTTAGCTTTGTGAAGTTGACAGGCAGCTGATGGTAGACCTCAGTACAACTTGTTCTGCCGTTAAGACTGGGTGGGATTTATTTCAGTAGATTTTAGATGTCTACTGTTTTGAGTTAGCAGCCTCTTGGTTTCCTTCAGATTCAGTAGGAAAAACTAAGCATTCATAGGGTGAGATTCTTTTGACCTGTTTGGGATGGTTACTGTACAATAGGATGACTTGGTCTATAAAAATACTGTTTATTAGTCTAAAAAGAGGCTAAGATCAGTAGCATAGACTTTTCCATCTGCAGATGGTCAGCTGCATTCTGATGTTTATATCCTGAAGATAAAGTCAGTAGCAAGTTTTTCAAAGCATGAGGTCATTGCATTATCAGAGGACGGGAACTAATGCTCTTAAATGGGAAGGTCAGTTTGTGCCACTTTGTGAGGAAAGCTAACCGTTGCATTGCATTTGTTCAAAGTGATCCTTAGCATCACAAGCAACAAAGACTTGCAATCAGGTGCTTAGATTATTTTTTTTTTTTTTTGCATGTCAAAAAAATGGATCCCCGGGTTAACAGCGTAGCTTAGTTCATAAGATTAATTAATTTGTGGCATTGGCTTGCCAGCAGGAGGAGCAGAGGCTAGCAGAGATGAAGAGTCAGGAGCAAGAACAGAAGAAACTACCAAAGGAACAAAAGGCTAAAGATATAGCCCAAACACAGCACCTAGAAAACAAAGAGGTAATTCTGCGCTCTCTGGTGAAATTTCTTTAAGGGATGACATCAGAGAACTTTGATTCCAGCATTGACATGCTGTTACAATGGGCAGTTTTACCCTCTGCTTTTTATATTCCCTTTCAGTAATGAAGGGATTCTGTAAATGTTTTTCCTTGTTATCTGAGGTTGACTCCTGGTGGCCTTGAGTATTTAAATAACTTTTGGGGAGTCAAAAGGAGGGAAGAGAAGCAGCAAGTGTTTGCCAGGGTTTTCTTGTTGTCAGGATAAGGCAGTAGCTGTTACAATTACCTTGCCTTTTTAAGCTCCTCTTTAAATACTGGATGAACCTCACAGGCGGAAGAGGTGTTGCAAATGTTATTTAAGTTCAAAGCTGGAAACAGCCACAGGATGGCAGCAGAGTCTGTGCAAGAGTATTGCATTTGGGCCTCACTGCTGATGGAACTTGAGAAAAACCTGCAGGTGAATGTACAGGTCTTGAACATTGAAAACAAATATATGGATCTTTATCTCCTTGCAAAGCTATATATTTTAATCTTTAAGTGCAAAACTAGTGAAATATGAGTTAATGTTAATGGACATAAAGCCATGAAGGCAGCGTCCTATGAGGAAGAAAAACTTTCCAACTCTAGATATATTTCATGGTTGGTGAAATTTGCAGTTTTAGATTTTTCTTCATCACTTGCGTTTCCCTGTCA
The DNA here is from genome assembly GCF_000737465.1 of Haliaeetus leucocephalus. Taxonomy (NCBI): domain Eukaryota; kingdom Metazoa; phylum Chordata; class Aves; order Accipitriformes; family Accipitridae; genus Haliaeetus; species Haliaeetus leucocephalus. The sequence continues at coordinate 271,432 of NW_010972672.1, forward strand.
TGCTGTTCCCATAAAAATTTTAATACAGTTTGTCCTGAGCTGTGTATATTCTCTACATGGTAATAATCAGTTTAATATTATTAAGCCCAGAAGTTTGGTTGCAGGCTATTTAAAGCACATTACTCAGCTCCAACTTTGAGGACGTAACAACTTCATTCAAGCCTTGCTTGAATCGAATGGAACTGCTGTATGTATATTAGATGCATCTATTGCTGGCTTGTTCATGTCATACATATCCAGTTAAGCAGCCTAATTAAACAGGAGAAGGCAATGCAAAATCATAACTGGCTCAAAACTTTGGAACTTGGGTCAAGTTCTTGGATCAAAACTTTAGAACTGCCAAACTTCAGGTTTTGCAATTATGCGATAAAGCAAAGATGGAATATTGAGGTACGCTAGCCGACAAGCATCTTGCTGCAGCTCGGAAGCGTAGCAGTGCTATTGTATCTAATGCCTGTGGAATATATTTGTCTTCTAGAATTCACCTGCCTGCAATTCATACCAGATGACTCCACAGGCCCAGAAAGATTCAAAGGCCCCCACGGTAAATCCAAACAACTATGGAATGGATCTGAATAGCGATGACTCTACTGATGACGAAAGCCAGCCTCGCAAGCCCATCCCTGCCTGGGCCACTGGTATGTGTTAGCAGGTTGATATCTGTGCTGAGATCCCCTGACAAACCCTACTACAGCTTTGCTCCAATGGATAGTAAGACCTGGTGTAAAATTTTTGCCCAGTTCCTCCTACTTGCACACTGTAGTTAAAAGTACTAATCTCCAGCAGCGTGGCTGGAGTGCTGAGTTAAGGGCTCCTCTGCCACTTGGGGACCTTCTTGCGACAATGTTGGGGAAAAAATACTCTGTTAAACTGCCTTAACAGAGCTTCTAGTGTCATTTTGCCAACGTGAAAGGAATAATTATGAATTAGTGCTGTGGCCTTGAGCCTGCTTGACATTGATTTGGCTTTAAAAAGCAAAGTAATGCCAGATGTCATGGACCAGGTTTCAGACTGGCTGTTCTGGTTCTGAAATACTCATTTCCATGATTTCATATTCCACCTACCCCAGGGGAGCTAAGATGTTGTGGGGAAACTAATGGTATCTCCAGGAAGAAAAGCTGAGAAACCTTGCCTCTTGCAAACTTATTCTAGTTCCTGGGCAGAACTCAGCACATGCGATATTTGCCCTCCAAGTGAACTATGGTGAATCTTAAGGCTTAAACAGGGTGCTTTAAAACATCAAATACTGCAGGATTTCTCCCATTTGTGATCTCTGATTAGAGATGAGGAGAGCAGGGACACATTGCATACAAGCAGCCTGCACAGCAATTTCAATTAAAAAAATTAATGAAAATTTAATCTTTTGTTTCTCTAGGGAATCAGCTTAGCCAAGCTGTAATCCGCCAGTACTACAACCCTCCCAATGTTGATGCACTCTTTGGGGTGATTGCAAGCCCCAAGCTGGAGGACATCTTTTACAAAAGCAAACCACGCTACTTCAAGCGCACAAGCTCTGCTGTGTGGAGTTCCCCACCATTTCCAGGTGCCAAATCGGTTCTAGGTCTGCCATACAGCCTGAAAAAGTACTGACTTGGGCAGTGGCTGTTTCTTGTGGACCGGTGGGTATGTATTTCTGTCTCTCTAGGTGAGAAAAGAGTTACTGTTCAGTATCTGTAAATCTTTAGGTATTAGCATTGAATAAATGTCAGCTCTTACTGGGCCTCTTGCATTTTCAGTTTTCGGGGCTTATTTTCTCACTGTTAGGCAAAACGGCAAGCTTTTGGGAGATACTGCCTTGGAAAGATGCATCTCCTTTTTACCCTTAGCTTTACGCTGGCAAAGATTTAGACCTTTAGGTCATGATAGTGCATCACCTAAGCTGTGTGATCCTGTCCTGTTCAGCAAAGCAGGCCTGGTAGTAGCTGCCAGCAGTAGACAAAAATTGTATGTCTGTACTGTCCCTGCCCACCTCATGGCTGAAGCCAGAGTACTTGTACAGCTAAGGACCACTGCGCGCATCTTGGGTAAAATCCACATATGCACTACTGATGTTCTGCAGAAGCAAGGTTTTAGCAGCTGTCGTCTTCATCTCCTGCAAATTGCAAAATTATTTCATTTTTTCATTTTTCAGCAATACACTTTATGCCAACACCAAGTGCAATTATGTGCCTACGCTAGATTGATGCCAATGTTACTACAGCTCAGGCTGAAATACCCAGAGGATTTTATTGCCCTTCCTTCAGCTGTTGAAGAGAGATGTGACCCTCAGTGTAATTATGTCTCCAGGAATACCCAGAGTAGTGTAAGCAGGCTTTGTTGATCCTAGGCTTTGTTGTTCTAGGCTTTGTTAAGAGAAATTGTACAAAGGTTCTGATAGAATTTTGTTTCTCTAATTTAAATTCCATGTCTGTGGCATAGATTGGATTGAAAGAATGAGTTTAACCTATCTTTCTCTTTTCTCCCCTTGCGTCTTTCATTTGTTCAGCATCGGTTTTATTTCTAGGCCTGTTTTGCACTTCATGTTCAATCAGACAGTGTCAAATGGACTGTTATCAAGACAATTTCCTCCTAACAGCAAAATATCAGCTCAGAATTTCAGTTCCAAGAGCACTTGGTGTTTTAGTCATTCTTTCTACACCTAACTTGCAAATGGCACAGGCACTTGTGTTTTCTCTGCAACAAGCTCCTGTACAGAGAGTAAAGGTCTCAGTAGAAGAGTGCTTACTGGAAGATTTTAAGGGAAACAGTTACATTCGTCTCTGTAGGTTGTTGTGGAAGTCTGTCTTCTACGAATTAGGCAACCTATATGGTTCTTACCTCAGATTCATCTTGTGGCTTGATTTGTTTTAAAGATGGGTGAGCATTCATGGCTGCAATTTCAGTAAGCAAAAGGCTGAAGAACACTGTTTCTCCTTAGATACAACTCGGTCCTTTAAACAAAACACTGTACGGAGATTATACAATGTGTAAGGAGACTTCTACCTTGTGCATATAATTAATGAACTGTTTGCAAGCAAATGTCTTTAAAGTGATGTGGGGTTTTATATTTAAATACATCAACTGCTAGATGCTACGCTATTGATCAGTGTTTATATCTGTGAGATGATTGTACTTCGATAGAAGCTCTGTAGATTGAATTTTGTATCTTAGAATGAACATAACCTTTTTGTAAGAAAGCTTGCTGAAATGGTGAAATCTTTAAAGTTGAATGCTGTTTGAATGTCTGACAATTTGATAAAAGTGAGTTAAATCATCTCTGGGCTTCTCTTCTGGACTCATTATAGCTTTTTATTAGAAAAATCTACAGTATTTTGGAATCTGTCCTTTTGGGTTGCTTTTTGCACTGTTTCCTTAAGATAGGAATGTTCTGTCTAGGAAGAACTTCATAATTCCTGCTACAGCGGAAAATATTTGTACTTTGGTAACCCTGCAGAATTTGCTGACTAGTTTTACTTTCTTCTTTTGTTTCTGAGGGACAGTTTGGCATGATGATATATTCCCAGAAATCTTTGCTAAGGAATACATGAATTGAATTTACCACAAACTAACCTACATCCCTATAATTCACTACTTATATAACTTCAGAAAATTTTCAGAATTGCTACCACCAGCTGGAGCAAGAACTTCACTCACAGTATACAACTGGAGCTCTGGTATTTAAAAACACACAAAAAACCACAAGTAGAAATCCCAGGAAATTACAACCTCAAGACTTTAAGAAAGAGATTTTCACTCTTGATTTCAGGTATTTATCTTAATTTTTATTCCTGCCCAGGCAGCCTTTCCTAAGCTCTAAGTGCATGTGCTTTCTGGTACAGCCTGACTAGGTTTGTGCCTGACCCAGAGCTGGGCCTCCCTGGAGATACTGCTCTAGATGACTGTCCTGCCTGTGGGCTGAATTTCAGTAAGTATTGCACAGGCAGATTTTAGAAGCTGCTCCTGAGTGAAGACAGTCTTAACCATAAAACCCCAGTTATTTCGCTGTTCTCCAAGACAGATTCCTGGTTGCATGCCGAGGTTATTCTGCCCCTGCCCCTGGCTCTGAATCAGCTCCTGTATTCTGTTGCCTGCTCTGACTTACAGAAAAGTTTGATAAAAGCATAGGTGACAGAATGGCAAGATCCACTTAACCTGTCACTGCAGCTAGTGCTCAGCAGATACCTCGAAAAATATAACGGGGCAAGCATAAAGCAGTATTTCTCAAGTGAGTAAACTCGGCCATCAGTTAGTTGAGGTCTCAAACCTAAAACTGCTCCAAGAAAGAACAAGTAAAAGCAAAGATGTTTCTTGATGAGAATATTAAAGAGCACATTGTGCCTGGCTTTGGCTTGATGAACAAAACACTCCTGTACCTGAGGCTTTCCAGACACCACATGTGCAGATGACCTCCATTCTCACAGGTACCTGTGGGCAGGGAACTAGCAGTAATATGGCTGTGGTGCCTTTTCCAGCATGCTGGTTATCAGAGCACGGACTGGGAAGACAGCAGAGTTCTGCAGGTCTGTACAAATCCAGGGCCTCCAAGGACATACTGAGTGGGTGCCAATACATCAGTCTAGCTGTAACAACCTGACTGGCTTCCAGTCCACCTGGCTTTAGGACACTCATCTGCAGATCTGGGAAGCAACAGCCCTCATTGAACAGCCTTCTCTGAACAGCTGTTGACAAAAAGCACTCTCTGGTTAGCCCCGGGGGCCTACAGGGCAGGGAGGTCGCATCTGCAGAGAAGACTGCACAGAAAGTGTAGTACAGGTAGGGTGACTGGTTCCCCCCTTCACAGAACTGGGGGACAGGCTCAGGGTTTTATGACAATCTGTCCTCACCATAGACCTCCTAGGGTCTAAGGAATGTAAGCGGCCTTGGGATACTAGAATCTTTTCCAGTACCTACCAGTTTATTGCAAGTTACTGAGAAGTCTAAAAACAAAAAAAGGGGGTGGTGGTGGTGGTAGGCTGGTTAATATTGTCTTTAATGATGAAGAATGTTAGATACCTTGTGAAAAAGGAATATTGGGAATTCAAACAGCAAACAAAAGGTTGAGAGGGCAGATTCTTGGCCAAAAGAAAAGCTATTTCCAGTCTTCAAGGACCACTTAAGCTTTGTAACAATGGTAAATCTATAACTGTCTTTTGCCATCAGGTATTATTTGCAATGATGAGACAGATTCTGGCCTCAAGAAGGCCTCAAAGCAAAAGCTCATAGTATTACTTCTGAGCCATTTAACTCTTATTTTATACCACTGATCTCAACAAAATTACCTAAGATTTTTGCTTCTGTCAGATGCTTCAGACTCATCCTTGAAGGTAAGCAGAGTGGGACGACGTCTTGCAAACTTCAGCAGGTATGTAGAAAAAGCAGCTAGCCCCTCTGAGCTAAGCTGTCATGGTTCAGCTTTGTTTAGAACAATTTTTAAAAAAAAAAAAAAAAAAGAAAGAAAGACAGGGACTTTTCTTACCAGGTCTTCTCAGTAGTACATGATCAGGACTAGGAACATGAACTAGGGCCTCTCAACACATCCCTCAGGATCACTGACATTTCAAAGCATTTCCTTCAAGTTTGTTTTCAGGTGGGATCCCAATCTTCTCTGGGTTCAGGGGTGCTGAAAATCTAGCAAGAAAAGCTGGTTTCAAGGGAATAGGACTATTAAAAATCACGTTTAAGCATGTATAAGAGCTTGGCATCCCAGACAAAGCCTTGCTGAGGTTCGGTTCCCATTGCCTCTGCCCACTTACAACTTACTCTGGCATTCCCTTTCCTATATTAAACATCTGAGTATCCTTTATTCTTTGAATTAAATCTAGCATATGTGGCTGTTCTGCAGCTGGAGCACAGCAACTGTATTCTTTGTGGCTAATGCCTTTCTTGGAGGATATAGCCGTGTCCAAGGAGAACAACCCTGTCCAAGGTAGCCTGTTGCTTGCTCAGCACTAAACCATGAGCTGGCAGCCAAAAAAAACCATGAAAAGATTGCAGTTGTGATTGGAAACAGGCTCAGAGGAGGAAGTTTTGAAGAAAATGGAGCCATGTTGGAAGCTGTTCGAGTGTAAAACTGAGCTGAAGCACACAGTCCTTGGGAAGAGAGAGCATTGCTGCAGGCCTGGTTCAGGGGCTGCACCCCTCAGGGGGGTTGGCAGAGATTTGGGAAGAGGGGTCTCCACAAAGACCTGATTGCAGGTTTGTCATCTCCCCCCATTGAAATGACAGTGGGAAGAAACTGCATGCCCCGGTGAAATCAGCTTCTCTGATTTCTATTTGTAACTTTCTGTTTCCAAGTGCCAAGAGTACTTTCTCTACCTCACCTGCTACTGCCTTTGAGTCCAGGTGGCTGCCTGTCCTCCAAGGTGCTTGTTTGCACTGCACAAAACACTGACTCCTGGAACAACAAACAAATGAACAATCCCCCTGTGGCAGGTCAAGCCAAATTCTGCTGCTTCTTGCTGTGAGAACACGGTTTATTAAGCCTTTTTCTGTGCACCTTTAGCCCAAAATGCTCACAAATAAGGTGGTTGTAGGTCTTTGCTTACGTCCTGTAGGAAGGTTAAGCTATGTGTTCTCATGAAGGGATGTGGCTTCAGTTACCTTCTAGATACAGCCTCAAACCCACAACTAATGTTCACTCTAGCTCTAGCCCTGCCTTGTACCCAGGACTAGTGTTTCGTAGCCTATGAGCTGTGGATGGTGAGTAGCTTGCAGGATACCAGAAAACAGCATGCAAAATGGTTGCAAAAGAGTAAAAGTTGCATACACCTGGAAACAAAATAAGAAATAAAAGGAAAATGAAATTAAGTTTAGCCTAATGTTTGTTTGGTACAAAGTGAGATCCACATAGGCAACGCTGCCAGAACTACTCCTTGGGGCTGGGGGAGAAGGAGTGGTATGTGCATGTATGCTTTCCCTTCCCTAGGTTAGGTGGTTCTGGAACCACAGAGAATGTGGAAATAAGTGCCTCGTGGCTTGGCTCTGCTCTGACTGGCCTCACCGTCATGAAAATGAACTGCTTACCTGGCTAAGTTTGGAGCTGTGCCCCTCTCCTGACCTCTTCAATGTTGTCACTGAAACACAACAGCTTTATTTACAGGGTCCCTTCCACAAAGTAGAAGCAGGAAGGATTCCTAGAAATGAAAATAAATGCCCTAGAGATGTGTTGACGGAGGGTCTCACACTGCATTTTCTCCAATCCATGCTGCTGGCTTAGCCCTGAGGTGTGAGAGCACTGCAGAAATCAGGACTTGGCCCAACCACCTGACACAAACTCTCCTATTAATCTTTGCCCTAGCACCCTAAAGACAAGAAAGGAAAACCCACAAAGAGTAGCTGCAGAAGTCACTGTGCACAAGCAAATTCACTCCTGTACTGATCTGCTGTAAGACAAGCTAATAGATCTTTCCAATGTTTGGATTATAAAAGAGAATTAAGCCATTAAGATTTTTATCTGCTGCTTTCTAGATTATCCAACCTGCACCAGCCAAGAGACACAACCCAACAAAGTATCATTCATCACCTACTTTCATGAACCACAGTGTTTTCAACAGCAAATTTGTTAAAACTTATCTGTGTCTTAACACTAGGAATATGTGAAAATAACTCTCGGTTGGATCCAGCCATAATCCTTTCATGCTGCCCCCTCTTTCTACCAGACATAGAAGGAGAGCCATTACTAAACTCTCCAAGTCATCCCTGATTCAGAAATGAGATCTGGCAGCATCGACACCACCTGCAAATGGATGTAGTGGAGTTGGAATGACCAGCACAATGGCTTTGCGAGTAGGGAAGGGAAACGGATAGATGGTGGAGAAGCTGGCAGGTAGATGTGAAGGCATCATGTGTATCCCAAGAGATCCATCCTTACTAAATCTCAAGACTTATTCATGGTGGAAAGACTAAAACCAAGGCTACAGGAATGTCAAAACAGCACAAGGTGCTGCTCATGATTTATAGCCCTGCCAAGCCTTTCTCTTAGCTATCATCATCCCCTTCTCCCTTGCACAGAGAGCAGCAGAGCCCGCATGTCCCAGACAGGATACCCCCTGGGGAATGTGACATTGGCCTGGAGTGGCACTGGACAGACTTCAGCAGTGGCCAAGAAGCGAGTAAGTGGTATGGCTGCAATGTTACTCAGGCAAGAAAACCCCGCTGTCTTTAAAAGGGCTTTGCTGGGTCAGAGGAAAGGCTGTATGATGAAACAGATGCTAAATCCTATCATTTTCACATCCTCCCCTTCTCACGGTCCCCGATCTGTCACCTCCTCTGTGCACGCAGGGAGAGACACCAGCTTTCCCTGAGCTGGCACGCTATGGGACACGCTCCAAAGTACACAGGGGTCTTTCCAGTAAAGTGTGGACCCACACTTTATTTTTTGATTGTTCAGGGATTAGCCTGAAAATATTATTATCAGTTACGATGGATTCTAGTGACCTGATTGCTGACAATATTGCCAGCAGTAGGAAAACAAGAAAAACACACTTTTAGACAAATCCCCAAATGACATTAAGTAGCTTACAATGAAAATCCAGATTAGCAGTCCTTGCCAAGGGATACATATTTCCAAATACTATTTCTTGCCCCCAGGGCCATCACAGGTCTTTTCAGGGACTCTAGAAGCTTATTTTCATCCAAATACATCTTTTAGGGGGAGTTTTCTTCTTTTTGGGGGCTAATGGGGAATAGGACAGCTGATTTTTTGCAGTTTCCCATTTTGAGAGCACTGAGCCCTTCAGGAACAGAAGCACTCGGCATTTACACACCTGGCACAAGAATAGTTCATGGAAACACAGACTGGTTGAGGTGGGAAGGGACCTCTGGATGTTGGCTGGCCCAACTCTCCCTGCTCAAGCAGGGCCACTAGAACCATTGCCCAGGACCACAGCCAGGCAGCTTCTGAATATGTCCAAGGAAGGAGACTCCAAAAGCTCTCTGGGCAACCTGTGCCAGTGCTCGGTCACCCTCACAGTGAAAAAGAGTTTTCCGATGCTCAGAGGGAACCCCCTGTGTTTCTGTTTGTGCCCGTTGTCACTGGGCATCCCTGAAAAGAGCTTGGCTCCATCTTCTTTGCACCCTCCCTTCAGGTATTGAGATACGTTGTGAAAGATCCCCCTGGAGCCTTCTCCAGGCTGAACAGTCCCAGCTGGCTTGATTAGATCTTTACTTTAGTATTAGATCTTTGCTTCCTCATGTTCTCTCAGTATTTCCTGAAAACCCACCCAAATCGTCTTTTCTTTCCTAACAAGACACAGGACCAGCCTGGGGTTTTGCTAGTGCTTCCACCATCTCTTTCCTCTCAATTCAACAAGTTCAGATGTGCTCAGCTTCTTGCCACTTTAGGACCTTACAGATCAGCTTCCGAAAAGAGCAGACACCAGCCATAAAGATGTGAGCATGTTCCTGATATGCTCCAGTCCCTGTTTAACATGCATGAATGTGTCATGAAACAGATGCTGTCACATACAGTGTAGAGATGCGGGGAATCTTTTATTGCATCCAGCCTGCAGTATCTGATTCACTCGCAAGCAGCTCGGACCTGTTACTTGGCTCCAGTCATAGCAATGAAGCAGTAAGCAAGCTCTTTATATACTTCCATCACTTTTCCCAAAGCTGCACAGCGAATCTTGAGCTTTTTTTCAGACTAAACAATATCTGCCACAAAAAAAAAAAAAAAAAGTGCTAGACTGTATGCAAAAAAGCCATCTTTTTTTGCCATGCTAACAATGAATTTTCAGCTCCATGTTCACTAAGATACTGTATTTTCAGGTACTCTGTTTCAAAATAATTTAGGTTTCTTATCACAATATGATAAAGCAAATAATTGTCTTTGTTCGTTAATCTTATTAAAATGTAGGATTTGATAATTTGTTCTGAGATCATCCTTACCAGCTGTCTAACTCGCAAGACAAGCAGTTGCTGAAACATATATGCATTAACATCTATAGTTACGAGGTGAACAAGTTCAATACCACTGCAGTTGTCATTCAATTATATTGTTATGCACAATGAAGAGAAAACAGAAATCATTCTCAAAGAAAAATGTGATGGATTTTTACAAAGCAATGCAAAGCACTCTCTTCTCTTAGATCATTTGTAGTATGAGAGAGCATTGTTGGTAACATGAGGAGTATCTCCAAGGAAGGAGACTCCAAAAGCTCTCTGGGCAGCCTGTGCCCAGCGAACTGCCTATGCTCAGAATAAGAACATATTCAGAGCAAGAAAACCACGTGGGCTGAGTGCAGTGCCATCACCCCACAGCACTGATGTGTCCCTGTAATGGGAAGGAGGTGTTTAGTGTCATAGTTCCAGCATGAAGATAATAATAGGATGCATATGCCATGAAAGGATGTACTCCCCTCCCATTCATCACAGACCTTGTTAAGCTGCTTGTCACTAATTGATGCAAATCTGAAATTCACACTCTTTTAAAATAAAATTATATACATTCTTTGTTTTAAAACCAGAAGAACATGAAAAAAACCCCTCATTTTCAAGGGCACCCCTGTTCACTCCCAGTGGGATCAGCTCCAGGGATGCAAACACCAGGACAAGCTCCTGCCAGGACAGCTGGTGGTGAAACCTCCCTGGAGCTTTTCAAACTGAATTCCTTAAACTTGCAGCTTAGAAACTGAACAGCCACAATACAAAGCACTGACTTAGCCTGTGTCCTGGGAATCCTGCAACACTCTTTTGTCATTTTGCTTTCAGGTGGCCAGATCTCTGAAGTGAAATGAAATCAAGAACTTGGCTGGGTGGGGGGGTTGTTGCAGTGCAGCATCCCTGCTCAGGCTGCCTCCAGCAGTGATGCTGTGAGGGGAGCAAAGCCAGAGGTACGAGGGTACCACAGATGCCTTCTGAGACCATGTTTATTATTTCAACAGTCAAACACTTCTTTCTTTTAAAGCATGATGAATAAGCAAGAGCATTGAAGCCAAGTGGCTAATAAGATCCCCTGGAGCTCCCAGCACAGTTCTTGCGTCTCTCCTGTGGTCCTGCCATACGCAGTCTGATGGTTGCTGCCAGGCTCTGCTTGCTAAACATCACAGCTTGCTCCTAGCTAAAAAGAATCAATTTTTTAGGCAAATAGGAAAATGAAACCCATTTCCCCTTCTCTGGAATTCTCTGCCAAGAATTTTCATGCATACAACAAATAAAAACATCTTGAGGACTGTGTGGCTTCCACTTGTGCTGCAGAGAAATGCTTTAGTGTATTATCCAGAACACACAGTACACAGCCTGCCCCAAATGGCACTTAGCTCGCTTGTTTCTGTGGACATCCTAAAAAACTGGTGAAGGAGCTTTTCTGTACCCTAAGAATTTCTGACTGCCATATAGACATGTTGGAGCACAAAATAGAGAAACCCCTGGTGTCCTGATTTAAACTGGAAAAATAACCCTAAGCAAATAGACCCAGCACTGAGGGGAAGAGTACAAAAGCAGTATTTACAAACCCCTTCTGAGCTAAGCATCTAAGCAAGGACAGTGAAGAAGTCTCCAGCACCCAATGCTTCATACCTGAAGTCCAGGTAAGCAACAGATGATCACGTTTGTCCAAATCATAGGACCGGTCCCTAAATTTAGTACATCCTGCAGGTACTGCTTATTTGCTAGCTCCCATGGCCACCACATTTTCTTACAGTCCATGGTGCTTTGATTCCAGCTCCTGAGACATCCACGCTGTATCTATCTCTTTGTGTGCATTAACTATCAACCCAAGGGAATTCAAGCACTCCTCTGTGCTTTTCCTTTGTGGCCAGGTCATGTTTAGGGAATAGCCTCCCACCAAATCTCAGGAGAGGGAAAACCCACCTGGAGAATGACTCTCAAGACTTTGGTAATGCACTTTAAGCCACTTTACAACTTGAAGCCCTTAACTGCCAACCTGTCCCAAAAATGGCATGAAAAACTAATGAGAACATTTTCAGGAAGGAGTTTTATGTTATAATTTCATATTTCAGTACTGTAGTCACCTGGACAATGAACTTCACATCATAAAAAGATTAAAATAATATATTTTTACAGTCCTATATGAAGGTCACCAGGTATTCACAGTTTAGGTAGTTCTTCACACCCATCTAAAAATAAACTATATCGTCCAACAATCCCTTGAGGCTCTGAACACCCCTCCACAACCACATAACATTTTAAGAGGGAAGTGGTGGACCTGTTATCTTTCAGGGCCCCCACTACTTCATCACGTTTTACTTGAATGCTGACAGACTTTGAAACCTTCTGCTAAAAATCATAGAATCATAGAATCAGGGGTAATGAATGACAAAAGAACAACCTGAGATGTAAAGTTACTCAAGACTACGCAGACAAATCCAAGAGGGAGATCTCAGAAGACCTATTCAGCACAGATACTAAAAGGGATCAGGTAGTATAGCAGGAAAATAAGTGTTTCTTTCAAATGCTGTTGGTTGCACATGGACTATGTAAGATCTCAGAGATAAAGCACACTTTTCTTATGCTTGGGGGGTAAGAAGATAGGGGAAAATTTTTAGTCTTCGCAATACCATGGTCATATCATTTTATGGTCGTAGCTTGTATGTGTGATAGCTGAATCATTCAAAAAAAGCCCCCCTCTCCTCCTTTTATTTACTGCAATACACTATTTTTTCAGCTGAAGATGTGGCCCTGTAAAATCTACTGCCTCTTTCTTTCTCACAGAAGGGATATGCTGAGTGTGCAGCATTTCCTATTACCTGAGAGCCAAAAAATGAAATCCTAGCCACAGGAAGTATTGATCATGACATGTTCCCCCCACCCCCCAATGTGTTAATCATGCAGAGCACTTTCTTTTGCAGAAAGCATCTCCTGACATTTCCAGGGGAGGCTCCCTTCTTTCCTAGAGGAGGAGTCAGAAGGGAGGATACCCCATGTCCACAGAAAGACCCTTCCGTTCTCCTATCTCATTTTTTTTCCAAGACATACACTGCCATTACTGCTTCCCTTCTGCCAGGGTAATTTTAGATTTTAGTAGGTTAGCAGAATACAGCACTATATAGTCAGTAATAGCTCACATCTTAGTGGGAACATCCATGGATCTGATCTTCACTCTCCCAACCTCCTTACCCCATCCACCTTTGGGCTCTAGTGGGGTCCACACGTGCACCAGGAGCCCTTCCAGTCATGTGTAGCACAGGGCTGAATGAAAATTGGTTGAGCTTTCCCCACATGGGAGGAAAAGATAAGGAGGCTACCAATCCTTCCTGGCTGCCAGCTAGCAGAATTAGGTCTGTAACTCAAGAATTAGCCATCTGTGCTGAACGTTGCTTCAGCTGGCCAACAGTCCATTAATTTTGACCTTAAAAATGTGCTTCACTTTTTTTAAGTTCAGGAGTGACACTGTGATATTATTCCAAAGATTATCAACATATCTGATTCAGCTGCCAGTTCAGAGTTTATTGGAGGCAATTTCTCCATGCCTCAACAATGCACACTTGGCTAAGAGCAGCTGAAAAGCTCTACAGAAGCAGCTGTTAAAGATGTTCTTCTTTAATGTGTGGTTATTTCATTCACGCATCAGTCTACTCTTTTATATAGATATATCTTTTTTATATATATCTCTATATCTTTTATATATATATTTCTGGGTCACAGATCATGATGCTTATAAAGACATTAGACCCTGCAGAACTGGAATTACAGAAGAGAAGCAGGAAAAACAATAGAAGAATAATTATGCAAGAGAAGTGGCAGCAGTTCTGCATGAAATCACATCAGAAGCCTGGAATAAATGAGCTTGAAAGTGCTTTGGATAAAATGGCTTGATGCAGTTTATTGGCTGCTGATTTTGGAGCTCTGCATCTTACAGGGACAGAGCAATCTCACTCCTCGTGCTGAGCTTCAAAACCCATACATCCCACACATAATGTCAGCACGAACTCTCACTAACAAAGCACCATGTTCACTGTTCCAGGTCCAATGACAGCAGTTGATGAAAGCAGAGGTCACCCACATTTTTCATCTGTCCACTTCATAAACAAGTATGACCTGGATCCAATTTTAGTACAGCTGCATGACCTGTTGGGCCCATTCCTTCCATCGCATTGCATAATTCCCCACAGATATATATCCCAGGTCTTTTGTGTTCAGTTGCAAAGGACGGTCACTGGCCTTCACAGCTTAATACACAACATGCAGAAAATGGCACTCTCTGCTATGAAGCTGACTGTTACTCTGCTCATCACCGTGGTGCTCTGCAGCTCCCTTGGTAAGTTTCACGAATTAAAAAAATAGGATTTTTTTTTTTTTTTTTTTTATAACCTTGAACTTACTGAACTTCTGCACAAAGTATTCAAACTATTCAGAGTACCATTAAAACACCTGGTGAAAACTACTCTAGGAAGCAACTGAAAGGCATCTTGATGCCTCATTTAAAATTTGCAGAGAAAGCATGCTGTGTCCCTGCTGGCAGAAATGATGTCCCTTTGATTCCCACTGAAGACTTATAGTGATGACAGGGAAATTTAGGTACCTGGCCTCCAAGAAAATACTAATCACAGCAGCTTGTGTAAGGTCTCTGAGATTTTTTTCACTTGGATATGTACAGTAGGGTTCATCTGACTAAATTTCATCTCTGCAATTTGATGGCTGGTGTTCAAGTACTCACCCTGGGTCTCCTTTGAATTCATGGATTGGGCTGGAGTTGGTGACCTCATCGCAGCACAAACACCTACACTAGATTAAATGATATGTCCTGCTGCTTCCAGGGACTACAGCAGATGTGGCAACTCAACCTTAAGCAAAATGAACCCAACATTACTCTGTTATTTAATGATGGGTAACTACTACCATTACCTAACTTTACCTCTAGGCTTGGCTCCTTGAGCCCACAAAGGTGCCTAATCTGAGGCAACATCGATGCCAAAGTGTCAGAAAACAGAAAATAAATATAGGGAAAGAAGTAAACTTGGAAGGTGAAAACAAAGGCAATGTAATTCAACATGTTGAGGGGGTGGTGGTGAACTCACAGCTTGGTTAATTCCTCTGAGGTTATTAACCAAAAACACAGTTATGTGCAATTAGAGGAAGAGAAACAGCAGAGTGATAAGGAATATGCTGTACACTGATAAGACAGTCTAAATTATCTCATCAGTTGAAGAACCTAATAATTTTATGAAAGCAGGTAAAGCATATGGATTTTAATCAATGTGACTCACATTAAATCTCATAAATTAAGAACAGGCATGACAATAAAAGAGGAGAAAAAACACCAGAATTTTACTAGAAGGGACAGAACTTAGCAGACATGTTTATTATTATTTTTTTTTAAATCAAGGCTCAGTGAATAAATCAAGACAGTTTATACAAAGAGAATATGGAAAGGAGATCAGATCACATGAGTAGCCCTGGAGAACCTAGCAAGGTCTTGGAAGAACAGCATGTTATATGTAAATTCAAAAATCAGCCTTTGTAGGCAGTTGTGTAGGTAGCAACATCAGAAGGTGACAAGATTTGGACTTGAAGAAAAGAGATTAAGAGAGCAGAAACATTTTCAGTTTACTTTCATCTAAAATGCTGACAATTCCAGAGACAGGAGAAAAAATGTAATTACTGAATATTACAGACAACCTGGGTGATGAATACGCAAACATATTCAGAGAGGGGAGCTGAATCGTTTTTGATATCTGGTTAAAAAACAAGGAATAACATAAGGAAGCAAAGGTGCATGGAAAAGAGAAAAAAATCCCACAAAGCCTGAGAAGAGGCTGAGGACCAGGCAGGCAGAAGCTTATCCTTGAATGGTGGGATTCCACCAAGGGACCTGTGCAGCAGAGCAGCTCCTGCAGTGGCAACCCGTTTCTCTGAAGGCTTCAAAAAAAGCCCTGCAGAGCTGAGAACACACTCAGCAAAAACTTAGTGTGATTTGTATGTCATTATTGGGGTGGAGGGGGTTAAAGGGTAGAAGAAGCTGAATCTGAGCAAGTGAAAGGTTCATTCATTGCACTCCACTTTGTCTTTCATACTCCAGGAGCTGGCTCTGCTCATGAGATTGTCCCTAGCTTTCTTCAGACGCTTCTTGAAGGCTCTGCTGAACAGCTGTACACTGGACCAATTTCTCAGTATAAAGTCGATGACTTGACTAGAGCTGCTTTGACCGCATTAAAGGAATGTATTGATGAGCTTTCTCCTGAGCATGTAAAGGCCCTCGTCAACCTGCTGGTAATTCACTCCTTTTATTATTATTATAAATGTATGTAACTGTGCAGCCTTGTGCCAGATTTTGGACCTAGAGCACCCAAATACGTTAACTTAAGCATCCCTTGGACTCAGGTTTGGTTGCAGACCAGCACAAAGCTTCCAAGTGCTTTGAGAGACTGACAAACAAAAGATGGTCTCTGCAACAAATACCATAATTTTTCTTACTGGCTAGAATTTATGGAGATGCTACCTCCCCTGTGGAAAAAGCACCTGCTTCATGCAGGTGTGTTTTTAGGAACAGAGCCAAGATGAAAGAAAACTTCTAGGTAATACCAAGAAAGACTCTGGCATATGTGACACACTTGCTCTTTGTTAGTGTTCACACATAAGCTCACAACATGTACTGACCTGGTGAGCACCTGCAGGTGCGAGACTAAGCCTTTGTCCTCACATAAGTTCTGCCAGAGGTTACAACTTCAGTATATCGTTCAAGTATCATAGGTAAGTCTGGCTTTTCTCTGCAGTTGTATATTTTGGCATGCTACGTTCACTGCTCTGACTTTCTGTTTCAGAAACTTGTTCGGACAGAGGCTTAAATTGGCAAAATATTTGACCCAGCTGCTGATAACACTCCCTGATGACTTCCAGTTTCTCATATCCAAAGCCTCTGGGAAAAGAACAAATACAAAAAATGGAGAAAACTACGACGCTGGCAGCTGTTTTTCTAAACTCTCTGTGCTGAGTATTACACTCTGTCACCTTCTAGTCTATTTTAGATCTTATTTCTTTAGAGATAACATCTAAGTTCTAAATAAAATTCAAATAGTGTTTTAAAATTATTTCTGTCATCTGTTTTTATAAATAAAGGTCTTTTTTTCTCCTTACTGCTAGGACAAGATGCTGTTTGTTTTGGTAAAGTCTAAACAACAGCATTATTATATATAGTGACTCACCCACAACACACACAGACACAGCACAAACATGCACATGGGTCAGCAATTTAACTCTGAATGACTTGAGGGAATCACGTCCTCAACCAAAGCAACTTTCCAAGTGTTGACGATTTTTCAAAATAAATGCAGTAGTTCTGATAGCAAAGGATCCAAAACTCACTGAGCATGAGCTGAACATCAGCTCACTTTGGACCACTCTCATGGCGCTCCGAGCATCCCCAGGCGGCACACACACACGGTGTCAGCACTGACTACAGCAAAAACCTGAAAGCAAGCTGGATGCCCAGTGATTCCCAGTGGAAAACTGGGCAGACAGCACAATTGCACCTCACCCCACAGCTCTTGGCTGCTCCTTTGCAGATGGGACTGAGAGAAAAGTACCAGAAGGGACAGTGTACCTTCTAAACACACAAGAAAATGGCTCCTTGTACATCTTCTTTGGTGCTTTCCTACCACTTCTCTTCAGCTTCACACTCTCCTACTAGGTATACTGACTCTACATGAACTCACAAATGCAGTGAGGATTGAGGGAAGGGTAATGTCCTTTTTCTGGAACGAACTGATGTGTAATCTTGAGTATAGACTGCTCTATGGGAAAGTGAGCCAACAAAGGTGTTCACCCATTGCCCATCTCTTCCACCTCACATCCCTGCCACATGCTTTTGCCCATGGTGCCTGTGCCATGGGGTCCACCCCCAGGACACCACAAAGGTGCCAAAGAGCAGAAGCAGAACATTTTTTAACTGCCACTACATATATGTAAAAGCAGAGCCATCCCAGGCTAGCTAATTCTCAGTGACACTGACCTTCACAGGAAGACAATGAGCAGTGAGGCTGACCTAGATCTACCTGCCTCAGACGGTCAGTACCACTCCTTGTCTTTCAAAGACAGGACCAAGTTCAGTGAGTGACAAAACCCAGCATTTGCTGCTTTCCAAAACTTGCAGAAGGCTCCTGCACAGGTGCAGAAGCCACCCTGACAAGAACAACGTTGTGCACGTTGGAAAATCTTTTTGGTTGAAGGCAGACGACAGCAGGGGCTGAGTAGTTTGTCACCATGGGCAGAGCATAGCCTGACATTTCCAAGCCTTGTTCAAGTGACTGCAAAGGACAACGTGAAGGAAATTTGTCCTAGCAAATGGCCTGGATCATTAACATTACCAAACGGGACCGACCTTTTGGTCACAGAGGATGAATGATCCCAGCTGAAGGGGATGTGCATGACACATGCAGGGGGCAGCCAGGCCCATGAGAACTTGCATACTTTACAAAAGGGGTTGCAGGGAGCCAGTTTTACCAAGAAAGGCAATCTGCAAAGTCCTTTTTTGCACAGATTAGCAATTGAAAGTCCAGGATGCTGATGTCCTGCTGAAGGATCACAGCAGGTCTTTCTGAAGACAAATAATGTTATCTGAATCCAGATCTCTGCCAGTTTGGCCCAATTATTTTAACAAAAAAACTGCTCTGATTACAGGAACTGCACAAGAGCAGATTATACAATTGCCAATATACAAGCATCCCATTTAAGTATACTGCCCATATGGCCTATCACTCTTGCTACTAACAGAAGCAATTTAACATTGGACCAATGAGGTCAAGGAGTTCACCAGCTCAGAAAAAGTGAAGGGTATGTCCATGTACTTCTCGTCCTACCAAGGATTCAGTCAAACAATAAACCTGTTTATTAAAAGCAGGATGCAATTCTTTTCGTATGAGCAGAACTGAACATTATTCTGTCTGTTCCAGGAACATGAAAAATGGTGGTTGTTCTTGCTGCTTTATTGTGAACCAAAATGAAATGTTTCTTCTCTGAAATCAAAAGTAAAAACAATTTACTTCTACTTTCTCCTTCCTTCTCATCCAGCTGAGGATACTTCTAAGAGAAAGAGCTAATTTTGCCACCATGCATAAATGCATTTGAACAAAAAGCACTCGCCAGCTCTTCTTTCTCTCTTAATCCCAAACCCAGAGATAGTCTCCAATTATCATACAAGTCTGCAAAGCGAGAATGCAATATGAAAAGAAATACAATCCCATAAGAAGACATGATATGCCTCTCAGGATACCTCACTTTAATTTTTGGATCTGCCACAGAAATCAGTGATGTCACAATTCGTATCTGCCCCCATTCCCCTGAAAGCAAGTCTGATCACTCTTAGTACAGGTTGTCTCTTAGTAAGTCTGAACACTCATGCTCAGCAAGAAAACGGGGACTGGGGGAGGCTTTCTAAGGTAGCTGTTGCCCGAAGGTGGCTGGGCATCCGCTGTTGCCCAAAGGTGGCTGGGTATCCATCTGCTGCTGAGAGGTGGTTGGTGGATGCTGTTGCATCACTTGTTTTCCTTTTTTTTTCCACACACTTGTTAAACTGTCTTTATCTCGACCCTTACATTCTTCTTGCTTTTGCCCTTCGAGTTCCCTCCCCCATCCTGCTGTGGGGGGGAAAGGAGGGAGCGAACGGCTGGCCAGGGGCAACCCTCCAGTTTCCAACCTTGTTTAACAAACAATACCAAAATGGCCTTCCTTACTCCAGGGTGAATAAATGTTGTGAAGGAGCTGTAACTGCCAGTTGCTGTGCCCACAGTTGCTGGCAATGGGAGATCCCTGACCTGAGCTGGAGAGTTAATAATGTTGAATTCTCAGCTTGCGCTTTGTATCTTTTGATGCTTTTCCAAGAGGTCTGTGTCATGATCTTAATGTTAGAGGGAAGTGAGGGAGCAAAGCTCTCATTTCAGTTGCTCAGGCTTCTCCATTCAAGGGACCCCAGTGTCTGCAACACTCCTCAGATGCTCCTGATCTCTTCCAGCAGGAGGGTCTGTCTGTCTGTCCATCTCTCCAAGATGTCTGGGGAGTCCATGGTGACCAGGCTTTTCACCAGAGACAGATGAAGTGAGTTTTCCAAAGCCACCCTGGGAGGGCTGGGACAGCGATGAGAAGTTTGATTCTTCTATCAGTAGTGTGCAAGCATTTACACATCCAGTGTAAGCGTCCCCAGCATTTCATGCTGCAGGGGTTTGTGCCTCTAAGTTAAGGACCCCAAGGATTACCCAGCACTTTGTTTAGTACCCACTAAGGTTTTTGGTCCTTGACTCTTATGGTTTGGGACCCTTATGGATGCTCGGTCTCTCATCGCTGTTGGTCCATTGCTGTCTCATCCCTGCATGGGACAGGTGAGGGGCTTCATTCACCTTACAAACCCCTGCTGTGCTGGCTATCCCTGGCCCCTGCAGACACCCTTCATCCCAGCCCGGAGGTGGGGAATCTGTTTGGCCAGGGCCAGGGCTCAGAGGGCTGCTTCTCCAGCACAGCCCTTCCCCAACCACACACCCAGGGCATTGCCTGTGCCCCTGACCCTGCTGCTGTGCCCCCCCACCCCCGGGCACCCCAGGATCCCCTTGCAGTGCCTGGCAGCGATGAGCAGGAGCTGCACGAGTAGCACTGACCCTGCTGAGGTCCCGCAGCCAGCTGGGGTGCGCAGAGAGGCAGCCCCCTTGCTTGTGTGAGGCCTTGGGCGCGTGCGAGGTGCTCATGAGTGGTGGCTGGGAGGGCACTGGCTGCTCATGTGAAGGCTGGACAAGGCACTAGGTACCTCCAGGTTGCTCATGGGAGGGGATGGATGCTCCTTGGGTGCTTGTGCAAGGCACTGGGTGCACACAGGGTGCAGCAGAGGGAAGAGGAAGGGTTTTTGTGCAAGGGGCCGGGTCTGCCTCCCCTCCCCACTGGCCCATGGGGACACAGGTGGCCAAGGGACCCAGGCATCTAGGTGACCCCTCTTCAATTCTACATACCCCCACTGCCTCCCCCCAGGAACACAGGCATCTGTCCCTGTTGTGCCCCATCCCCACCCCACACACAGACAGGGGACGTAAAGCACAGCTCACACATACTTTATTTATTGTCCCCAACTGTGACAAAGGGGCTGTCCCCAGCATGTTCCCAGGCATGAGGGGACGTCACCGAGGTGGGGTATGACATGGTATGTCACTGGGGCTGCAGGGACAACACGGGGTGTCAGCACACACTGAGGGTGTCACTGGTTTGGGGGGACAATGTGGGCTAGAGGTGGGAGACATGGGGTGACCCTGTGTGGGGGCATAGGACGTTCTTGTGTGTTGCCATGTGGGGGAGGACACATGCAATGTCCCCATGTACATGTGGGGAGTCATAGGGTACAGGTCTGTCCCCAGATATATAACGGGACCTAAGACATGTCCCCCTCTCAGAGATGTCCCCACTTGGCTGTGCCCCATGGTGACACAGCTGTCCCATGTCCCTGCATCCCCCCACTACGTGATGCCACGTCCTGTACCTCAACCCATGCCCCTGTGTGCCCCCATGTCCTACCCGCGCTCGCAGATGAGCTCGACGACACTGTGCTCCATGGGGACGGGATCGAGGCAGCGGTGGGCAGCGCTGGCGGCCACCTCATCCAGCAGCCCCTGGACCACCCGCTCGTCAGCTGCAAAGCGCCAGAGGTAGAGCTGCAGGTAATGGCCGTCCACCTGCACCTGCTGCAGCCCAAAGCGCCCCAACGTCCGCAGCCGCACACACTCCAGCAGCGTCTTTAGGCTGATCTTGATTATCCCAGTCAGCACTGATACCTGGGACATGGGGGTAGCAGGGACATGTGGCACAGGGGGGGCCAGAAGGCCCCCCTGAGTCACATCTGCATGGGCATGTGGGGACATTGGGGACGCCCCTCTCCAGGCCATCAGCTCCTAGGACGCTCTCATCCTGGTCACCAGTCCCAAGGGATCCCCTCAGTCCTGACACATGGGATGTGGGGACACTGGGGACATGTGTCACAGGGGAATGGGGGCTCCATCGGCCTGGATTCTTCAAGCGCAGGGAGGTCCCAAGTCCCATCAGCAATGGGCATATGGGTGACAGGAGGGATACCCTTGTCCTGGCTGCCACCCCCAAGCTTGGACACATGGGACAGTGTGACATAGAGGACACATGGCACAGGGGGATGGTGACACGCTTGGCCTGGCTGTTGGGAACACAGGGAAGCCCCAAGTCAAGCCAGAGTAGGGACACAAGGACACACCTGCCCTCATCATCAGCCGCAGGGACCCCCTGTGTCCCAATACCTAGGACAAAGGAGCATCAGGGGACAGTGGGAACACCCTTGTCCTGGTCATTGGCTCCTGCGGATGCCCTGGGCCCCAACACCTGGGTCATGGGGGACACCAGGGACATGTGACAGCTGGGAAGGTGGGCAGTTTAGGGGCCCTTGGGGATATGGGGACCAGGGGGGCCCTTGGGGACATGGGGATGTCCCCATGGCCTCACCTTGTTGAACTCGACAGGGCTGAAGATGTCAACGCGTTCGGAGAAGAGCTTCTGGATGTTGCTGAGCAGGTGGGTGTCCATGGGGGCACTGGGGATGGTGACACCAGGACAGTCAGGGACATGGGGCCAGTCACATATTTGAGAAAGCCAGGGGATGTGGGGGCAGGGACAGAGGGACTGTCAGGAGACACAGGGATGGGGACACCGAGATGGTCAGAGGATGCAGGGATGGTCAGGAGATATTGGGACGGTTTGGGGACACAAAGACAGGAACATGAGGATGGGCAGTGGATGTGGAGACAGTCAGGGAACGTGGGGATGGTCAAAGACACAGAGACAAGACAATCGCGGGATGCAAGGCACTTGGGGATCATCAGGGGATACTGGGACAGTCAGGGGGAACGTGGGGATGGTTGGGACATACGGGGATCAGAAATTATTGGGACAGTTTGGGGACTTGAAGAGGGTCACGAGGAAGACACAGTGGGTACCACAGGGGTGACACAGCGGCCCTGGGGTGACCAGAGAAGGCCCAGGGGGTGGCCGAGAGGTGTCTGGGTGACAGGGCTGACCTGGGGGTGTAGCTGGGGGCATAGCGCCCAGGTGCCCGTGAGCTGCTGTAGACGGAGAAGGCACGCCGGCTCGAGTCGCTGCTCTGCGCCCGCCGCACCCCCTCCTCGAAGAGCTGCCCAACCTGCGGCACCGCACCCTCTCAGTGCTGGTATCCCAGAATCCACCCAAAATATCCTCTGGGACCGTTTCCCCCCCACTGCCCCTGCCAGGATCCCTCAAATCCTCTGTGACCCTCCCAAACCCTTCTGGGACCCTCAAAGATCCTGAAGGACCACATGGGGATCTTGGGCATCTCCTCTTGACCCTTCACGGACTTCAGCTCTCCGCCACCAAGACCCTCTGGGACTCCCAACTCTCCCAGGAACCCTCTGGGACATCTGGAAACCACCGGGGACTTCAAGGACCCCTGCAGAGGCCCTCTGGGGACTTCCTAAAGTCCTCGAGGACCTTATGGGGACCTCAGGGCCTCTCCATGGACCCTCCGGGACACGTGGGACCCCCTGGGGGACTTCAGGACCATCCCCAGCCCCTCTGGGCTCCTGGTGTTGCCCCAACCTGGACATCGATGGCGGTGATGTCCTCGACCACGCGCTTCATGACAGCACGAACGTTGCGGGGCTCGACGGTGCCCAACCAGTCTCGTGTCTCCACGCTCTTCCTAAGCATCTGTGCCACTGCGGCACCCTGGACCTGCACGTAGTGGTCGAGCAGCCGTTGCGCCGCCCCCCGCGCCTCTGCACACAGTGCCGGTCCCGGTGTCACCACTGGGCCTGTGTCCTGGGAGGTGCAAGGGACATGAAGACGTGTGGAGATGTGTAGGAATACCACCCGACACCTCTGCGCACAGCGTTGTCCCCACCATCTCCACTGGCCCTGTGGCCTGGGGATACAAGGGACATGGGACATGTGGGGATGCCTCCCATGCCTCTACCATCTGATGTCCTGGGGGCACAGGGACGTCAGGGGACACATGGGATGCTCTTCAGGCCACCCCACCTGCAGCAGCATCGCTGCCATCCTCATATCCTTGGGGCATCTGGGGGGGCTTGGGGACATACAGAAGCCCCTTGGGTACATTTGGGAGACACTGGCACAGGCAAGGACCCTTCTGCCTCCACGTGCACTGCCATCCCCAGGGTCATATCCTGGATGGACATGGGGCAACAGCAGGGCACAGGGAGGGACTTGGGGACATTTTGGGGTCCCTCAGGGACATCTGGGGGCACACAAAGACAGAAGGAAGATCCCATACCTCCACACACACCACGGTACCCACCACTGTGTCCTGAATAGATGCTGGGACACAGAGGGATGCAGAGCCATTTTGTGACATCTTGGGGACATTCAGGGTCCCCTTAGGGCCATTTTGGGGCCAACTGGGGAAGTTTTGGGGGCTCACCTGAGGAGGAAACTGTTCATCGGTGAGAGTGAGAATGTAGCTGATGGTGGTGGCCTCATAGTCAAGGCAGAGGCGGGCAAGGAGCAGCAGCAGGGCTGGGGGTGCCGCGGGGGCCCCCCGCTCAGCTGGGCCATCGGCGAAGCCCCGGGCGGTGCGGCAGAGCCAGCGCACGAAGGCCACAACCAGCCCTTCGCGCACTGCCTCCACGCAGAACTCCCCCTGTGACCAAAAATGGGGGGTTACACCCCAAAAATACCACCCTGGAGCCCTGAAAAACCACAAACTACCCTGTACAATCTCCAAACTGCCCCAGTGACCCTCAAACTGCCCCGTGCTACCTCCAGATTGCCCGTGACCCCCCCAGTCTGCCTTGTGCAAGCCCCGACCTGCCCTGTGCAACACCCAAACTTCCTTGTGCCAAACCCAGATTGCTCCAATGACCCACCAAATGCCCCACGCAACTGCCCAAACCGCCCCACGCCGCCCCACAGCCCACCTTGAAGTAGGGCAGGCTGGCGAAGGCGACATCCTTGGCAGTGAAGAGCTGCACGTAGGCCAGGACAGCCTTGAGCTGGCCAAGAACGGAGGAGGCGAGCGTGGCCAGCAGGTCGGGCAGGCCGGGACCCTCCTTGCCGGGGGGCCGGGGGGCGGCCAGCGCCTGGCGCACGTCACCCAGGCACCCCAGAAAGAAGGTCTGCAGTGCCCACAGGTAGCGATCCACCCGCTCGCGCGCTGCCCGGGCCACTAGTGCGGCACCTGCCTCGGCCCCGGCCGCAGGCAGCAGCTCAAGGAGGGCGCGAAGGCGGCGGTGGAAGCGGTCGAGCGCCCGCACCAGCAGCGAGGTGTCGCCCAGGCCCCGCTCCAGCGCCAGGCGCCGCTCCAGCAGCTCAAAGTAACGGGTAGTGAGGGTGGCGGCAAAGGCTTCCAGGCGGCCATCCCCAGCCCCTGGGCGTCCCTCAAAGAGGCTGCGGTATGAGGCCGTGAGGAGGCACAGGTTGCCCACAAAGGCAGAGCTTCCACGGTCAACGAAGTCAAGGATGTCGGAGGCGGGGGGCGGCGTGGCGGCGGTGGCGCCAGAGGGGTCAGCTGGGTGCAGCTCAGCCTCCAGCGCCGCCAGCTCAGCCTCGAGGCGGGCGCCGGCGTGGCTCAGGAACTCCTCGCACAGCTCCTCAGGTGGCTCTTCCAGCTGCAACAGCATCTCCACGCACTCGGTGAGCTCCTTGGGGTCCAAGGTGTCATCCCTGAGGGGGTGGGGGAAATGAGGGGGTTACTTGGGGATGGTGGCAGGTTCCGGGGTTAACAGTGGCACAGCAAAAAAATGGAATAAGCAATAAAGGTCATTAGTAGGCTTCAGAGTAAACAGTAATTATTCAAAAAACAAAAGGGAAAAAAAATACTTAATAGCATCAGCATGTTCCAAAGTTAACAGTGGTTACAGTAATACAAAAACTCACTAAAGATAACTCTCACCTCACTAAAGTAGGTTCCAACATTTACAATAATAATGAAAAATCACTAAAACTCCTCAGTAGGTTCCAGAATTATCCCTTTACCATAAACACATGAGAAAAAAAACATGTAGCGGAACCTTTTAAAAGCTCTCAGTAGTGATCAGAATTATCCCCCTTCCTCTATGAATGTTATGCACGAGGCGTGGTTCCTGGGGTTGTTATTGATATGCTCCAGGGTAAATGCCCCCCTCCCTAGGATGTTTCTTGGGGGCTGTTATCATTAGGCTCCAGACCTGACACCCCCGACCCCTTGACAAACTGTCTCCTGCAGCTGTTACCAGTAGTCTTCAGAGTTAACATACCATGACCACCACCACCCCTCCAAGAAGGCTGTTTACTAGAATGGCTATCATTAGTCTCCAGAGTGAACCCCGCAAAGGCTGTTTCCAGAGCATCAGTAGGCTCCAGAGCAAACATCCCCCAAAACCCCATTTCCCACAGCTGCTGTCAACAGGCTCCAGAGTGAACGCACCGGAGTCGCGTGCGGAGGCGCTGGGCCAGCTCGGCCATGATGGCGTGGCTCTCGTCCTCGATGGCGCGGAAGGAGGGCAGGTGGCGGTAGTGGCGGAGCACAGCACGGGCACGGGCGTGGCAGCGCAAGGCCCGCACAGGCTCTGCCCCTGGTGCTGCCCACCGCCGCAGCCGCCCCGGCACCTCCACCAGGGACTGCAGCTTCCGCAGCAGTGCCTGCACCCCTGGGGGGGGTCAGGGGCAGAGTTAGGCATGGGGGCAAGAAAGTTATTGGGGTGGGATTAGCAAATGTGGGCGCGGCCAGGGGCTG
>NW_010972672.1:298079-299784 GCF_000737465.1 Haliaeetus leucocephalus
TGGATAGGCCCCTCAGCCCTCCCGTCCATTATCTGCCCTCCAACCGCCCAGTTCTGCCACATAACCCCCAGATCTGTCCCCCGAGGTCCCCCCAGTCCCCTTCAATCTACCCCCACCTACAACATCTGACCCCTAGGGTCCCCTCAGCCCCCAGATCTGCCCCCCCAAGCCCAAAGGTTTAACTCCCAAGGCCTTCCCCAACCCCAAGATCTGACCCCAACCCACCAGATCTGCCTCCTGGGGTCCCCCCGACTCCGTACCGGCAAGCTGGGCACCACGGCGGTGCCGGTCCTGCAGCGCTGCGCTGACACGGGCACTGGAGGTGCTGATGGCAGCCATGTTGGCAGCCAAATCATCCATCTCTGCCTCCATGCGTCGGAAGTCGACCTTCATCTTTCGGATGGTGTCTGGGGAGAAGGAACCAAACACTTGGGTCCCTCGGCTGCCCAGGGCCCCCCCCCCAGTCCCTCCCGGATGCCTGGGTTTCTCCTGCTGGGTGCTCACCAGTAGCGGAAATGAACTTGTTGTAGTTCTCGTAGAGCAGCGTCTGCATGTCACTGTCGAGGGCGCGGATCTCCCGCCCCAGCGCGGCCTCACGGGCCAACAACTGCCCCAGGGGGCATTCGCTGCGCACCTGGAGGGGGCAACACTGCACAACTGCCCCCCAACCCCACTTCCCCGCCGTGGGGCCCCACTACCCTCTGCGGTCCTCCAATTTACCCCCTGCAGCCTCCAATTGTCCCCCTGGGGTCCTCAACTGGCCCCCTGGGGCCCTAACTGCCCTCTGTAGCCCTTCTGGGATCCTCAGCTGCCCCCCCAAACCCCTAACTACCCCCCTCAGAGCCCTAACTACCACCTGGGGAGCCCTAACTGCCCCCCAGGCCCCTAAATGCCCCCCTGCCCCGGCTCCCTTCTGGGATCTGGAAATGTCCCCCAGAAGTCTCCTTCTGCCCTCTGAAGCCTTCCTGGGATCCTCACCTGCCCCCCCAGGCGCCCTAACTGCCCCTGGCCCTCCCAACCACTCAGAGGGGCCCAATACTGTCCTCATAGAGAAACACACGGTATCCTGAAGAGTGTCTATGGAAGAATATCTACAGGGTCCCCGCAGGGTCCCTTTGTGGGGTCCCCTTAGGTTCCTGGGGGTGGCCTGGGGGTCCTTCGGGGGCCCTGCAGAGTCCCTCTGGCCGGGTCCACGGGGCGCGCCCAAGGACCCCTTTAAGGGGCGCCAGGGACCTTTTCAGGGGGTCCCACAGGGCTCCCACCGCCCCCTTCGGGGGGCCCTGCAGGGTCCCTGGGGCCGACCCGGGGGTCCCCGGAGCTCCCTCTCGGGGGTGGGGGGGTGTCTGCGGCCTGGGTCTCCACCACGACCTGGGGGGCTCCCGCGGGGGGGGGTGGTGGTGGTGGTGTGTGAGGTCGCTGTGGGGTCAAAGGTCACCTTCGTAAGGAAAACTTCCGGGTCGAAGTGGGGCCCGTTGATGTCGGTGGGGTCCGGGGCTGCCTCCATCGCCTCCGCCGCGGACGGGCCGTAGTACCGCTGGAGCGGCCCGTGAGGACGCCGCCACCCGCTACCGCTGCCGGCCTCGGGGCTACCCCCAGCCCCGCTCCCCGCCACCTCCACCTCCGCCATCGCGCCGGCACTTCCGGCCGTCTCCGTTACTTCTGGCCCTTCCCCTAAGCGTCACTTCCGCCGGAGCGTCCCCACGTC
>NW_010972672.1:299794-307794 GCF_000737465.1 Haliaeetus leucocephalus
ACCCCCGCGGGGGTGGGGAGGTGGAAGGCGGCACCAGCCCCCGAGGGGGGAGCAGCCGGTGGCAACGCCGGCCCCGGGTCCCCCCGCCGCCCCTCCAGCCGCCCCTGCCCACCTCCGTGCCTCCCCGGTGTCCCCACGAGCGCCCTGCGGCCCCTCGTTCCCTCATTTCCAGGTGACACTGAGCGGGTCGCCGTCCCCGCGGCGCTGCACGATCCCCCCCCACTCCCCCCGCCTGCAGGGTCCCTCTCCGGGTGCCGGGGTGTCTGGGGACAGCACAGGGGACACGTCCCGTCCCCCCGGCTCCCCCAGTCGCCCTCTTGCTCCTCCTCGTTGAGGGCTGGCAATGGGCCACCAGCCGATGCCGGCCACGGGGGTGCTGGGGACGGGTTTGGGAGAGGGATGTCGGGGACATCAGGGAGGTCGGGGACGTGGACACCGAGGATGTCAGCTCCAGCCGTCACTTTGCCCTGCGGGATGGTGTGGGCGTGTCGCTCCATTTTGCATCAAACACAAGATCTTTCCTTTCAGCAGCCTTCTAAAAAACACTCAAGGGATGTATTTTACCCGCCCCTAAGCCCCTCTTCTCTTGCCTTCACATTCCTGTCCAAAAAGGGGAGAAATGCCCATCAGTAACAGCAGCAGACCATCAGAAGTATCCTGCTAACACAGGAGGTATCCAACAAGCCTGCCACCAGCACCAGGGGAGTTAGCTAAAAGTGCCCGGGCACACACATAGCAACACACGGCAAACGGCAAACGCATGCGCGTCAACTCGCCATGCTGGATGGCCTTCACTGAGGACAAGGCATCACGGTCACTTTTTTTTCTTCTCACTTTTCCCCTTCCCAGTGACGCTGATCAAGCCCCAGGCACCTGCAGCCTCCCTGAGACCTGCAATCCCCGTCTTCAGACAATTAAGTGCTACTAATTCCAGTAAACAATTATGAGCATATGGATTCAGAAAGCGATTACTTTTGGTATTTCATCTTGTCCCATTATTAGCAAAGAATTTTTTTCATGTTTGCTGCAGCGATCCCAGATGCATGTTACACACTTTAGCTAGTGTGTTAATTGTGGCATTAGCATTCAAGAAAAGCACACATTCTGCATGTAATGACTCACCATAACCATGTGGAGATGAACCTTTAGATGGCACTGCAAAACCACGCTTAAAATAACAGTTCACAGCCAGGTTCTAGTTCTTGGTTTGTTACAACTTCAATAAAAACACCCCCAAATATTTTGTGTACTTTCACCTTGAGCTGGGGTGTGTGTGAAAGGAAGATCTGCTCTCTCTAAATTTTATGCCTCAGAAAAAACATTGTAACATTAGGACTATGGCCAAGCACTGAAACCAAAATAAACGAGTTACTCAAATAACTAGACGTCTAGGAAATGTTGCAGGGCTGGGTGGCAGGCTGTCTTCCAGAGAGTATGTCCCAATGCTAATTCTGTTACGTACTTGATCCTGCAGCCTATCGTGCTGCTTTCAACGACTGCGTTGCTATTTTGATTAACCCGTATTCTGAATTCTTCCTTCTGTCAGATTTTGCACATCCTCAGCACATTCGCTGTTGTGCAAGATTCTTTTGCAATATGCCTACAGGTTACACATCCTAACTCAGTTTTTCCAAGAACTTCCTCATGTTGCAGCTCTAAGTGTCAGAGGCTTGAGCATGGTTACATGGTGCTATAACCGGTTCCTGAAAGAAGACTCCATACACAGATAAATCCTCCTGATGGAATTCACTGCCTGGCAATGCTTATGCCACTTCCTTTGCGCACTGAAGCCTTTGCTCCAGCCATGCGCCAACACCTGATGGTGGCAAACGCCGCACCAGCCAGGAGAAGCAGGTGGCGGGAGTCCGAGGCAAGAGCCTGGAGAAGTGCCTGGAGCAGCAGAAGAGTGTATGGTGCCCACAGGGTCCTACAAATGCTGCCTCCAAGTGTGCGGCTGCACTGGGGTGGGAATTGGAGGGGGGCACAACTCACCTGAGGTTCAAGAACCTTTAACTACAATTTTTCAGTTTAAAACCCCTGAGGTTAATTAAATACGGATTTTTCTAAATAATTTTTTTGAGTTCTAGAGGAGTTCAAAGACTCAGAGACAAAGCATTAAAAATAGGAAAAGGTTTCCTTTGCAAAGAAAGGCCAAAGGCAAGTCAAATCCGGACTAACAGTTGGACTACTTGGTACCTAGACCAACACAGAAAGATATTAAAGACCGTTCCTCCCTGCAGCTCAACTTCTGAAGTATTGCTTGTTCAAAGAGAATACTGGAGATACAAGTCACCTGAAATGGCACAGGCAGATGTTGCAGAGCAATGAATGACCTGCTCCTTCCGAGCTGGGGCAGCTCTGCTCAAATCTCCCTATTTCACTTCATGGAAGATGTGCTGTTTCTTGGGATAACGTTGAAATTGGGCTTTGAGGCAGCAGGTTCTCTACAGTTCAAGTAGAACAACTGAGTGATTTGATCTTGTATTTAGCCTTGCTAACACTTAGAGCACAAGTAAAAAAAAATTGAGCAAAAAGTTCGAAAACCAGAGCTTTATTTACAACAGTAAAAGCAAACCCAAATCACCACCATTATGAGGACCAGGCTGTTCCAGTGGCCTTTCACCAGAAGTTATGTGTTTCAGAAAATCAAAACAAAGTCCATCAATTCACCCATCATTCTTCCAAACAGAAAGAGTTCAGAGCTGCCACATCTTACCAGAGAAGCAGGAAGAAGAACCAAAGAAAGTCATTGCTGCCTCCTTTCTACTTGCTTTCCTTGCACATTTTCCCCCAAATGTAGAAAAGACACCTAATCCAGTTAGGGTAGTATTTCGTTAGCAGTTTGATACAGCTGGAACAAAGGGCAACACAGTCCATTTACAGATCTGGACCCAGGTTAGTCCAAGGACAAAGGAATTCCTAATGGGTACAAGGGGAAGGCCAAAGGAAACATCCAGCCGTTGATGAATATAGGTTTGCTGGAGAGGAGAAAGACTGTAAAATCAGAGGAGGAATGCTTTAGTCCTGGAGAGGTGGTTGTTACAGGAAGATAAGAGAAGCAAGTAAGCAAAGACTTCCAACAAGGAAAACCAGTACACATGAGCAACTGGTACAGAAAACAGACAAGATGAAACACGGTAGCTCTGCTCAGCTGCTTTGGAAAGTGAAAGGTTTATACAACAGGCAGTGGAGGTTTGTCTGAAAAGAAAAAGTGGTTTAGATTTCTTTTTAGATTTTTTTTTTCTTTCTCCCAACAGGCACAGTATTTTTAAAGTTACAGATCTCTTACTTCCATCATAGGCAGACTTAAATAATTCAGCTATGGAAGAATACAGCTGGGGTCGTGATGTGAGTGAGCAGCCCAACAATCAGCCCAACGACAGGCAAAGAGGGTGAAGGGAAGATGGAGTTCCCAGCTACTGCACTCCCAGAGCTGCACGCACCACCTCAGGAGAGGAAATCTGGCATGCATTGCATGTTCATCGGGAACAACTGCTTTGTGAACAAAACTGGTAGGGATGTGCCTTGCCACAAATCTCACAGGAGCTTGCAGGCAGGGATCCCCCAAAGCACCATGAAAGGCAAAGCGAGAGTTTCTTAGGTTACCTTCTACATGAATAAATAAACAAACAAATCAACCCTTTGATCAAATCCTTCCTTGACCTCCCACCACCACCCCAACAGCACTGTTTAGGAGTCTTGCTTGACTTCAACCTCTGCTTTTATTTGCACATCTTCCCAAAGTGCTCTAGTACCAGGGTACCATAATAACAGAAATTAACTGGACCTTTTGCTATCAGATTTTCTTCACACTGATTTAATAGTCTAAGGGAATGCATTTGCAAGTGTGTCGGAAGGTACTGGGAGATACTACACATGTGTAAATCAAGGTGGCTTATGGACTTTGGCCCCCCTTTCTTGCAGGGTTCATCCCAGCTTTACCCAGAAGGATGATAAAGAAGACCAAGCTAGCATTTCAATAAAGTCTTGCTCCTCTGCAACTCTTCACTGCAACAATTAGAGAGTATCAGGGTCCAGATCTACTGCTAATTTCATTTCAAAGCAGTACAGATTTAATTTCAACCCATGGACACCAAGGATATTAACAGATCTCCAAGTCAAGGGGAAGCTGAGACCAGGTATCAGCTGAGGTGCCACACTGGAATGTAAGTCACACGTTCATACTTCCAAATCTCATAAATCAGCATCCTAAACTCCACAGCTTCCAAAGCTCAGCTGGTTTATTAAACTTTTGAGTATCAACAAGTGTCCGGATTTGTCAGCCACATTTTCTCACAAGCCTATTACCAAATATCAGTAAGGGAGGTAACACAAAAGCAGCCTGTAAAAATAGGCCGCAAGATGTGGATGACAACGCAAGAGATAAAGGCATAAGCATTTGACAACATCAAAATCATGTTATACATGAAAATCTATTTAGAATCAAACATACTCATTTTATAAAGAGATGTCTGAGACCAGCTAGAACAATGACAAGCAGCTGGTGGAAAGAAAAGTTGTTTGGAAGGTCTGTCTGGAACATCTCAAAAGACTCCACCACAGGGCAGACTGAGAAAGGTGTTGAACGAGTCTGTCAATTGTTGTGTTTTTGTTCTGTACAACTTGCAGAACAACAAGCTCAAGTCCCTGCTTTGGACACAAGATAGTAGAGGATGAAGAAAACAACAATCAGTCCTGCTGAAACAGAACAGAGCAACTTGCGATTATCCCTCCCGGACCGTGTCATGGTGGAGAAACGCTTCACGCTGCCGGTTAGCAGGCCAGTCACACTCATAAAATCTGAATCCTGAATGAGAAAGAAAATTAAGATGGAGGCATTATAAACAGACGAAGATAACCCTGAAGAATCTCCCACTTTCTGGCTAAAAGACACTTGCACAGGGAACTGCACAGTAGCTGCCCATCTCTCTGCACCCATTGCGTCTCTCTCAGAAGGTCCTTCCCCTCCTGTGCTCAGGCTTCAGGAGCAGCACCATTCCCACCGCGCTTAAAACAGGGAAATGAAAAGACAGAGGAAGGTTTGCTCCAAACATAAAACAAACTGCCTCCCCTTTTTTAAAACAGGGTCAAACTACCTGCTGCTGGACTGTTCAGTTGTACTCATGCAGCTTATTCTGCTTGGAACAGCTTGTTAACTGCAACACTACAAGTGAGCACTTCATCCAAAGGAAATGTCCCTACATGAAGCTAGTGCCATTCATGTACACCGGGGCAGGCTCACAAGCACAGAAAAAGGTGCAATTTCGTGCTGTTAGTTCTATTTTTTCTTCAGCATGGGACGGCATGCACGTGCAACTCTGCCAGAGGGTGGCAAACAATTCTCAAATTAATGCAGTTCAGGCACTTTCATTTTGACTTCTGGTCTGTTTTCCTTATCCACAAACTACTCAGAGCTTCTGTTCATGTTGCTCCTGAAATGCTTCAAAACCTTCTCTGTAACAGAAGCACAATTTCATACTGATTGAGGGCTCCTCCTTTAAAGTCTTTTGCCATTACACCTTTTATTCAGACTCTCCATTCTCCTGATTTTCGGGCTGAGCAAATATCCATTTCAGACACTCCAACACTGTCAGCATACATCATTATTAAGCTTCCAAGCTGAGCTCACACCTTTGACTCAACTGGTTCAACACTACAATTATCTTTTCTCTCACTTCCACGCACCAGTTCCCCAGATCCAACACATGCAGAAAAGGCTCTCCAAGCATGAGTGTTATGCTGCTAATCTCCTTCTCAAATCTCTGGGCTGGACACCCTTCCTCACAATTCAGTTAACAGATTACCTTTCTCCTAAAAAGCCTCAGAAGGTAACCCCTCTCCTACAAGACTGTGCTATTCTGGCCTTTCCCCAGTGCACTGGGGATTTTCCATCAGCAACCAAAGCTTAAGAGGCAGATTACTCTGGAAAGCGATTTTGGTTTTATCGGGTGTTGTGTGTCAGAAAGATGATAGAACAGGGCACCGAACAACCTAAGTGGACCCAGAGCATCAGCTTTGCTCCTTCCAAAGATGTCAGTGAACTACAAAGTCCTGACAGGTAGTCTGTGTTTCAGGTGTTGCAGTAAGTAACCCTTACAGATTTATACAGCAACACCAAAAATCGCAAGAGCAGCTGAGGAACAGGCCCATCTCCCAGCATTAGCCACAGGAGGCAGCTCTTTAATCCCAGTAAAGAGGTAATCTCCATCTGTATTTCTGAAGTGTGCTGTCCTACATCAGTCTTTCCTGATGCTAGATACCAACTGTGTCACCCATTTGGACAAAGTGATACCAGCAGCTGCTAAGTACCTGATGTTTATATATCAAGAAGTCCACTGGAAACGGGTTTAGTTACATTTCTTGGTTTGGTAAACTGACCACTGGGATCTAACTTTGTCTGCTAACTTTGAACTGCTATTAAACTTTCACAGTTAAAGTAACTGCTGAGAGCCAGCACAAAAAAGTCATGCTTTTTACATTTCACTGGTTCCTTACCATGCCATCCAGGTAACGGTTTTGTTCGTCAGCATCTTTGTCAATATCCAGAGCCAGCTACAGAGGATAAGGGAGGAAACGGGGATTAATGAACTTTTAATGTAGAGAGAACCTCTAATACATCTAGTAATGGTAAAATTTGAAATGCACATTAGAAAAGCAAGCCACTGCTTCCCCATCTCCTACACAGACAGACAGAGGCTTGTTTGGCAGAGGAGCAAGATTCTCATTTCAGATTCAGGTTACTGAACTTCTTCAGCTCTGCAGCGCTGAAAATAAAGTTTGACTGTCTGAAACTGTCATATATAAGACAGGAGCATTTAAATGCTGGGACACAACAGCAGGAAGTCAGAGTCTTCCCTCCTACAAGACGAGTCACTGATTTCTATTAAGCTCTAAATCAAAGTATTTGATGTTAGTAGGAACAAACTAGCTTTAAGAACACCACTTACATAGAGACACGTGTATTTTTCAAAACTAATTTACCTACCTTTTTATTATGACTTTTTTCCCCAAGGAGGTGTGCTTAGCAATACCCCTCTGTGCAGCTTTTATGTTTCTCTCTGTGCCTAAAACTCCTTCTCTCAGTGCCACAAACCCCACATCATTCCCGTTAGATGATGTTGCTACACCTCAAAAGGAAAGTGGAAATTCATAAACCCGTCCCTGGCATTTCACAAGTGAAAGTTAACCATTATATCACCAACAACTAAGAGCCATTAATACATAGGAAGCCCTCTGTATTGACCACAGCCTTGCATGTGCAAGACCCTACAAAAACAACCCAGATCACCGATGCCCCATCCTTCCTTCGCCGCAGCACCTGGCGTGAACTCGGCAACTCACCGACTTCAGCCTGGTGACCTTGTTGGCTAGGCTGTCTGCCATACGCTTGTTCTCTACATCCAGCATATCCTCCACGGCACTTGGACTCTGACCTGGGGGGAAAAAAGAAGAGAATGAGTTTTATCTGGCCTGATACATGTACTGGTGCTTTTGCTCACCCAACGTGGCGGGCGAGGCAGAGCCAGCTTCTTGCCCCACCAGTCTCTGGCTTGCCACGAAGGCCATTACGGCTGCCTCCTCGCACCTACGGCCTCCTGGGGTTTGCACCACGAAACGCTCCCAAACTCCTCTTGACAAAAACACACCAAAGTTTCCCCAAACGGACCGGGTTAGAAACCCTGACGTGTGCCCCAAGCCGCCACCACCGCCCAGCAGCAGTGCGAAGCAGCACAGGGACTTCGTGCCCCAGCGACGCCTCCAAGCGCTACCCCAGGACGGGATTTGGGTGAAACCAGGCAAATCCGGGGCACCTCGCCCCCTCTGTTATTTCGGGGCTCTCCTGCCTTTGCCTCCCCCGGAGGCGCTGGGCAAGCGGGCCGGCCCGGGCCGCAGGCCTGCGGCGGCTCCCAAATGGCGGCGGGAGCTCCCGGTTCCCCCTCACGCCCCTCCAAGCATCGGCGGCGGAGCCGCGCCCCAAATGGCAACGGCGGAGGACCCGC
>NW_010972672.1:308308-308566 GCF_000737465.1 Haliaeetus leucocephalus
GTGCCCCTGCCCGAGCGGGCCGGGGTCGGGCCCGGGCTCGGCCCCAGCCCCGCGGCCCCGGCCCGCTTCGGCCGTCTCCGAGGGATTACGTGCCGCAGGTACCGCCAGCACTTTGCCCGGCTCTTTGGGGGCCAAAAAAAAAAAAAAAAAAGGGCTTGAGGGGGGTTTGGGAAGGTGCAAAAAAAATAGTAGGGGAAGGAGGTAACGGTGTGAGGAGGGAGCTGGGGGGTGCGGAAAGGCGGGGCGGGGGGGTATGAC
>NW_010972672.1:308576-330960 GCF_000737465.1 Haliaeetus leucocephalus
AAATGGAGAGGAGTCTGTGCGGTACCCCAGCCACTCGGCGCTGGGGATGCTGTGCCGCCTGCCCCAGATGAGCTGGTCCATCTTTTCTGGCAGTTTTCTGGGTTCTGAAATGCAGGGCTTGCCCTTGGTCCCGAAGACCCCTCTTTGTCTGGGTTGGGGCAGGAGGGGATGGATAACCTGGTGCTCCTGTGTGATTGCCCAAAACCCCGGGGGCTCTTGGCACGGGGTCCCGGGGCAGTGTGGTTTCTTGTAGTTAGGTATGACCAGTGCTCAGTCATATTGCAGAATGTGGTACATAGCTACACGGAGTCTATAAACAGATGCACGAGCTCACGTATGTACTCAAATTTGCTAGATTTTCCACCATTAGGAGTTACTTTCCAACACCTTGGACTTGCACAGCTCTGAGCTGTTAAACTTGTGTCTGTGTCTAAAATCATCTCATCATCCACGTCTGTATGCACATCTGCTCATTTACATTATTATCATGAGGCACATTATCTTCTGTAATGGTATAATGATTTGAGCCGTGGCTGCCAGCCATCCCCTGTACGTGCATTTTTACTGCATGTGCAGTGTATCTACCATAATCGGATGCACAGCCTGTCTCAGGCACTGACCGCACAGAGCAGCGACTACAACAAGATCCTAATGATCTCTTTCTTTTCCACCTGGAAAGGTAGCTCCACTTTAAGCCAGGAGGATGCTTTCCTATCTGTCTAGCTTTCCTCTCCATCCCTCATTCCTTTACTCCACAGGAATGTTTCTGGGTATTTTTTTTTTTTTTTCCTCCTGTGCAGTAACAGAAATCAGGCCAGCCAGGGAGGAGGAGGCAGAGAGCTATTTCAGGGAGCTGCTGTTATCTGCTCTATGTTAATCCCCTGGCTGGGTGGGGGGAAGGTTTTCCCTGAGTGCTTTACTGGGAGGGCATATATTAAACATTGAAAAGCAAAGAGAGGAAGAAGAGGATTAGAGGGAGAGAGAGGAAGCTGGCTGCTGGTTTTACTTGGGTTATCCATCTGCTCTGCTTTTATGGATGCAACAGCGTGAGCAGTCTCACTTGGGGGTTTTTTGTGTGGTTTTTTTTTCCTTCCTTCCTTTCTCCACCCCTTTCTCTCTCCCTCTCAGATATCTGTGAATCGAGGTCCTTTTGCATCACCATTATCCAGGAGCACTGGAATTCCCCTCACTCCCCTTCCTCCCAGTTTCACCTCCTGCTGTAGCTGAGCTGTTGAGATAATGGAGCTCAGGACTGTGGTAGCCACCGTGGAAAGCGGGGAGCAAGACACAGTTCTCAAGGTGCTTCAGATCTACAACCAGGAGGTGAGTGAGCATCAAACCTCTGCCTGACGTCAGCTGCTGCTGTTTACAAGCCTGGAAGCAGGTTGGCCATGTTGTGGATTTCTGCGCCATCCGGCTGTCCCCAGTCTGTCTCCTCTGAGCGCATCTGTTTGCGTGTTACTGCCATAAAAATGTTACAGACTGCTTCAGCTTTTACTTTTAGATGGTTTATTGCTTGTTTTTTTGCTAGGAAGCAGCTAAGCAGCCTCTCTTTATCTTCCTTCCTTTGTATACTGGAAGTAAAGCATGTAGAAGGGATTATTATTATTATTATCCAGATCCCAGGTAAAACCTGGCAGGGAAGTAAACATCAGTGTGAAGACCAAGTAGGAGGAGCTTTTATGTTAAGGCAAGGTTTGAAGGTAATAAAACTGAGGTGTGGGGAGGAGCTGCAGGTGAAATGGTTGTTGTGATTTGCAAGTAAAAGATCGTTAGAGGTGGACAGGGATGGGCTGCTGGAACTTGATATGGGTGCCTGATCTGAAACCTGACAATAAGAAGTAAATAATGAATATAGAATGTAAAAAAAAAAAAAAGGTTGGGAAGTAGCTGTGGAAGCATTTCTAGCCTTAAAGTGGCAATAGATTATCTGTGGGGGTAATTCCCTTTTGAAATAGACTCTGGTTGTCAGGGAAATTTCCTTCAGAGGGTTTCCACCAGGGTAGGGCTGGCCCTGCAGATCTCCGTGACTCATTCTGCACCACTGAGTAGGTGGGAAGCCAGTGGGGAAAACCTGTGAATATTTTGCATGAGTGTGCAACTACTTCCAGCAGTCAGTTTTGAAACGGGGGAGATACTAGCTAAGAAGAAGCCTGTCCCTATTAAAGACAGTCCATGGGATTAACATCACCTACAGCAAGTGTAATGCTGGAGAAATTAGGAGTGCAAACAGAGTTTGATGTGTAACCAGCTTGAGGCATCAAACTACAATATTTTCTGTCGAATTCCTCCATCTGGATGCTTTATCGATGTATCAGGAAACTTGTAAGAGTGTCAGTGGTTTTGCTAGCCCATCTAGAAGAAATGGAGCAATCAAAGAGGATTATGAAACTGCAAATAAACTAAGCAACTTCCTTGCTTCATTTTTACTGTAAAAATTGATGGTACTGTATCCTTTTTCTGGGGATGTATTTTAATTCATTGTTGCATACGCAGCCAATTTTTGATTGCCAGGAATAAACCACAGCTAAAGCAAAGCCACAGGTATGGCAAAATTATACACAAATGAGATTACAGGAGCCCGCAAAGAGGATGTGATGGGAAAAGAACAAGTGGCATGGTTGTCTGGAGAGCACATTGGTTCCAGGACTGAACTGCCAGTTCCTCATAATGTGGCGCAACAGCCCGTGCGTGGATCAGCTCACAGTGCTAAAGCACAAGAGGGCAGCCCCTGGCACAGTACTGCAGGAGTACAGCTGTCCTGCCTCCACACCTGAGGTTTCTCAAGTGGCGGGTCAGCATTGCTTTGTCCGTCACGGCTTGTTCTAGGCTGGAAAGACCAAAGCCATCCCTGGGATCTTGGTGACTATGACACAGTTAATTTGCAAACTGTATCTTTTGCTTTAAGCAGACAGAAGTTGGCAGCATGTAAAAAAGGCAGTGAACAGCACAGGAGACTACATTTGCAGAGTGAGCAAGTCAGGGAACACCTGCAATCTCCAAAAGCTCGGTGCAGTCAGTCCTGAGCTTTGCTGGGCAGGAAATCAGGTAGAGTTAGACAATTGGACAACTCGTAAGGTGATAAATACATTGGGAGATGAGCTCAGCTGTTCAGACCTATGGGTGAGATACACTTCTCTTGAGTGATCACAATTCATGGATAAGTCCAAGCTACAGAATGATTGATTGTGGTAAGACTAATTACCATTATTGAGCAGCTCCATAAGTGTAACCAGTGTAACTCAGTAAAAGGTGACAGTGAGTGCTGAGAAAATGATGGGAGAATTATGATACAATTATATTTGCATATCTCTATATGTAAATCTAACTCTATACATATATAATTAGTGTTTTATAAATTTTAAATATTTTCATTCTCAAAGCTTGGACCAAGTGCTCTCTTGGTGTAAATGAAGATTGTATCATTTACTGGAACGTGCTACTTTTCACCAGGGTGCCTGTGATCTCCTGTGCTGTCCAGTTCATTGGAAGCAGATGTAGCCAGAAAGGAGACTATCCATCGAAGAACAGCCAGAATAGTGAGAAACACAGAAATGTTTCCCATGAGCAAAGACCAGGACTGTTGATTAAGGGACATGATGGAGGTGTAGAGATCAGGTCTCGTGTGTTTAAAGAACATGACCTGAATAACCACAATGATCTGTTCAGAAGTAACAAGAAGAAGGTACTTTCTTTAGGTCAGGAAAAGGAACAATAAATATCAAGGGGAGAAATGGGTTGGCACAGCTTGGTGGTGTCTCTGAGCAGAGGAATTACTGGCTATTACGGGATATTTGGATTGTGATGAGTACCCACTTTACTGCTGCAGTATTTAAAAATAAATCCATCCGTCAGATGGGCAGAGCTTTGGCCTATGGCATTCAGCCTCCACTGTAGAGCCAGTGGAAGAGGGCAATGGGTAGTACTCATCACAGATGTTTTTCAAGGGTGAAAGAGAAAGAGGGGCCTGCAGAATAGCGGGGACCTCGGTCAAGGAAAGCACTTCAGACCTCATGGCATGGTCCATCTCTGTGCTTTTCAAACCAGATTCATTCCCCCTACTTGTGAAGCACAGAGTTGGAATTGCCTAGGTAGGAACAGTGTTGGAAAGAAAAGGCAGGACTGAAGCAAAAAAACCTCAGTGGCAGTGAATTTTTCCTTTTGTCATGTTCCTCAGGAGCTTGTGCTGCTTCTTACAAACCCTACGAATACTATAGACCTCTGTAAGTGCTGTGGCACCCTTGCCATGCTGATTCTGTGCCTCTGTGCTGGTGGGGACTCTTCTTGAGAAGATGTGCTTGCTTTTGCAGTATGTTTTTAGACCTGCTGCTTTCCAGCTGAATGACCCTCCCCTGGCTGGTGAAACAATTTTGTGGATTTTTAACCTATTACTTATTTTGATTGATTTTGTTTTGCCCCCACAGAAATCTCAGTGCTTCACCTTTGACGATGAGGAGCGGGAAGAGAGGAAGGTAGGCACATTCTTTGCTTTCTTCCTCTAGTTGGGTGCATAAATCTGCTGCTGCTCTGTACTCGTGTCCAGCAGGGCTTGTTGGTGGCAGCTCCTACAGGGAAAGAAATGAGTGGTTTTTTTCATTAACGTGGTTAGGGAATGGTGTGCTCAGAGCATCTGGTTCCAGTTTTTCCATCAGTAGTTGGTGTTTTAGGATAAAGCTCAGCATCCTTCCAGCACTAGCAAACCCTTTGGGTTCTGTGATGCATATAGTCTCAGCGATGGGTGTATAAAAAGTGTGATACTTTGTGTTTTGTGGCATGAGTCTGCTAGGCAAAGATCATAGCAACATGCAAACCTTTAGAGGGTAAGTGTGTTTGCTGTGAGTCAGCTGCAGGATTTGACTGAGGCTGTATATTAACAGATACTTAAGCTGGCGTAATCTGGCACTCAATGGAAAGAAACGCTCCTGCCTGTTCATTTCTACTCTTGCAGCTCTTTCATGCCAGGGCAGACCTTTGCATGGCTGCACGTGGCTGGTGGGCTGATCTGCCTAAAGAATTAACTTTTTTTTTTCCTGGATTATTTTCCAGCTGGATTGGTTTTGTGGTCCAGTTCATTGTGCTAATGCCTGGGTTAGCACAGCAAGTGTGGACCAGGCAGCCAGGGTGGAGAACGGGACCTCTTTTGTCTGTGCCATTGCCAGCTAATGCTAGCATGAGATTTTTCCAGGTACAGCCTGATGTGTAGGATGGGATCTCACAAGATCTGAGCTCTTTGCCTTGCACTGACTTGCTGTTTGAGCTGGGACAGTCACACAGGCTGTGAATTCAGGCACAGCCTTGGGGTGCTCCACTTTTGGGGTGTAGTCATGAAATATGAATTGAGCATCACCACCTAGTTCCTGGTGCTCAGTTCTTCGGAAGGTTTAGCCCTGGGCACAGTCTCTGAATCTCTTTAACTTGAGTCAGAGGCTTTGGTTACTTATGACTGTATCTTTAATTCCTGTGCCTCTGTCTCCTTGTATGGAAGAAGAGGAATGACTGTACTTTCTCACTTCTTAAGGGCGTGACTGTGGGGCATACTTCCTGAGTTAAAGTTTGTTCAGCTTCCTGTTAAGGACTAAAATTCATTCTTTCTTAATTCCTTCCCTCAGTCCTTTTATTATTATGAAGTAAACTGATTAGGCTGTGTTAAGCCAATTACACTGGGTGATAGCAAACCTTGTAGTCTTGGATTCCTTTGCTCTTGTAATACACATGGAAAGACATGTGCTTTGATATGGTGTCATGTTAGAGAAATCTAGTGAGATCTTACCTCACCAAGGTGTGAATGTCTATGCAGTGGATTACTGGTGTAATGTGAAGTGCTGCTGCACAAGGTTCAAACCAAGCTGTGCTTGGTTGTGTGAAGCATTACTTTTGCTCTTGTACTCTTCTGTTGCTTGCTGTCACATACAATGCTGTTATCCACAAGGGTTAGATTTACAGCTCTTGTGAATTGGTGTTAGTGGAGCTCTGCCAGTCTGTACCTACTGAGGATCTGGGCTAGTAGGTCTCCAGACAGCACTGAGGTTTAGGGAGGTACTACTTATTTGAATCTCCTGAGGTCTTTTCACCTCCTTTTCCTAGGGCGTCACATGCTCTTTTCACCTCGTTTAGGTCCTTTTACCTTCCCTTGGTGATTTTCTGACACATCTCTCAACCTTTTCAGTCTGTTTCTGGAGCACCCAAAGCAGATGCCTCTCTAATCTTAAGGCTCTGGGCAGGAATAGAGAACTGCTGTTGAGTTGGTTGCTGCTCTGCAGTGAAGCTGTAAGGGATGTTTTTGTCCTGCCCTCTTTGCTTAATGCAGCTGTCAAGTAAACTGTGTTAGCCTGAACTGTCCTAACTGGATGAAGCTAAAATATGCAGTAGTAGCAGTTGCCTGTTCATATTCTCCCTTTACATCTGATCTGCTCTCCCAGCCGTTCTTTGTTTCTTGCTGGGTGTCCTTGCTCGAACTGAGTCAGGATCAGATGCTGGAGCCATACGCTTCCCGAGTGCTGCTGAGCGCACACCTGAACCAGAGCCGTTAGCAGGCCCATGTCTAGATGACGCTTCCATTTTCCAGGGCAGAGCATTACAGGGTTGGGGGGGAGCACTGTGAAGTGTCAGTGCATGAGGCATTACTTGTTTCCAACTGAACAGAAAATGGCCCAGCTGCTGATCAAGTTCCTGGAAAGAGAGCTGCAGCCGTCCTGCCAGGTCACATGTTTGGAAAGCATCCGCATCCTGTCCCGGGACAAATACTGCCTTGACCCTTTCACCACCAAGGAAGGCTTGAAGACCCTCTCCAGGCATGCTGGCATTGATTACTCAGAGGAGCTCATCCGGGAGGTCCCAGACTTGGATGTAATCCTGGAATCCCTCAAATGTCTCTGCAACATTGTCTTCAGCAGCCCTAGGGCACAGGAGCTGACAGCTGAAGCCCGGTTGGTGGTGGGCCTGGCCAAGCGCATCAAACTGTACAACGAGAGGAGCCTTCCACATGAGGTCAAGTTCTTTGACCTGCGTCTCCTGTTCCTGCTGACGGCGCTGAGGGTGGACATCCGGCAGCAGCTAGCCCAAGAGCTCAGGGGCATCAGCCTGATGACAGATACCCTGGAGCTGACCCTTGGTGTAAAGTGGATGGACCCCTACGAAGTTGCCACCGAGGAGGGAATTCTCCCACCTTTGCCTCGGCAGGAGACAGAGCGAGCCATGGAGATCCTGAAAGTGCTCTTCAATATCACCTTTGATTCCAGCAAGAGGGAGGTGGATGAGGTAAGCCCTCTGGGTGTCCCACTCCACTGCATTTGCAGGTCTCTGGGCTGTGGTTTGACTACTGTTTTTCTCCTCTGCTTGCATTTCCTCATATTACGTACTGGCACTCATGCAGCCTGTGGGTGCGTGTAAGGGTAGCAAGAGACTCGTGTGTCTGGATCTTCCTCCCTAGAGCACTGCCTCTATCCACTGCATTACTAACCCTTAAGACTTTTAGAGCATTACAATTTAAAAGTTGGTTTTTTTCCTTCTTAATGACATGATCCGTTGTGCAAGTGGCAGAGCGTGGCCCCTAGATAACTTGCTTCTGAGTGTGGCCTGGTAGTCTTTCACCTTCTGGACAAGGTCAAAGGAAGGTATGATGAAGAACATCTCTGGCTAATCCATGGGCCTGTTTTGGGGCCTCTTCCAGCCCTTGACTCAGTGTTGTAGAGTGAGGGGAAAGGTACTGGGCAGCAGGAAGACTGTGTTGACCTCAAAAGGAGAATCAGAAAGTTACTTCCACTTAAAGACCCTGTTGTCATGCTGCTGGAGGGAGGGATGGGACTGTGGGCTGCAGGGGCAGCAGACTCTGGGATGTGGAGGATCCCCTTTCCTGATCAAGATTTTAATTTTCTGTTTTGGGGCCAGGAAGATGCTGCTTTGTACCGGCACTTGGGTGCCCTCCTGCGCCACTGCCTCATGATCTCTGCTGATGGAGAGGACCGGACAGAGGAGTTCCACAGGTCTTTGTTAGATAACTAGGTCATGATCTTCACTAGAAACAGGTCTCCCCAAGGCAGATCCTGCCTGACCTTGGCATTAACATCCTCTGCTTGTTTGGTGATTGCTAAGGTTGCTGCTGACAAGCAGGCATCTTTGGTTTGGTCTGCAGGTTCCTCATGCTGCTAGAACTCAGAAATAGCCTTGCCCTTCCTGCAGTTAAATTATATGTGCTAATGCCCCAGCCTCCCAGCCTGCAGGAGGAAGTGTTTTCTCCAAGCCTGCCTGACCCCGAGGGCC
Source organism: Haliaeetus leucocephalus (assembly GCF_000737465.1). NCBI lineage: Eukaryota > Metazoa > Chordata > Aves > Accipitriformes > Accipitridae > Haliaeetus > Haliaeetus leucocephalus. The sequence goes on from NW_010972672.1 coordinate 316,836, forward strand.
ATATTTGATATCCTGCCTCAGGCCTTCTCAGCAGTGCCACCCACTTCAGTGGGCAACTTGCCAGAACAGATGTTTGGTACTCTAATTAAAGAGTCCATGAGATGGCCTTAATTAACTGTCTGTCTCTTGAGCCATGCTGAGAAATTGCCTGTGTCACATTGCTCAGCATTATTGGTGCAGGGGTGTCAGCTGTGAGCAGGTGACACCATCCTGTCCCCAAGAAAACTATAGTCAAAGGAAACGTAAGGAATGCATTGATCATCAAGGTGAGGAGTGATGCAGCAGGAGACCCTGGAGAAAGGCCTTTGGCCACCCAGATTGGTCCTACTTGACCTCTGTATCAAGATCCATGGTTTCTCAGTTGTCAATGAAATCTCTTTGGACTCCCAGTAAATAGTTCAACTACCCAAAAAGCAGTTTAATTGACTCCCTTTTAGTGGTGTGAGGAGCTTGGGTTGCAGTCTAAAGACAACTTGGATGTCAGGGTCCTCGCACTCCTGGAAGTTAGTAACGAACCTTCACTTCTGCATAGCTGCAGAACTGTGAACAAAGATCCATGACTATGTGTTCACTTCTCTTCTCTTTTATACGTTTAGTCATACGGTTAACCTTTTGGGCAACCTGCCCCTGAAATGTCTGGATGTCCTCCTGACCCCGAAAGTCCGGCCAGGCTCGCTTGAGTACATGGGTGTCAACATGGATGCAGTCAGCATCCTGCTGGATTTTCTAGAGCGACGCCTTGACAGGGTGAGTTGCGAGGCTGCTGTGTGAGTTCGTCACTGCTCATTTTCACAAGTTCACTGCAGGGCACCTTTCCTTCAGCCTACATTCAGCCTTGAAAAGCCCAGTGCCAACACCACAGGAGCACCAGCAAGGCATGGTTAATTTGGAGATAACCCTTTATAGAAGGGGCAGTTTTTAGCAGAGGCAAAGCTTATGGTTGGTAGGACTAAACCAGCATCTGTCAACTGGGAAGATGACTGCATTGTTGCTTTATGGACTCAAGGTAGTGAGATTGTTTCAACAGTAGATGATTAGCTGGGCGATTGAAATGTCAGTTCTCTGTTTCACTCAACTCAGTAGTGATCCAGTGGGCAGCTTCTGGAAGCCTGAATTTGCATTATTTTCAAGCTGGCTGTGTCTTTCAGTCTCTGGAGTTATTCCAAAGGGCCTCCAAATTTTACCACTGCACTTCTCTACTCTGGATGCCCTAAACAAGTATTTCTAGCACTGCTGTGCCACAGAACAGGGCTTGGAAAACCATGCAGTTTGAGCAGTGATGAAACACTGAAATTCCTGTACCAGAGGCTGGAAAGCTTCAGCATCCATCTGTTTTCCCGACAGTCTGTACTTCACCACAAGCCAAGCAGGTTGAGCTTGGTGTGACTAACGTGTTGTTTGTTTTGTGGACACTTTTGCAGGGACACAAGCTGAAGGAGAGTTTGACCCCTGTGCTGAACCTGCTGACTGAGAGTGCCCGAGTCCACCGCCAGACAAGGAAGTTCCTGAAGGCGAAGGTACGCTGTAGTTCAGCCAAAGGTTGAATGGTGCTGCACTGAGCAGAGAGGAGAATAGCAAACCACCTGGTTATTGCTGTCCTCCAGACAGAGACCTCCTCTATCTATCTGCTAGGTTCTGATATATGAGTGGTTGAGGCCCTTGGTACCCACAGTATTTTTTCCACATCTCCCACGTTCTATGGATTTATTAGTTTTAGCTGATTTGTAAAATGCACATATGTTTTCCCCTGTCTGACCTGCCATTGCTGTTCCAGCTCCACTGATCACTCCTCACTGTGGCCTTGTAGGTGCTGCCTCCACTCCGGGACGTGAGGAATCGGCCAGAGGTGGGGAACTCGTTGCGGAACAAGCTGGTGCGTTTGATGACCCACATCGACACTGATGTGAAGCACTGCGCGGCAGAGTTCCTCTTCGTGCTCTGCAAGGAGAGCGGTGAGTTGCAGGGACTTGTTGTGGTATTTGGTGACAGGGAGTCATGGAGCTTGGCCTCTGGGCAAGCCAGAGAGCGTGGGATGGGTGACCCTCTGCAGCCAACCGGAACTTCTGTCTTCCCTGGGGCCAGATACACTGGGTAGGGAAAAGTGGAGAGTGTCCAAGTGCTCTGTGGGAAGGAGTTGCTGTCTCTCCTGCCAGTGGTGAGTGAAAAGCTCTGCTGGAGGACACCCTAACACCCTGGAGACAACCTGGCCTGCATTTGGACCCCCACCCTGTGGGTGTTGTCCCTGCTGTTCCTGGTGCATAGTGTGGGAGCACTGCTCCCTGTCAGAGTTCAAAGAAGCATTGGCATTTCTGGGTCTCCATGGCCTTGTACCGATCTTGCTATTGGGGCACACAAGAGCAGATGGGGCTGGAGAGGCAGAAGGGGAAGCACAGAATGGTCTCTCTCCCCTTCTTCCTGCAGTGTCACGGTTTGTGAAGTACACGGGCTACGGGAATGCAGCTGGGCTCCTGGCAGCACGAGGCCTCATGGCTGGTGGTCGGGAAGAGGGAGAGTACTCAGAAGATGAAGACACAGACACTGAGGAGTATAAAGAGGCAAAGCCCAAGTAAAGAAGTCTGCTCCCCCTCTATAGCACCCCTCTTCCTACACCTTCTTCCCACTCCTGCTCTGTCCCTTTCTTCATCTGCCTCCCTGCCATCTCCCTTGTCCTGCTCTTTCACATGCATATTTCATTCTGCATTACTTAGCAGTTTCACCCTTACCTTTGTCCTGTTCCACCCTCTCTACCTGTTCCTTGGCCTCCATGGCCAAGCTGCTCATGGCATGGGTGGTCACCAGTGCATATATTGGGTCCCTACAGCTGGGCACAGGCTCTAGAGTAAAGTGGGTTCCTTCAGCTGCAGCCCATTCTGCACCAGACCTGTTCATGGTGTGCATGTGGCAGTATATCTCTTTCTAATCCATATCTTATACCCTTTCTTGGCATCCGCACATCTCAGTACAGTGGCAGGCTTTTACTCTGCGCTGGGATAAGGGTAGTCCCCTCCTGTAGCAGGGTTGGAAGTGCCAATTACTCCTCTCCATCTCCAGAGTCCTGTGCTGCTGGAATGAGCTGGTTTTTTGTGGGGTTTTGGGTGGTTTCTTTTTCTTTCCCTGCTAGTGGATGGTGGTAACTTGAGGATGAGGGATGTGCAGAGAGAGCTCAAGGACTGTGCTCAGCTGTAGGTCCCATACTTCCTAGCATCCTGTTCAATGTGGTCTACAGGTTGGGTTTTGGTTTTTTTTTTTCCATTACCTTTTTGCCTCCTGACTTAAGGAGAGGGAATAAGTGTCATCTGCCCTTGTGCACCTGGTTTAAAACTGCACTGTGGAATTGGCAGGATGGGGATGTTGCTCACACCAGAGAAATGTGAGGGATTTGTAACAGGACAACTGGGCATAGGACATACAGAAGGATGTCAGAAGCACTATGTTGCACTGCGATAGCACTTGGGGCTAATGAGACGAGCAGCAATGACAACCAGCCTTGCTGTTGTGTTCCTCTGCTCAGTAGAGACAAAGAAGGTTTTTAAACAGCCCTGTTTTCACTCCTCTGCTTTGTCCCTTATTTGCCTTGGCCTCACTGTTCTTCTTGCAGCATTAACCCTGTGACGGGACGTGTTGAGGAGAAACTACCCAACCCTATGGAAGGGATGACTGAAGAGCAGAAGGAATATGAAGCCATGAAGTTAGTCAACATGTTTGACAAATTATCTAGGTACGAGAAAATTGTGTGTATTCACGTCTGCATTAGCACCTGCGTGTCTGTGATTTACATTTATCAGAGGCCTTTCTTTGAATGTATTCCCAAGGCCACCACTAACTGAAGGGATATAAGAGAGAGTAGGGGAGTACATGGGGAACTATTTCCTTAAGCTGGGCCCCATTATGTGGGGAAGGCACTGCAAGTCCCACACACCTCTCTGGCATGATGCTATATTGTGAAATTCCTCTATGTGCCTCTACTGTGTTTCCAAGCACCCGCTGCCTCACCAGGTTTGGCCAGGTGCTTAGTGAAAACAGCTGCTCAGTAGGAAGCAGCATTTTGGGGACAGATGGCAGCCGGTGCCACCAGTCCCTTTCCCTGCAGGAGTGCTTTCTCCAGTCATCTTTCATCCATCATTAATAGGTGCCACAGAGGAACCCAGAGTGCCAGCTGAGTTCAGACCACTCCCAAGGGTGGGAGGGAAAAGGGCAGTGCATTTAATCCATGTATTTCCGTTGTGTGTTGGAGGGAGAGGAACGCTGATGCCAGTGCTAGTTTTCCTCTGGCAATCCTGTACCACACGGATCAGGACCCTAAAATTGAGCCTATTCCGGGGAACCTGAGAATAGCAACACTTGTGGATTGTGCTTCCAGCCATTGCCTCACCATGCTGGAGGTTTTTTGGCTAGAACTGTCCCCCACTTCTAAAAAGGGATTCTTAGTGGTGGCCTGGGGTTGTTCTGGGCTGCCTACAGGCAGTTTCCACAAGCCCTGCATTTCTGCTGTAGTACTTATCTGTTCCTGTGTTGTCTGCTGCAAATTTGTTACCTTCCTGCCTCTCCTCCCTGGCTGCAGAGAGCAAGTCATCCAGCCCATGGGCATCACACCAAGTGGCAACCTGGCCCCCATGGAGAATGCCATCCGCGACATGGCTGACGAGAGGTCGTCGTCCGACTCAGACCTGGGACTGGACTGATCCAGACCTCTCACCCCCAACCTCTGAGAGCTGGGGACCCTCCATCCGCTCTCCCTCCAGAACTGGTGCTGCACCTAGAGGCTAGTACTGGGCCAGGACTCTCCCTGTGGGATCTGGATCCAGCCTGGACCCCTCACAGTCCACAGCAAGGAACACCTCCTGCCTCCTTCCCAGCTCCATAACCACCTCACCTTCCCGAGGGTCTTCATGGTCTGGCTCCACCTTGGTCTCTTCTGTCAGCACCCTTGAGGATTTCATACTCCAAATTGCTTCCAGGACTTTCCAGTAGGATTTTTTTTAAATACATGATGCTTGGGAAGAAAGGGGGAGTGGGGAAATCTTTGTCACACCATCAGGGTTCAGCAATCTGCAGAACATCTTGCGTATGTGCCAATGTTTGTGTGGCCACTTGTCAGCACGTGTGTCGCTGTGCGTGGCTACGTGTGGCTGGCCCTATGCAGGGGGAGCCACTCCCCGGGAACGCAGGTGGGAAGATGGGACTGCAGGAGAGGCATGTGAGCGGTTATTCATGGTAGTTCTTGGGGATCGGTGTCTGCAGGGTGTCTCAGCATAGTCCATCCATTTCATCAGCAGGTAGCTGTAGATGTGTGCGCTGTGTGTGCGCGGCTGTGAGCATGATGGTGTCTGTGTAAAAACAGGAGTGTGTGGACTTACGAGTGTGTACGTGAGTGCAGAGGGGAGTAGCAGTGTGCGCACTGTGGGGAGGCAAGTAAAGCCTTTGTGTGAAGCTTCCAGCATTCCCATCGGCCACAGGGGAGAAACGTGCAGGTGACTGCCAGGAACACTCTGATAGTCAGTCTCTGGCACTGTGCAATGTTCCTGTTACCATGGGGTTTAGTTTTTGCATTAGCCTTTCCCCATCTCACACTTTCCAAATGAAAGGCTGAAATCTGTGCTTTGTCTGCTGTGTCCTCATCTGCTTTGGCTTTCCCACAGGTCCACTGCTGTTTGCACCCAGGGGCTGGTGTTGGTCCTGTCCTTTGCTGTGGCTTAGATTTGTCTTTTTTTTGTTTGTTTGTTTTTTTTTTTTTCTTTTTAAAGAAAATCTTCCAGTTTGCCTCATGTACCAGAGTTCCAAAACTTACTATCACAAGTAGGAATGCAAAAGTGATGCTAGAATAAAGAAAACCTGATAAATGGGTGCATGGCAGTGATTCATTGAATGTGATATTTCTTTACTGGCTCAGACCCATCTTTGGCTTTTTCTGACTAGCACATGGTTCTACTCTGATCACCCTGAACTTTACAGTTTTATTTGGGAGGTAAAATTGTAGCATTAAGCTCTGGCTAAGCCAGAACCTTTCCCTGTGCCACAACCACCAAGTATAACCAAAAGGATCATCCCAAGGTTTAAAGTAAGCGTTGAAGCATGAGGATTGCAAAACAATCTTAGCTTGACCTCTCAGGCCTCACAATATGCAGTTGTTTACAGGACTGTTCCTCATCTCCTTTACAAATGCTCCCTAATGGTTGAAAATTGTGCACACCAGCTCTGTCTTCTGTCTGTGCAATAGGGATTTGCTGCTCAGCCTTTGCAGGACGCAAGCCAGCCTCGATGATCGTTTGGTTGCATGGGTCTGCTGAGGTTTCTGACTCCCTGCAAGGCACTGAGTGCAGTGGGGCTGGGGCTCTGGTGGGGAGGCAGGATGGGCTGGCCAGGCTCTGTAACAGGGCACTGCATCAGGCATCCAGGACATCTGGGTCCGGGGAGGCTGCAGATGTGCAGCGGGGGCGAGCAGAGTGTTTGCAAGTGTTCCTGCCTGTGTATTTTTAGAAGTTAGTGCTTGTTTTCTGAAGACGGTTTCTATGACATGGAAAGCTGAAGGCATGCTTCATTTAGTTTAGTTCTTCAGTGATTAAGAATTTTTTAGTAGTTGTGATTAAAGTTCCAGGCTCTCCCAAGGGTATACAATATTTATGTAAAACTGACCCACTAAGATTTACAGATGGGCTTCTGTCAATGAGAATAGCTTCAGTGTATCGCAGTTGGAGTTTTTAGGCCAAGTGTATCTCTCCTCTTCAATTAACTAGCAAAAAACCCCACTGCAGACCTTCTGTGTGAAAATGCAGACCTCTGATCTCTTCCCAGCTGTTAAAGCTTTCTGAAGCTTTCTATGCAAGACTGAGGGGTATTTTTAATGCAATGCTTCTGATATTGTTGTATTCTAATTTTCTATTGTGCTTAAAACCCTGCCTTGGAACTGACAGGCCCTGCTTTGAAAAGCCCCGGTGCAGGGGCTGAACTTGGCACAAGGTGCTTCTGGAGTAAGGGTTTATAAACAGGGTACGATTTAGAAACAACATGTCACCACCGTTTTCAGTGTGAAGCAATGTGCCATGAGGCTTCTGGTGTTCTGCAAAGTGAGAGAACAACCCTTCTGATTTTCCTGAGGCTGTGCATTCAAATACATCTGCTGGGCCAGTCCCGGCTGTGAGGAGGAACACACAGATATATTTGAATTGTGCATTTGGATAAACAAGTCTGCTTGTCTGAATGAGAACTTGTTCAAACCTTTCTTCAAGGAAGCAGCTAGGACACCAAGCGCCAAACTCTCTGTTCCTGTAGCATTAGTAGTAGATGTGCCAGGCTTCTGTGGGGTCCCTGGAGCTAGTCTGATTTATAGCAGGTGTTAGGTCCAAACACTCCCAATTATCTAAATAGATAGCCATAAGACAGTGCGTTGAGGCTCTAGCTTTGCCCTGGGAAGAGCTTTTGGGCATAGAAATCCTTAACAGGGTTCCAGTGTTGTGTTAGTAAGACGCAGCTGAGTGCTCTAATGCTTTTATTCCCTTCGCTTGGGTTTTCTGCAGTTTAGCACTAACCATAACAAAATGGTAGCATAAAAGGCTTTGCATTTTGTTGTGCTTGTTTAGAGCTGGTACTGATCTGGGATTGCCTCTAGAACAGCTGGTGTGATAAACAGATGGGTCAGCCAGGGACTTCAACCCCCACAGCCAAATTTGGGTGCTGGGGTGATGAAATTTATGCCCTGTTGCAGTGAAGAGGCTCTGCTACACCTGTGATATGCAAAGTACATCTGCTAGGGCACATTTGGGGAAGAGCCAGGACAACGCTGCAGTGCTCTGATACTGTCTTTCCCTGGGACAGTCTTTAGAGGGAGGAAAGGCACTTGTGTAAGGTTAAAAAGAAAAGTAATAAAAAAGTAGGTGAAAGGAGTGGTGTTGGTGGTGGGGACAGAATGTGTTCAAACAATAGGGAAGGTGTGAAGTTTTCAGAAAAACCCTCAGGTGACATCAGCAAAAGAATTAGAACTCTTTTTATTGTTAAATAATTAACACTGCACTGATTCAAAACTCTTCCAGCAGCTTGAGCTGGCATTCTTGAACAGGAATGGGAGGCAGGCCCCCCCATGACAGCATTTCTCCCCTGATTAGCAGAGATTTCATCTGAAACATAAACACTACAAGTCTGCAGCAGCTGAAAGATCATGACTAAGAGAAGAGTATCTGAGGAGGAGCTGTGAAAGGAGTTGGTAGATGCTCAGTCTGGTGGGGGGAGCTGGAAGACTCACTCCAGACTGTCCTGCCTTAAGGCCTGACCTTCATGGCGTTTTCAACTCCTGCTCCTTGAAAACCAGGCCCTCTGAGGGTCTCTGAGGTTGGATGGCTCAAAAGAGGGAGACCCAGACGGCAAGCTGCATATGCATAGCTTGTCTGACATGCTGGTATGAGCCATGAGCTCCTGGCTGCTTACTGGTGAAGCTCTTGTGGCTGGATATCATCACATGGTGTGCTGATGGGGTGACAGCCGGAGCAGCGGAAGAGGAAGGTCTCTCTTAGTGGGTGCTGAAATAAGCTAAGACAGGAGGGAACAGTGTGCTCAGTGGCTACATCAACTGTTCTGAAGTCTCAGGTAGGAAAGCCTTCATGTGCAGAACCAATTTGCAGCTTGGCATGCGGGCTTCACTCCCTTCAGCTTCATGGGTGAGGGCCTCTCTGCTCTGTTTCCAGGCTGGCTGGATTGAGCCACCAGTATCCCCTCCTCCCAAGTGTGCCAGTTCTGTGTGGATTTGCTGCTGCAGAGCTGGATGGACTCTTCCACAGCTCCCTGCCATGATCTCTTTCTCTGCCCGTGCTGGGCATGACAACATCTCCTTTTCAAGGTGAACATTGCTCTTCAGCAGCAGGGCATCAGCTGTCCTATTTGTCTTTTGCAACCAGCTAAAAAGAGAAAGACCACACAGTGTTTGCTAGGGTGTTTCAAACCTTCCAGCTCCTGCTAGCTCAGCCAGCAATGCTTCCTAGCACCAAAATCCTAGAGCAAAGAGGAGTTTGTTTTTCCTGCTTTAACACATTTGCACCAGCTTTATCCATCAGTGATTTAGAGCAGCACAAGCATTAAACCAAGGGCTGTTTGATCTCATACAAATGCAAAATGGCTCAGAGTGAAAAATCAAAAACCTGACCAAAAGACTAGTAATTCCTGTTCACCCCTACCCTGTAACCTGATGAAAGTAAGAACAACCTGAATGTTAAAATTGGAATCCTGAAGCCAGATTTTCTCTTGGGTCAAAGAAGTCATGTACGGACAACTGGCTTCTTGCTATGGTGAGTTGGCAGAGCCCTACTGTAGACAACGGAACTGTGCTCATTTGCACAAGCGGAAGAGCTGGCCCAGCCCACAAGTTACAACTTCTGCTTAAATTAAAAAAAAAAACAAACCCCAAACCACAAAAACCCCAAACATTTAAAAAGTGTTTGATGCCAAATGTGGAAAAAAATCTTCCCAACAGGTCTAAAATAATGTAGCAACATTAGCACTAAACTCAAAAGTAATTAAGAACTTGTTCTCATACACTTTCTCACTTCTGAAGATCTCAGAAGATTACAGAAGAAGAATAGCACAGGGAAATAAATGATCAGTGAGGGGAAAAAAAGTGAAGTCTAGTTAACAATTTAACGGTGTCAGGTGGAACAAGTACCCTCACTCCTGCCTGTGGCTTGCTGTTTGTCGCATGTCTGGCCACTGCAGCACCTTGTTCGGCCTTGGACATAGCACAATTAGAGCCACCCTTTTGTTACTGCTATTACTTATTTCTCACAATGACCAGAAAAAAACACTAGAAATGAAACAAAAGCAATTAAGTGAATGTACAGAAAGAGGTAAGCTCTGCTATGGTGATGCTTAGCTCAGCTCCTTAGCCTGGTTCAGCAATTATTCTCCTTAATGTGCCATTAACAGCATCACAGGCTCAGGCTCAGCCAGGGAAAAAGCTGCATAAAAACCAAGGCATGAACAGCAGCTTTGGCACCCGGGAGCATGCTCCACTGTGTGCCTGTGTGCTCAGGGGAGTTTTCCAGTCTCCTCGCATGCATCTGAGGGAAGCATTGCCTGAAGAAGAGAATGCCTGTGTTTTGTGTTGCTTAAGTGCAAAGGTGAGTCCTTTGCTGACCTAAAAGATTGTACTGGATTAATTTGATACAGATGACACAGGATTTTCTGGTTGGCCACTTCCAGCTCCAGGAAACTGTACCTTCATCTATAGGGCTTTTTCAGTGTGTTTGGGAACAAATCAGATGAAATTAACAGAAAGCTTTTCACTAGTTGAGTGGGTCACTGCTTGAAGAAGCCCTAAAGTGTTCTCAGTCAACCCAAAGCCCAGCGTTTTCCATATTCTTCCTATTTCATCTGAGGCCAGCAGATCCGCATCCTCCCCTTCTGTGCCACTGAAACATTCAGCAACACAGCACTCTGCTCTGTGGTGCCTTCACCATGAAATAGCACTGAGGTTTGGTTTGTTTTTTTTAAAACCTCTTTGCCCTCTTCTGTTGTCCTTTTCTCTGAATACAGACTGCAAGCGTGGCAATGTCTGTGGTGCAAGCCTAACCCCAGCAAGCATGAACCTGCTCCCCCCGGAATAACCCCAGCACAAGGAACAAAGAGACAGGGAGGGAAACAGGGCTCTGAGCCCCTTCCCACCTTTTCTTTTTCCTTCTGAATTAGTGTTTGCATCTCTTCATTCCAGTCCAGCAGCTCCACCAGCTTCTTGACCCCACTGACCACGTCCCCCAGCTGGGCTACGTCATTGTAGCGTTGCTGCCAGGCAAAGGGTCCTACAAGATCTCGGTTGATCAGGACACGGGGAACGGAGCTGCGAACAGCTCCTGCCAGGCTGGCAAAGGGCTCCACCTAAAGGAAGGCAACCCGAAGGAGCAGAGAGAGACGGTCACCCCGCTGAGGGGCACTGTGGGCATGAATTCGCTGCTCACTAAGCTTGGAACTGCTGTGTTTAACGTTCTCCCACTGTGGGCTAAGCTACCCCAGCTTTGAACAGGTTATGGATGTCACCAGTTATCCGGTGGCCCTTCCTCAGGTAGCCGCAAAACTTGTCTCTTGCTCTCCAGGTGCCCACTTTTTATCAGGAGCACAGAAGATTTTCAGAGGGTCTCTCAGAGTGCATGCACCCTATTTCTTACCATGCCACCTCAAATTTTACCTTGATAACCCAGTTTCTTGCCTTCTCTTCTAAACCCTTTCTCTCCTCCAGAGTCTCCTCCGGCCCTCTTTTCCCTGTGCCTTTTTCCCCTTGTCAGTGGGGGGTTTCCCTTAGTCCCAGACCTCCAGGGATGTTCCAATGATGAAAAGCAGGTCTGCCATGGGGAAGTCTGTCACATGCAGGAAGAAGCGCTGTGGGAGCTCCTCGCCAAAGAACACAATGTCAGGCTTGATGACTCCAGTGCAGACGGGACAGTGAGGGACCTTGTCTGCCATGACGTCCCCCTGAAGCAAGAGCACCCAACACCACTTGTTACAGGGCAATGCATACCTGCACAAGGCACAGTCAGAACCACAACATATTCTCACAGCGACATCCAGCCCCAAGTGTGGTCCCCTCCAATAAAACCTCTTGGCCCTGAGGGCAAAATAACAGGCCCGCAACAGGTTCTCCTCCTTGTGTTAATTTATGTGTCAATGCTCAACTGTGACCACTCACCCTGAAGTCCTCTCCTGGGAACTTCCTTCGACAGACTGTACAAGTGGCAGTGGCAAAGGTGCCATGGGCTTCCACCAGTTTATCGGGAGGGATCCCAGCAACTGGAACACAGCGCGTGGAAGAGGACCATCTCAGTGTGAGGTGACTGAACCATAAACTCCACATTCACTGGGCATTTCCCCAGTCCTGCCTCCTATTCTGCTTCTCACCCTCATCTCTTCCTGGCATTCTGCTGCTGAGAAATGGGGAAGAAAAAACTCACCTCTCTCCAGCCCGTCAATGTTCTGGGTATAGAGGCGCAGGAGGAGCCCTTTGTCATGCAGGAGTCTCAGGAAATAGTGGGCGTAATTGGGTCTGTAGTTGCCAGGGTAGAGCTCCTTGGCCAAAGTGAAAAAGGGCTTAGGGTTGACAAAGAAATACATCAGTTCAAAGATTGCTTCTGGGTAAGGGATGTTGTACTGCTCAAGGTTACTGTAGAGGCCGCTCCCTGGGGACCTGCAAAGAGAGGAGAGGGGGGGCTGGCAGTTGAATGCAGGAAGAGATGTCACCCACCACAGAGCCAGACCAAGACGTGACAGAGCAGACAGCGAGGTCCTTGGGTTCTCTCTGGCTGCTTTGTGCTGTCCGTTGTGTGTCAAGAGAGCAGCTGAAACTACCTCTGCACAGAAGGAGAACCTGCCTCACATTCCTGTTCTGCTGCCACCCCACGTTCTCCCAGCTGTAGGGGTGTGCCTGTGGTTGGAGGAAGGGAAGGGCCACGCTGGTACGCTGTGAGGACCATGCTCTCTTCCGGCTGGAGTGTCTTGAGCCTGCACCACAGCCACATTGGCTCTTCTCTGGTGGCCAAGGTGGTGCAGTGAGGGCAGCCACAGAATCAAGTAACAGGCATGACTTAACCATCCTGAAGACTTGGGCCAAGGAATGACCCAGAGTCCAACAGGTGATGCCAGCCTGCCTTTGGCTGGAGAAGGAGGATCAGCAGGCACAGAAACTCCTGTGCCTAGTCTAACCTGGCACAGATAAACAAAATGGAGGGGTGAGAGGAGTAGCAGGCACCAGCACTATCTAAGCTGAAGATCTTGGCCGTCCCAGGACTGAAAAGGGACAAATGAAATGATGGAGGCATTACCTAAAATCCGGGATGCCACTGGGGGTGCTGATCCCAGCGCCAGCCATCACCACCACTCGACGACACTCCTTCTTCCGAATTAGCTCTGCCACATCCTGCAGGGTGAGCTTCTGCTTCCCACCATTGTCTCCCCATCCGCCCACTCCTAAAATGGCTCTGGCAGCAGCAGACAAAGAGAAGGGCCTGGTCCCTTGGATCCTGCTCGGAAGAGAGAAAGCACAACAGGTAGCGTACTGACAGTGACATCAGCTGAAAACTGCGCAGGGGGAGAAAACCACCCCAAGAATTTTGCAGAAAGCTCTTCAATTGGCAGGACTGTGTGCTAGTACTTAATGAGGAGAAAGCTTAACTGTTAGTCTAATCCATACCCCAGGAGCAGATGCTTTCCATTGCGCTTTCTTACGCAGATCTAAAAATACCAAACCACTGGTACCCCTAGGAGAGGGTTTGTTTTGGACAGGGGGTGGACATAGGGCTGTGCGAACAGCAGCACTGGGTGTCATTAGTCAATTTACACTGCTCGTGGCGTACGGAAAACTCTTTTCTGTGTCCCGAGTTTCAAGAAGGTTCTAACAGGGTGATGCGGTCACCCTGGGACAACGCTGCCCAGGTTAGCACTGACATTTTCATTTCTCTATTTCCCCCAAGGGCTCTGCCTTGAGAGAGTTCCACGTGTAAATGGCAAATGCCTGAAGGAATCATGGGTCAGTGCTATGCGCAGATGGGGCTGAGAACAGTCATTATCATCTCAAGGAACAGCTTCTCCCCAGACAATTAGTGCTTGCTGGTGCAGGACATTATGAGCAGTCCAGAGAAGGCGTGGGAATGCGAAGAGCCAAGAGAGAGCTGCTGGATCTTGGCAATCCGCAAACAGCGATTACCGAGCTGTGTTGACCGTGGCCTCGGTGCGGTGGACACTGTCTTCACAAGGACACAGCTCTGCCTTGTTGGACCAGGTTCCCGGGGAGCTAGACTGGCAATCTGGCAAACACTAGTGTTTCTCTGACAAATCTCTCTACCCTCGAGCTCCCAGGCCAGCTCTGGCTCACAGAGAAGGCAACCTGCCTGCCCATTTAGACAGGAGAGGTGTCGTCCTCCATGCCATGCCTCCATCCTAACGGTACCGCTTCCTCCCCTTCGGCGACGCAGAGCCCTGGGGGGCATCAGCCACCAGCACCGGCTGTGAGGCGACGGGCCCTACCTCCGCGCTCCGGAGCCGGCCGCCCCCTCGCTGTCCCCAGAGCGAAGGGAGAGCCGGGCCAGGCCCCCCGGGCCGCCGCCATCCCCGGGGCCGCGCTCCCACAGCCTCCTCCACGCTGCAAGAAAGCAGAGAGCTG
>NW_010972672.1:330970-367329 GCF_000737465.1 Haliaeetus leucocephalus
TGGCCGGGGCCGGGGCCGCGCTCCCCGCCGGGCCTCCGCAGCGGCGCTACCGCAATGCCCCGAGTAGGCGCGCCCGCCTCTCCGGCAGGGACGCGGCCTCAGGCCTCCCCCGCCCGCACCGCCTCCGTTTTTTGGGCCGTGTCGGGGATTTTTGGGGAGTTTGTTTGGGGAGGGAGGGCGAAGGCCGGGGGCGAGGCGTTGCCATGGCTACCGGGGGGGCGGCGGGGGAGCGGTCGCCGCGGGGCCCTACGGTACCCAGCGTGCCCCGCGCGGCGCCGGAAGTGAGTGTGCATTTCCGGCGGGGGCGGGCGGGCGTCGGTGTCGCTGCCTCCTCTTCCTCCCTCCGTCCGTCGCCATGAAGGACGTGCCGGGCTTCTTGCAGCAGAGCCAGAGCTCGGGGCCGGGGCAGGCCGCCGTGTGGCACCGCCTGGAGGAGCTCTACAACAAGAAGTGAGTTTTGGGGGGGGCCCGCTGCCGTGGTCACACCTGCCCCGGGGAGGGGGCCGCTGCCCTCGGCGGGGCCGGCCCGGCTCCCGGCCGCCTCTCCCAGCTGTCCCGGGGCGTTGCTGTGGGGCCGTGCCCCTCCACACGCCTCCCCAGGGCCGGGCGTGTGCTGTCCTGGTCTGTCTCGCAGAGAGCGGGGCTCCGCGGCCCTGTGCCGGGGTGCGGCGTGCCGGGCTGAAGGGCCCTCCGTGCGTGGGACCGGGCTGCTCCCCGCGTCCCGTCTGTAACTCGGTAGTCCTCTGACCAGCACGTAGCCGTGGAGAATCGGGGAGTTGATTTCCGCGTTGTTTTCCCTGGGGTTGCTTTGTGTCGGTGCCCTGGAGGGGGGGGTCTCTGCCACCGGTTTTCGTTTCTGACTCGTCTCCGTCATTAGTCGGAGCAGCTGCAGAGATGGGCGGGCTTGGCAGACTTGGGGCGTGAAATACAGGATGTGGCACCGTCTGAGGAGCTGGTATGAAGTGTGAACTCGCTGAGTGACCTTCTTGTTTCTTAAGGCTCTGGCACCAGCTGACTCTGCAGGTTTTGGACTTTGTTCAGGACCCTTGCTTTGCCCAAGGAGATGGACTCATCAAGGTGAAGTGCTTGATTGTTTCCAAGGGTTTTAGCTTTCCCTAGTGAATACAAGTGGTGGTATTTTTGTACCAGTGAAAAATAAGCAGCCTGTGACTTGTCTCTGGAGAATTATTAAACTAGGTGAATTCAGCTTTCTGGGGTTTATGCACTAGATGTGAGTGTGCGGGATTTAGTTGGTGTGTGAAAATTCTGCTAAAATTAAATGTGTCAATTTTAGGAGCTTCAAAATGATTCTTCAATTTCATTCACTCAAGACTTTTTTGGGGGGGGGGGGGTGCAGGAGGAGCCTTTTTCTTTCCCTTTTGTAACAAGGGGTTTACAACTGCAAGTGTAGGATGGATTGCCAGGTGTTCACAAATACTTCAAAGTATTCAGTAGGTTATTTCACCCACTGTCTGGGGACTTCTTCTAGTTATGAAGATAATGGCATACTCAGTCCAGAGTCGCATGTTCTCTGTATGCTACAAGTAATCATGTATTTTTGCTCTCGTTTGTGTTCTTAGGTTAAAATTCAGCTTCCCAGGAGCTAGTGATTTCCATGATAAAGAGCCATGGGTTTCTAGAGACAATCTCTTTTCTGAATGTGTGCAAAGAGAAATTTGAAAGCTTTAGGCCTGTGCTTACTGTACAGTGATAAATGCAGACATGCACCAGGCCAGCCTGTAGCAGGGAGGTGTTGTGTTGTAGCACCTGGTAGCTTGTGAGTTTCTTGAATCACTGCTTGCAGTTGGAAGGCGACTGCAGAGATCAAATTATCTAAACTGAGCAATTTTTGGCTCCCTGCATTCTTTACAGTGTAGACATTTCTGTATTGGATCCCCACTACTTTGTTGGAAAAATGAATTGAAATACAGTGAAAAGCGAGTGTTGTAGCTGAAACAAAATACCCTTTTGCCCTGACTGTTGATATCTTTGTGCCTACAGCTTTATGAGAACTTCATCAGTGAGTTTGAACACAGGTGAGTTTGTTTGCTTGGAAGTTTTTAGGTAACCTACTGTTGACTCAGACTGTTACAGCAGTGAGCTTTTTGTTCTAGGGTGAACCCCTTGTCCCTGGTAGAGATCATTCTTCATGTAGTCAGACAGATGACAGGTAAGTGTCCTTACCTCCTACTTACAGTATTTTTAGTAACTGATGGCTATGAAATTTGACTAGTTAAAAGTAACAGCTAAATCTTCAATGTTAAGCTATTGTCTTTCTGGTGTATTGAAAAGGGAAAGCATTAATCAGACCTTAAATAATTGCTGCTACATAGGATAGCAAGTTGTGTGCTTCACTAGAGAAATGGCTGGTGAACAGAAAGCCTGGCCTACGACAGTAGTGCCTTTTGAAGGTTGAGCGGTACACTATAGAAAAAATATATTCCAGTCTTCGTGATCCCAGTAAAAGGATATATTTTTAAGTTGATATTTAGTTCCATGGGAATTCCTGATATTGCTGCTTTTTTTTTTTTTTCTTTTTTATAATCCTCCAGATCCCAATGTGGCCCTTACTTTTCTGGAAAAGACTCGAGAAAAGGTATTTTTGAAATTGTTTTTTCTGGTAGTCCACCTACGGGAATTGTTTTGCGTGTGAGCATATAGGGTATAGCTGAAGAGGCAGATATATGTGTGTTGAAACCTGTGCTGGAGAATACCTACTCCTTTTCTCAGTGAACAACTCCGTATTTTAATGGAGGAACATGTTAACAAATGAAATGCAACCAACAGTCTAGGTTTCAAGAGCCTACCTGGCTGCAAAGGTAATACTCTCTAAACATGTATCTTTGTGTAACTGCAGGTAAAAAGCAGTGATGAAGCTGTCATTTTGTGTAAAACAGCCATTGGGGCGCTCAAGCTGAACATTGGAGACCTGCAGGTCACCAAGGTGAGGTGATGACTTGAGTAGTTCAAGCGTTCGGGTAGTTTGGAGCACTGTGACACACTTCAGCAGTTGCTACAGCATGGACCTGCCTGAGTCTGTGCTTCAGTTTTGAATGAGAAGATAAGTTTGCAGCTCCTAGGATTTCCAGGAAGACCTGTGGTTCTGCTTTACATCTTGTAGGCCATAAAAATGGCTGTATAATACTTATGGCCAAATCTCTGAAGCTTCAGTAAGATTCTGATGCACATAGCCTTTGAGGTGCTGTTGCTTATTGGTGGCCTGCAACTGATCACTGCAACTGTTGGTGTGCACAGCTCAGGAGAGGGGAAAAATACCTTAATATATTCCGGTTCGCAGCTTAGAGGATCTCATTAATTCCACAGTGTATGTGCTGCTTGTTGGCGAGCTGCTAATTTTGACTGAATTAGTGTATCGTTTCCTGTGCTAAGCATGTTGTTTATTTCATCTCTTGGCTTTTTTTAGAACTGTCTCTTAAATGTGAGATGAGAGGTTTTTTTATGCAGCGCAGCTTTGTGTCTCTTAGAGCAAGTACAAAGTTTGTGGGTTTAGTGGGTATAAGTATATATAAAGTGTGTGTGTATATATATGTATATAAGTATAGCTGCAGGGTTGTTTTTTGGGGGTTTGGGGATGATTTTTTTTTTTTTTTTGCTAACTACTATGTAAAGGGAGAATGCCATTGCTTTATTTTTAATGCTGTGGTAGTGGCTTTGGCTGTGGTCTCATCTGTTTTAGTACTGAGTGGATATTACTTCTGGACCACACAAGAATGCTGTAACCCTTACAGTGATGAACTAAAGGCTGGGAGCATGGGTGTATATGAGGTGTACCTTCACCTGTGACAAAGAGGTTCTTGCCCTCCTCTAGGAGACCATTGAGGAGGTTGAGGAGATGCTGAACAATCTCCCTGGGGTGACTTCAGTTCACAGCCGCTTCTATGATCTCTCCAGCAAGTACTACCAGACAATTGGGAACCATGCCTCTTATTATAAGGACGCTCTGCGCTTTCTGGGATGCATTGATGTTAAAGATCTGCCAGGTAGCTTGTCCTTTGCCAAGCGTAGAAAGTCCTAGTTTTCTTTCTCTGTTTCATCACTTCAATGTAAATAAATGCACTGGCAGAGAACAGGTTTTCTCAACATTATTTGGAATCTGCCATAGTTAGGCCAGGATCTAGCTAGAATGAGGGGGAACCCACAAGAAGAATGGCTGAGTAGGGTTCTGCTCCTAAGCTGCATTGAGGTGATGGGAGGGGGGAAGTGCCCCCACCAGAAGGGACAGTTTGTTCTAGTTTCCAAAAGCCTTCACTGTAAATTCAAAAAGTGGCCCTTTTGTGCTACTGCTGTGGTGACTGCAGGCTTCTGAATTTCAGGCTTGGGAGAGGATGAGGAGGAGGGCTGGGAATGATTTAATACAGGCAGAGAGAAGGGTGAGGGAGGGGTTGATGGGGCTTAGACTCCTGCTTCATCCAAACCATTTTTGTTGTTTTGTTTTTGTTTTTTTTTGTTTTTTTTCCTTTGGGTTTTCTTGCAGTATCAGAGCAGCAGGAGAGAGCATTTACCCTGGGACTGGCAGGGCTCTTGGGAGAAGGTGTTTATAACTTTGGGGAGCTGGTAAGTTGATGCTGCATTGCTTCAGTTGTTGGCTATCGGGAATTGATTTTACCCTATTAACATTATCCTGCCTGTTTTTTGCAGCTCATGCACCCTGTTCTGGAGTCCCTGAGAAACACCGATCGGCAGTGGCTGATTGACACACTTTATGCCTTCAACAGTGGTAATGTAGAGACGTTTCAGTCTTTGAAGTCGGCATGGGGTCAGCAGGTGAGTGAATGAGTTGCTATATTGCTTAAGGCCTAGGCTCAATATTTACAGAGGACACTTAGATTCTGTGGACCTTTACTTTAAGAATTCCTGACTCCGGTGCACTGGTATGATTTTAGTCATAGCATAGTAATGTTTCTTTCATCTTGATACGTATCATTAGTTTTCTTTTGGCTTCCCTCTCTGATTGAAAAAAGTAAAGAGAAATCTCTTGTGATCCAAGGGCAAAGCAAACAAGAATGTCATGCAGTTCTGCACAGGAATATAATCTCTGATTTAACTTCTGTAATGCCATTCGTTCCCAGTATTAAACTGCTTCCAGTGTAAAATAGTGGTTTTCCCTTGTGTTCTAAGAATTTTGAGGAAAACAGTGGTGGTGTTGGTTATTAACTACATTGGCTGTACCAGAAATTATTGACATAGCGGTAATTTACAGGTTGACTTGTATGTCCACTTGTGCAAGGCTGTGACCTTTGATAAAAGGTTGCCTACCCTGTGAAGTGTTGCATTTTGTTGTGCAGTTCTTATGGTTTACTTTACGGAACCATTACCAGGCAGTGGGTGGGTTGTAATGACCTTCTCCCTTGAAAATGAAGGTAGTGGGTCCCCAGGTGGCTTACTTCTGTGGATAGCATGCTGTTCTCCCCTTGGGGGGAGGGGGGAAGTAATAATGAACTTATTTGTTTCATTTTATCCTCTTGCAGCCAGATCTGGCTGCAAATGAAGCACTTCTGCTGCAAAAGATTCAGCTGTTATGTCTTATGGAGGTGAGCCGAGAACTGTGATGTGTTAAATGTGGGACATGGAAAGGGCCTGCTCCAGCTACCTTTGGGTGGGGGTAGCACTGTTAAATTTTCCGTTCTCTGCTGGGTGCATTCATTCACTCATGGTACAGAAACTCATGGGTATAAATCGTTGACTGCGAATTTTGCCTCTAGGTGGTGCCAGAAGGCAAGTACTGCTGGGGGGGGCGGGGGAAAAGCCTTGTGGTGTGCTACTTGTAGTTTCAGGGGTGTGCTCTTTCAGCCAGGATGTGGAAATGGGGAAGAAAAGCGCAAGCTTTGTATCTTGAGAGTGGTATCTGAAATGACAACTCTTAAAGTATGTTCTAGTGTAACAAAGATTTCTAAAATGCAGTTAAAATCTTAGTTTCCTATGGACTGAAAATCTTTTCCCAGATAGGTAACCCTATCAGGTTTAAACAGTTTCTTTCCTGTCACTTGAAGGCTTTGGCTTTGTTGTTACTGAATAATACTGGTGTATAAGCCTCCATGGCCTTGGATTTTTTTCAAAACCTTAAATATTGAGTTATCTGAAGCGTAACGTATGTTTATAGACACCCACATACCAGTATGTGTGTATGTTAATGTGTGTATATATATATTTCACATCTAGTGTTTTACTGTGAATGAGTTTACCACCTATAGATACTGTGTTATCTCAGGGATTTGATGCGCACTGAGACGTTTCAACACAGATCGATCTGCTTTATTTGGAGATTACATTGTTACCTAGAAAAACTGCTTTTTGGAGAGGAGGGAGTGGTACGACTCCTTTCTGCTGACGTAAATGCATTTTTCTTTGAAGTATTTTGATTAAATATGAGAAATGCAGTTGCTACTGCAGATTGAGAGCTCAGCAGGGCAGTATGAGGGAAGCTGTGCGCACTGTTGGAAAAAACTAAAACTGTGTGGGATTTTTGTTTGTTTGTTTACTTGAATTCAGATGACTTTCACCCGGCCAGCCAATCACAGACAGCTCACTTTTGAAGAGATTGCCAAGAGTGCCAAAGTCACTGTGAATGAGGTGAGGTCAAGTTTAGACAAACTTGTTAGTGTCTATGTTCTGAAGATCTAAAAGTGTCTGGATAGACCTACTCCCATAGGTGAACTCTTAAGTAGAAATGTTCTCTCCTGTTCTTGTGCATTTGGAGAACTTTTTTCTTTTTAAGAAGGAATTAACTGGTGCTCCTGTTTCTTGGTAAATAAATTCCTGAAGATTCTTAGTCATAGTCTGAAGTTGGAAGAGAGCTCTGTAGGTCGTCTGTTCCCACCTGCTTCTGAAAGCAGGCCTTTGGATTAGGTTATGCAGGGCTGTGCCAAGATGTCTTGAGTATTTCCAGAGAGGGGAAATGTCACTGATGTTTAATTTTTCTCATGGTGAAGAATTTTCTTCTGTTATCCAGATGGTATACCTGCTGAAGCAAATCCTGCATGTGGTCTCTTGTCCTTTCACCCCATGTCCTTGTGAAAATAGTACCTCTTATCTTCCGTGCCTTTTAGGTACTGGAAGACTGTGATGAGGTATCCCTGAGCCGCCTCTTCTAGGCTGAACAAATAAAATTTCTTCCTAATGTCAAGTTCTCAGCCTGCTGGCCCTTTGCTAGACTCTCTCCAGTTTTGCAGTGGCCCCCTAAAACTGAAAGGGGGTGATGCAAAACTGGATATGGTGCTGCAGCTATGCTCCAACAAGTGCTGAGTGGAATAATCGTTTTCCTTGATCTGCTTGCTGGCTGTGTTCTTACTGATGCAGACCAGGACACAGTTCCCCTTTGTTGCTGTCAGAGCACACCCCTGGCTCTTGCACAGTTTGCTGTCGTGTCCCTGTCCAACCTCCCCCGACTCTGCTCCTTTCCATCAGAGTATACCACAGCCAGTCAGTCAGACCTCCGTCTGTGCTGTTGCTTGGGATCGTTCGGTCTCAGGTGAAGGGTTCTGTGCTTATCTTCACTGTGCTTCATGTGATTCATGTTAGTTCAATATATTGAGCCCTCTTTTCATGGTAGCTTTTATTTCCAGCACATCTACCTCTCCCTGCCAGTGTGCTCTCATCTGTGAGATTGTCATCCAGCTAGCTTAAAGATTATTAAATAGTATCAGACCCAGTATCAACCCCTAAGAAGCGCTACTTGTGACCAGCTGCCTGTTGAACTTCAAACCACTAACCACTACTGTTTGAGCTCAGTGGATTTTTCACTCATCTTGTAGTCCTACTGTCTGTTCTGTAGCTCACTAGCTTGTCAACAAGGATGTGGTAGAAGGTCTTGTTGAGCACTTTGCTAAAAGAAAGGTACAGGGCACCTACAGCGTGCTCTTCAACCACTGAGCAAGTTATTTAATTTTAAAAGGCAGTCCTATTGGTCGAGCACATCTTGACCGTGGTAGATCCATGCTGACTTTTTCCAATTACCTTGTCCTTCCTGGGATTTCAGAGAAAAGAAAGGAAATCTGCTCTTAGAGGAAAGAAGTCTCTCCTGTATATGTAGATGTCGATTAAAACCTAAAAGAGGATGGATGTGGGAGAGGCTGCAGCTGTTCTTGATTTTGTTGTGTATAGTAAACAGTCTTCCACAAGCTAGTGCTATTTAAGGGTTTTATTTATCTTGGGGGAAACTGGGTGATTCTCAATTGTTTCCTTCCGTTATTTTTTTTTTATTATTATTTTTAGGTGGAACTGCTGGTGATGAAGGCTCTCTCGGTAGGCTTGGTAAAGGGCAGTATTGATGAAGTTGATAAGAGGGTGCACATGACATGGGTACAACCACGCGTGTTGGATTTACAACAGGTAATGACCAGCTTGAATATTAAGGTAGTTCTAACATGTTTTCTTGTGTGAGGTGATCTGGAAATTAAAATAAGAACTGTGAAGGGTCACTGTCTGAGAATTAGTCTCCTTAGTGCTTCTTGAAAATGCTCAGGGAAAGAGGAATTATTTCCGCTTTTCCTCATTCCTTTTTATATTGCCACCTTTAGGTCGTACCTAGGGTACATGGTGCATGTCTTCTGAAAGCCACACAAACCACCGTAAGACACAAATGCTATGACTGTTTTTCAGAAGGATGCAGACATCTGTGTGGCTGCTTCAAGCCTAAATGCATGAAACAAAATCTTGGAGTATCTGGGTTGTAGGTGGCATGCTTGTCTGGGAAGAGAGGATTTCAGGGTGATAAAGACAAAGGTGCTGACCTTCTCAAGTTCATCCTCCTAACATTTTAGGAGACTGTATAGGGTGCCTTTACCTTTAAAAAAAAAATCAATACATGTAATACTAGCTTCAAACAATTCCTTTTGTGCATTTCAGTTTAACTTTAAACATTGTTGGGTTTGATGGTAAAAGATGTTAAGTAGCATCTTTTCTAGATGCATGGGGTTTTGAGAGGTTGTTTGGGATCTCAAATGTTTGTCCTTAAAGGTGAATATTGGTATTTCCAGGAGTTGAGGCATTAAAGTTATTGCGGGCTTGCCTTGCAGATCAAAGGAATGAAAGACCGCCTGGAGTTCTGGTGCACAGATGTGAGGAGCATGGAGATGTTGGTGGAGCACCAAGCTCATGACATCCTAACATAGAGGACCTTGCACTACCCCTGGGAGATTAATTTCTACTGCTACTGATGCTAGCAGCACTCAGACCACTGACTCTGTACTGAATTATATTGAAGGGGGGTGGGTGGGCAGAGGGGAGAGCAGCTTTTTGAGCTTGTTAGAAGGAGTAAGTGGCCTTTTGCTGTGTAACCCTTTGGTGCTTGGAGTCAAGATTTCCCTATGCGCTAACATTAGTGGCACTGACATGAGAGCTCCCGTCCTGCTCTTGTAAAAGGAGGACAAAGGCTCCGCAGTGGTTGATTTATCAGTCTTGTTATTAAATTGTTGTGGGAGGATGTGATGCTGGTTGCATGTTACAGGAGTGGAGGCTATTTGCCAGGTAAAGGGGTAGCAGAAGCTCCGTTATGAAAACATGCTAGAGAGGTGCCTGACCATTGTATGTGGTATTACTTAGTGGTATTGGCCTTAGGAGGGCATGACCTTCCGCGGTAACTTCTCTCCCCCTGCCCCTGCAGCAGCCCAAAGGCAGCATTACTGAAATCATCTTTCTCCTTTTGCCCTCTTTCTCCACAACCCCTCCTCCTCATCTGCAGCAGAGGGAGTGTTTACTCCATCAAAGGGTTTTTTCCAGGATTACCGTTTAGTGGATGTGGTTTTATATACTTTTGGGGGTGGTTGTCTTTTACGAACACTTTGTGCTAAAGTGAAATGCAGCAGTGTTGCTGGAATAAACTTCTCTGCCTTCCCTTTTCTGTAGTTGTTTGTCATCTTCATAACTTGCAGTTGGGCCTTTGTTCTGTTTAAAAATATGCTTCCTTTTAAGTTTCATGTTACACAAATCGTCTGTCCAAGGACAATACAGATTTAAACAGTCTGTTAATCACCAGTGGGATTAGTATTTAACTTACTTAGCACGTGGTACCTTGGCATGTACTTTATTGTCAAGTTCCTTTCTTTTGTGGGAAGCTGTAGTTCTGATGCCTTTTCTCAAGTTGAGTAAGCATTATGGATTGAAAAAGCCTAAATAAGGCCTGAGACAAGTTTTTGTTCTGCTTTTGCCTCTTAACAACTGCTGCTTTTAAAAACTTTCTGTAATGTAATTGTTTTGGCCTACTGCTGCTGCGATGCCTTTATAGGGATGGAAGATAATTGTGCACATAGAGAATTTGAAACAAATGCAAGTCTGAACTGAGGGCTACCTCCAAGTACCATTTGGATGCGTAGTGCTCCTAATCATAAGGCAGTAATAGCAAACTACACTAAGGTTTTTAACAGTAACTTTAAATTGAATGGAGTCATATTCACGTATCTGGCTAAATTCCTTGGGATGTAAGTGGATTTTGAAATGCTGCTGCCAATGTGTCCTTCGCAGGGCTGGTTTGGTTACTACTGTGATTCAAGAGCTCTAGCTACCAGTTTGATTCTCTGGTGTCACTCTAACAAACTGTACTACTGGAATTTTTATACTTTGCATGCTTTTCCTAGTTTGCTGTCTTGACTCTGAGGGTTTAATGCCAGCAATGGAAAAAAAGAAAGCATGTGGCTGACACCAGACTGCTACGCAGGTGCAAAGATATTTCAGGCAAGGGAGACTTAAGCTTTTAAAAACAAAACCCCCAAATTATCAGACCCTATACCTGGTCACCCTCCACCCTTCTGCCTCTCTTACCAGTTCTGGCCTAAATTTCTTCCTGGTTTGGAGTTGTTCAGTTCTGAATGCCTGCCTCTTCCCTGTCCAGCCCATCAAGTCTATCATTTTGCTCTGTCCTTGCTAATTTGGCTGTTGGCATGTGCGTTGAACCACATTTTCTCCTCCTGTGTTGTGAAATTTGACTTTCCCTGGTTCATGCTTCATCTTGTCTTACAAAGCTCATTCCTGATGTTGCTCTTACTGACTTCAGAAGAGCATGTGGAGGAGACAAGCATTCTGATCAGGAAAATGTTTCCTTTTATTTCATAGCTAAGGACAGGAAAAAGGCTTTAAAAAGTACAATCTCCTTAGTAGTGTCACATCACTATGTGTTAGGAGTAAACGAAATGTGAACTGTGCGGCAATGCTAATGCATCGTGGGGCTGCTATTGCTTTAGATGAGTGACAAAAAAACTTGAAGTGTTACTGTTGAAACAGTACTAAAGTCTTCTCCTGAGAGTATTTTGACAACCCTCTTGTACTGTGGGAGTGCTTGCTTGTATGTAAATTTTTGAGCAGCTCACTGAAGTGAGTGTGAAGATCTGCAGTCTTAAGTGAATTATGACAGTTGTTTCAGAGGTTTTTCCAAGGTATCTGGAAGTATTATTTGCTACCCAAACCTTCCTCTGTGGAAGCAAGTGCTGTCTGTCTGCTTCCCTAACACAAATAATGTAGGAAACTTGGTGTGTGTTTGACGGGTGGAGAGGTTCTTCACACAGGAAGAAAAGTCAAATGTATAGCACCCAGGCTGGGGACCATTTTAAATATCACTTAACAGCCTTTGAGTATTTACTTGCTAGGAATTTAACTTGATTTTGCTTCCTTGCTAGTGCTGTGAGTGGTGCCTCGGTATCTGCCCAATGCTTTGCTACAGCTGTACAAGGTTAAACGCTCCAGTGGGAAATATATGTCCCTGCTAGACCCTGCTGTGAACTTATAAAGGAATAGTGCCTTTAGGACAGCATGCTATCCAACAGAGCAGGATTACAGATCCATTCCCCTATGAACAAGCACGTAGCTGAAGCAAAACCAACAAGCCATTATGCTGAATGCTAATGTGAATTTTAATGAACAAACTCAGAGGGTTCCTTCCCGGTGAAGGTCTGTTCTGTGGTCTTATCTTCAGTCATACTTCTGCTCTCAACAGGGTGCAGGTTGTTGTTGCTTCTTAACCTGATCCATGCTTGTAGTGCTCCACGTGTGCCAGGATCCAGGCTGTTGGTATCAGGAAGCATGCAGACATGATGGAAAACGCAATGACTTGCTCCTGTTGGCGGGAGAAGAAACAGAAGAATTAGTGGGATGGCTGTGCGATGGCCACGTATGCGGGGTTTCTGGGACGGTTGCGCACTGGTGCTGTGTTCTAATGCAATGGATCAAGTGTACTTGTCCATGCTTCTTGCTCTTTCCAGCCCTGCGGCTGTCAGATGAACAGACCTTGGGGCTGTGGGAGGAAGATTTGGGTAAGCACAGCAGTTTCCACCAACTGTGGACCAAGCTGGTTGCTCTCTAGATTTTTTTCCATCCCTCCGTGTTTCTCTGTCATGATACCCACTGCAAAATCAGAGCAACTTGTGACCTTCAGTCAGCAGCAGAGGCTTGGGCTCCCAGTGTTTCCAGAAGCAGCTGCGCCTGACTTTCAAATGACTTTGAGGTGTGAATTGCGACCAGCAGCAGCCTCTTACATTTCTGGCACACCAGGGTGGCACTTAACCCCTTACACTGTCACCTTTATCTCTTTTTTTATTTGGCTGGAAAAAGAGTCTGCAGCCTTGTGAAGCACTTTGTTGCAGACCTTGGAAAGGCAGCAGCGGGTAAACTCCACAAGCAATGGGTGGAGGTGAAACCCAGCCAGGATTTCTGGTGAAAAGCTCCTTTTTCCAAGCTCATTTCACCCAGCCCAGGAGGGTCTCTGCTGCTGGAGCAGCTCCCATTTTGGTGGAGATCATCCCCAGAGGGAGGAATGACAGAGGTACCGACACACTCTGGCTCTGTGATGACAGCAGACCCCATCCTTGCCCATGGGGACACCTGCTTTGGCATGAATGTCCCATGAAAGCGGGGGAGGGGGGACGGACAGGGCCCAGGTCTGTCCCTGTGCTAGCAGGGTGCCTTGAGGGACTGTCAGTGCCACTGCTGCCACCTCCCTGAGCTCCTCAGGCTGCCCCATGGCTTTGCCTCCCTGGGGGGGGGGCACCCTGGGCTGCAGGAGACCCTCAGCAGGTACCCTAAACCCCAAAGGTTAAAAAAGGGGATGAAAGGATAAAATAAAATGGAAGCAAGAGCCTGAAAGGGGGGAGCAGGGCATGCACCCCCCCGTGGGGGTGCAGTCAGGAGCTTGCACTGCTCTGTGGGCACCTTTCCTCCTTTTTCTCCCCCCTCCTCTTTTGCTTTTACTCCCAACAAAAATAATTTGGCTATAATGCAGAGAGGGATTTTGTGCTCCTCCGACCAGGATGTTCCCTGGGAGCGGGTGGCTCCCCCCCCTTTTCAGCCCCCCCATAAGCTACTCACAGCAGCAGAGAGTGGATGTTCGGGTGGCTTGGAGGTGACCTGTGCCTGGGGGACCCGTGGAGTCCGCAGCATGGCGGCCAGCAGCCGGGAGCCCCGCTGAAAGCCCCACATGGCAGTGGCACGGTGAGCGCACTGCTCTTCTCACTGTGGCTGGGCTGCAGCTGCCCAGCCTGTCACCGCTGCCACGGCCCCCCCCGCTGTCACCCCTCGGCACGGGGCCTGCTGCTCTCCCAAAGGCACAGCAGCGGAAAACCCTTAAATGGCAAGATTTTCCCAAATTGCTCGCTACTAAATTTTTTTTCTTGCTTCCCTTAAGCATTTGTGGTTTTGTTGGGTTTTTTTCCTCAACAGCACCCAACTCCCCACACCTCTGAGGTCAAAAACCATGTCCCCAGCCAGCAACGTGGGACCTCTCTGCAATGCTCTGCTGGAGAGCAGACCTCTTCTTCTCTTGGGCTTTTTAAAATTTATAACACTCAAAACACAGTGTACTTTTTTCTTAAGCTGTTGCAGACGTGATGCCTGATCTTCTCTGTCTGATGGCAGTGGGCAGGACCTTGCTCACCCCATCTGTGACAATGGCTTCTCCATCTTCCTTTGTGGCTTGGTGTTGCGTAGGCTCAAAACCGAGTATGCACAGGCTCCTTCTTACATGGTGTTATTTGTTCAGCAAGCCGGGCAGCCACGGACCATCTAAGGTGTTGATGGAACTGTTGCAGGTATTTGGTCAAGTTGAGCTGGAGTTTGCAAAAGCAACTTCCAACTTGTGTGACCTGAGAGCAGAAGTGGCTGAAAATTTTGAGCCTGGGTCTCATTCCTCTGATGTGTGGATGCTTGTCAGTGGGAGAAGTAGTACCCTTTCAACTTGAACATGTGTCTGCTTCACTGAATAACCCAGCTGTGTCCTTTTCTCCCTTAAAAACAGCTCTGCAAAAAGTTTGCCAGGATTTGTATGGACCTGCTCAGAGCTTTCCTTCCCGGAGTCAGGAATGCCACCTTCCTCTCCCTGACCCTCCTTGCAGCTCCTGGGGCTTCGTGGTCGCAGCAGGCTCTTCTGTGGGATGAAATGGGGTCTTGTCTTTAGAAGGAGGTCAGAGCTCTTTTGCTAGAACAACCATCTTGGGAAGGTGCAGGTTTTTTCCTTAAAAATGGCACGATGGGCTGCATGGACCATGACTGGTCAAGCACATGTTTGTTGGCAAAAGATAACTACTGAAATTTAAAAGCAGTAACAGAATCCTCTTACCTTATATCTGCTTCTTGCAGTTGGCTTTCCAAAGGATTTCCCTCTGATTCCCTGCTCATCAGAGCCTTTTTTCAACCAGCTGACAGTCAGTAATCTCTCGCTGCAGCAGACACAAAGCTGGGGGGGTGGCGGAGCCTCCAATGCTAAAGATTTTTCTTTTGAGCAGTTTCACAAAACATTTGCCTCTGTGACACAAGGGAAAGGAATAAGTGACCTCCAGGAACATCTCACACTTGTCTACTTCCCCCTTAGCCTTAGCTGATTTTCTAGAGCGAACCCATGTTCTGCTGTGCCTCTTCGTGCTGCTTTTAGTGACAGAAGTACTGACCTGCATGTCATTGGGAGCGGCTTTTCTTTCTTCTCCTTGTCAGGAAGAAGCATCCAGGCAGCAACCATCTCCCGATCTTGCCCCAGCTGCCTGTGGGCTGTTCTAGCTCTGTTTCTAGTCTAGACCAAATGATAAAGAAGGACCTGTCCGCTCAGGGAACTACTCAGACGAGAACGGCTCTGCCCGCATACACCGGCAGCACGGCCACACAGGGCTGCCATTTTCTCGCACCAAAGCAGGCACCTCGGATCCACTCGTGCCACCAGCTCTCACGCGTTCAGCATTTTAGGGTGTGAAGGAGGGGGAAGCATTCCTGTACCTCAGTCCCTGCCTGAAAACCTACCTAGAAACCTTCTTTTGCTCCTGTAGATCAAGCTTTTCATCTGTAGCAAAAGCTTGTCTTGAGGAATATTGCTGGGATTAACAGGGGTGACAGCAAGGGTGGCCATGTTGAACCGGGGCAGCTGTGAAAGGCTTGGTTGTGTTTTCTATGAGTACTAGGAGAATGATCTTGTTGTTGAGGAGTAAAGCCTTGCAAACTTTTTGAACAGGAGCTAAAGAAAAGCACCAATTAAAATCCTTGAGAAGCTGGAGAAACAGCTGGTGGTAAAGGACAGTTGGGGTGTCACGACCCAGGGTTGGACAGACCAGGGAGTCATGTTGAATTTGGAATTCCCTTGGGCTAAATTAAGGTGAAATGACACCAAATGATCAGTTAAACATTTTATTCATGACAAATGCAAACTGAATTTGGGAGATATAGCTGTAGGTGGTGGGGTTTCTCACAACAGGAATTGGCATGAGACTACCTCAGTGAACCAGGTAACCCGTGGTAACCCTATACATCAATTCAGGGAAGAAGGAGATCCCTCCCATTGGGTCAGGAGGTTCAGAGCAGACCCCCTTGCTTTCTAGACTCCTCAGAGAAGGGCCCAGGGGTGGCTGGATCTGCTTCTAGTCCCAGACTTGGTCAACGGTTTTATGTCTTAAAGGGATGAGGAGTAGGGATTGTGGAAAAGGAAAATGAAAGAGAGAACAAGACAGAGAGAGAAAAAAGGAAAAGGATCTTTTCTTAACCTGGACACCCTTGCTGCTCCTCCTCTTTTTCCTCAGCTTCCTCCCTGGGTATTTTCTGGCAGGAAGGCCACTCCAGGACGTGATACCACATGTGCCCATGGAAAACCCTCTCTTTGGTCCTGTTCAGACGGTTCTGGGTCCAGCGTTGGTTCAGTCAGCCGAGGGGTCCAGTCCCAGTGGGCTTGCGGACCTGGGGCTTCAGTTTGTGTCCTTTTATCCTCCTTGCCCCTCCTTCAGGCGGGCACTCGAACTCATTAGGCTAATTAGGTGTCATAAGCGGTTTGTGAGCCTTTGGGACTTGGGGGTCCTTTGGGGAGTAACTTCCCCTTCCCTGCAGACGTGACCATTGTCTGATCTTTGTATCAGAACAGCTTATCAGAGCGGGGAGCTGCGCGCCCTCCCTCCATCCCTGCCCTGTCGCTGAAGTCAGTGCTGGTGGGTGCTCAGCGGCTGCTTTTAAACTTGGTTCTTCGCTGTGCAGGGTTTGTTGTTACGCAGAGCTCGTCTTCAAGCAGAACTTGCCCCGCCGCAATGTTTGAGACATTAACTCTTTCAATCTCTCCCATGGGGTTAGCAGATTTCCCTTGAAATGCTTAGAGAAACTTGTCTGTGTCCTGACTTACTCAGAAAATCATTCTGTGCAGATAAATAAGGGGAGGGGGGGGAAGCCTTCAGAACCCCCCTGTGCTGGCCACAGCAAGATCAGCTACTTGGAAAGATCAGCTATGGCAGAATTCGAGGAGGTTTTGGCTTGCTGTGAGAAAGGGCTTTTCTGAAAAAGAATATTTCAATTTTCCTTTAATAAAGCAAAGGAAGTAGAGTGCATGCCTGTTGGGTCAGCTGGGGGAGTGAAATGCTCTTCACCTCTGTGCTGGTGGCTGCTAGAGGAGGTACTCGCACCCCAGAGCCTTGGTGGGGTCTCTGCTCTGAAGCGTGTGGGGGGAGCCTGCCTGCTGTCTGGTGGGGTGGGTGTCCCTGCCTCTGCCATAGACTCAGCCCTTGCCTGGACCAGCTGGCGGCTGTGAAGATTAAAGAAAAGACTAAATTAAACTTGCTGTGGCAAGGTATGAGCTTAGATCCTTGAATATGAAAGGAGTAGAGCTGGCAGCAAACATCAATGCTTGGTCTCTGCCCTTTGCTGGATTTCTCCAAGGCATCTCTCTCGGGTATCCACAGCAACAGCGCTGATCCAGGAAGGCTCTGTTGTGCAGAGAGCATCTGCCTCTTCGTCTGCTTTCCTGGTGAATCTGGGAAGCTGGTGAGCGAAAGACCAGGAGTAGTTGACACAGGAGAACTCTTTGACCCTTTCCACCCCTTGTTTTGGAAAGGAAGGTGTACAGCAGCTCTTTTTCTTAACCTGGACACCCTTGCTGCTCCTCCTCTTTTTCCTCAGCTTCCTCCCTGGGTATTTTCTGGCAGGAAGGCCACTCCAGGACGTGATACCACATGTGCCCAAGGAAAACCCTCTCTTTGCTCCTGTTCAGCAGCGTTGGACCCAGAGGTAGGACAAACAACATTGCCTTTATTTGTGCCCCCCATTTTATTCCCTACAAGCTCATGTTTCCAGTGCAGTCTCTGACCTTCTTTCTGTTCCTTCTGACTCAGTCGATGGCTGTATCTGTTCTCTTTAGGGCTGGCAGTGGTGGGCTTGAGGCTGAATCTGGAGGGACTTGTCGCACCTCACTCAGGAGGAAGCGGTGAGGAGCCTTCGCCTTTCCCAAGCAGCAGCCAGGCAAGAGACACAGTGTTTTTCACTGCTTCTGGACCGAGGAAACACATTTTCACTTCCTTAATGCTGACAGCAGCTTGGCTCTAGTTGGACATTGGCTTTTCTGTGGATTTACAGAGAGGAGAACAGATGTATAATATCTATCCTGTAAATGCTGGATTGTTCAATAAGATAATCTTCCTCTCTGAGCACCAGGGCAGAGGCATTAGGTCAGTCAGAGAGGCACAGCATCTGGCTGCAGCACTCTCCGTGCCTCCCCTGATCCACGAGGACAGGGCCACAGATCTTCCTGCAGAGAGAGGTTCGTTTCTACAAGGACCAAACATTCTGCACAGGGCAGGACAGCGAAACCACTGTGAAGCCCCTCTGACATGTTAGAGGCATGGGCAGTGCTTGATGGGGGCTGAGTAGGGAACCCTGAAGATGCTCCTGCTGCAGGAGTGTGAAAGCTGATGAGTAAAAGCTCGGGCTGCCCCACGCTTGGGCTGTGCTTGGAGATGGCTTAGAGCGTGGGGAAGGGAGCAGGAAAGGCTTTGAGATAGAAGAGACATAGGATCAAGTAACAGGTGGATCTGGGAGCCTCCATCTTCCGGTAAGCATTGACAAGTGAGCTGGAGGCATATCTGGGATCCAGGGGGAATATCCACCTGGATCCACAGTAATTTGTTCCTTTGCCCCCTCTGCCTCTGAGCTTGGGTTTGTAGCACAATACTTCTGTGCTGTCCTACACTTGCTGTGTTAGATGGGGAATGAAAGTGTCTTTTGAGGGGCTTTCACCTCCCTTTGCTGAAGGGCATGACGTGGGGTGAATTTTGGCCATTGCATTCAGCAGTTATGGCTTCTGCTTTTTGGCTTGCCTGCGACAGAAGGCAGCAGGATCTTTGCCAGCTCCAAATGGTCTGCAGGGAAACAGCTTGAGCCTTTGCCACGGTCAGAGGACACGCATGCAGCACTGTGACCGTCTCGAGGACTCACACCGGTCAAACTCGGTCATGGATCTCTTCAGAGAACCACGTTGCAGCAATGTGAGAGCCTGGGCATGGTCACGCCAGGGCGAAGAGCCTGCTGGGGACAGGTGCTGGGTCCAAGACGGCGTGGTCCGGGTGCGTGGTGGAGCTCAGCCCAGGGAAGGATGGGCATCATCTTGTGTAATGGCAGGTGACCTGCCCCTCTTTGGGGACAGCATGGTAAAATGCTGCTCCATCTGTAACTGGGCTTTAGAAGTGGTAGAAGTCAGGAGCTGGGAGAAGTGGGGCTGGAAGCCAGCAGTACCCCTGTGGTGCGGGAAGTCAGGGCAGGGTGCTCGCTGGCACCGGTGCCGTGCCCGGAAGAGCACGCTGCGGTGGGGACAGAGGGATCATGGGAAGGAAGCCGGGAAAAGCGTGCCAGAACTGAAGTCTGGATCCGTTCCGTCTGAAAGCAGGCGAGGAAAAGGGTTAGAGTGTGGCTGGGGACAAAGGGCGGTTATCCCACGTAGTTCCTGCTGCAGAGGTGTGTGTGCTGTTCCTCCCGCGCTCTGGCTGGAAAGCAGCTGCAGCTCTCCGCCAGAGCTGTTGCCGCATTTCTCAGGCAGCTTTTAGATGGTAAATCATCGGAGATTGGTTTTTCTCTCTCGGTTCCTCCTTTCCCAGAGCACAGGGCAGCCCCAGCATATCTGTGGTCTCTGCTGTGGGCAATGAGCTCATCTGGGCAAACACCTGCCTGTCAAGATTTATTTTTTTTATTACTATTATTTTTTTAAGGAGGGAGAAAAAAAAAGTAATTTCCTTCCTTCTTTCTCAGTTGGGCAACTTCCGTCCTTCCCCTCCCCGCACGGGAGCCCCACGGCCAGAGTTCACTCTCAGCCCTAGACCAAAGGCAAGAGCTAACCTCCTCACTTTCTGCAGCCCTTTTGTGTTTGTTTTGTTTTGTTTTAACTTTCTTGAAGGCAGGAAGAGGATTTTTCTCACAATTCAATCTCAGGCACTGCCTGGCATGAAGAAACAGAGCCAACCCCGAGAGCTGCCAGCAACTAGCTGCTATCGGAGGGGATTTTGGGGACTGCCAGCCTGGGCTGGGCATGTTCTCCCTGCTCTTGTGCCCCCCTGACTGGCTTTCCAGCTCTGCTTGGAGAGTCTCTTAGTGCCTTACTTTATCGTTTCTATATTATTCTAGTGCTTAGCTTTGCCAGCCACCAGCTACTGCTTCCTTTTGTGAGGTGCTGTTTACATGTGTCTATATGTGTCTATATCTTTAATATATATTCATATATTTGTTTATATATTGTGTATAAATATATCTTTTAATATATATTTATATATATATCTCAATGAAATAAAAAGCTCCTAGCCCAGCAAGCCAGTAACTGAAGCTGAGCTAGAGATGGAAGAGTGAGGAGGAGCACAGGGGTACAGTGAGTTGGGAGATGGGGAGCCGCTGGGGCCACAGAAGAGTGTTTAATAGTGTCATGGAATAGTGTTGGGAGGAAGAGGAGAAAAGAAGAGGAAGGTGGTTGTGTTGTACTGGGAGAAACTGGCGAGATCCTGTCACGGAGAGGGCAGCGGAAGGGGAAAAGGGGGGGAAACTGGGGAAGCAACAAAGTCAATGAGTCGGTGAGGTTTGGGTGAGCTGGAGGAGCTGCCTTGCTTGGCTGGGAGATGGCTGGAGCAGAGAGAGAGCAAGGGAAGCTGCAAAGGAGGAAATGAGCCTGGGTGGAGGAGAGCTGCCCCAGGCACTGGGAGGAAAGCTGGGATGGAGGAAAACTGCTGGTGGTGATCAGAAGGGAGACTATAAGAAATGGAGACCCTAGGAGTGCAACGGGGCTGGAAGCAGGCGAGCAGCCAGCTTTGCTGATGGCGGGGTTGTTACAGGCAGGTTACAGAGAGAGAAGCAGCTTGCAGCCCTTGCTTTCGGCTGGCGTCCAACATGGCCACGATCAGCC
This sequence comes from Haliaeetus leucocephalus, assembly GCF_000737465.1. Lineage (NCBI taxonomy): Eukaryota > Metazoa > Chordata > Aves > Accipitriformes > Accipitridae > Haliaeetus > Haliaeetus leucocephalus. The sequence goes on from NW_010972672.1 coordinate 351,582, forward strand.
TGTCCCAATTTTGTCCATTCAGCCCTTGTACCTGACTCTGTTGTTGTTCTGCAGCTCGGGTTGATGAAAATGGCTGATGGCAAAGAGGACCCCGCCGTGTTCACCTCCACTTCTCTGCCCTCAGACCCACGGCTGCTGGCTACGGTGACTAATGCTTACCTGGGCACCCGTGTATACCGGGACATCCTCCACATCAACGGTGTGTACAATGGGGCGGTGGGAGACACGCACCGTGCCGACATCCCCAGCCCTGTTAATGTTAGGATGATGGTGCCTGGTGCGGACAGCCTGGCTGAGACCTTCACCTTGAACACCTGGACAGGTAAACAGCAGAGCACGGGCAGGAATCTCCTTTGCTGCCTCCTTTCACATCTTCATCTTGGGCACCCATTGCTCTTTCCCTCTAACTGCTGGTGACCCTCTTCTAGAAGTTAAACCCCTCTTTGCCTGTGTTGGCTCTTCCACAAGGTCGCATCTTCTCCCCATTCTCTGTTTGCCTGAGGGGTGGTGTTCTTCTGAAGTCATGTGGGAGCAAGTGGCAAATTCCCCTTTCTTGTGAGAATAAGAGTGATTTTCAGACTGTATCTCAATCCCTGCTGGAGCTAGGCTTGGCAAACACTGTTTAATCATGAAGCCTGATAAAATGTTTTATAGCACAAATCATTCCTCAGTGGCTTAGCCAGATTCGGTATGTTAACAGTGGTGTCCAGTCAAAAGCTGTGTTTGGATCTGGACTTGGGAAAGATGGTTCCTTTGTCAGTAGGAACCAGTAGATAGGGCAGAAATGGGAATCTGGGGCAGAACATCAGGACCTGATGGTTCAAAAGGCTGACGGCTCTCGTTGTGCTTACAGGAACCTTCAGCCATGTGCTTCAGGCAACAGATTATGGAGCCACCCATCAGATCTATGCTCACCATTCCCTTGTCCACTTGATGGCCTTCAGCATCACCATCTGGCGATCAGCTCACACCACCCAACCCATCACGGTCCAGCTCCAGACTCCTTTTGTGCCAAAGAGCCAGGACTTGGACCTGAACCAAGGACCAGATTTCCAAGGAGCACAGTGAGTTTGGATCACGGGAGGACCTTGCCCTGAATACATCCTTCATGGGCTGTTGCACGCTGCCCTGCTCACCGTTAGGAAATAAATTGCAAAAGTAAGGCTAGAGCTAGACTGAAATGGTAAGAAGCATGGAGGCTTGTGCAAATCTGCTTCTTCCTGGCAGGTATAAACAAACCCCAAAATTAAGCATAGAAATATTTTTATTAGTTGCAACTCCAGAATTAGTACTTACCAACATGTAAAAGAGCAACAAAGGCCACAGGGACTAGATGTGATTACAAAGAAAGGAGTTTGGGGAAGATGGCGAGTTTGGAGGAGATGGCCTCTGAAAATGGCTTGCTGGGATTGGGGACCAGTCGTAATGCATTTCACTCTCCTGCACTTTGGGGGTGGGACAGCAGCTGAGCTGAAGCTTGGGGACAAAGGAGTTCCACCCTGGGTGGGAATGGGAGCCTGATACCTGCAGCTGGGTGAGGTCCCCTCTGAGTGGGTGGACGTGATGGAGTCCCACCTACTCTGCTCTCCCTTCCCTGGTTGCTTGATGTCTCCCACAGATACATCTACGGGAAGACGCTGGTTCCTGAGGTGGAGGGGGGACCCCGTCCCACAGTTCACATGCTCTGGACTCCTGTGCCGCAAACCTTGACGTTGCATGGGGAGGAGCGGGAGCGATCCTGGGAGTTCCTGATTGCCGTGGCTGAGAGCGAAGAGGAGGCAAAGAGGAGCTACAGTGAAGGGCTGGCCCTCATCGCTGCTGGCTCCCTGCACTCCTCCCACATCCATGCGTGGGCCATGCTGTGGCGAGGCTGCTGCATAGACCTGGATGGACCTCTGCCTTTGAGGCAGGCCCTCTACGGGTGTCTCTACTACCTGCTGAGTGCCATCCCACCCCAGGGAAACCCAGGCTTCCTCTTCCATGGCATCAGCCCTGGTGGCTTGTCCAATGGCACTCAGGGCGAGGACTACTGGGGGCACGTCTTCTGGGACCAGGTGGGTGGAGGTCATGCTGGCTGGTAACCTGGGGGCTTTGTACAGTGACTGGGATGGAGAAGACTCGGAGAAGACCCAGCAGGAGACGGCTTTCTCCTTACCCCCAAGCAGGGGTACCTTGGCACCAGCCTCTTGTTAGAGAGCATCCTCCTGCTCCTTTTGTAACGGCTGCCCAGACCCAGTTTGGTCCCTGGAGTTACTTATCTGGGTTGTCCTCTAAATCAAAGGCAAATTGCCAAAATTGAAGCTAGGTGCCTGGGGCTGCTGCCTAGCCAGTGAGGCCGAGGGGCCAGGAGAGACCCCACCGCAGGGCAGACCCCTTCCCCAAGCTGAGGCATGGGGCTAAGATAGTTCAGGTTGCTCACCCAAGGGAGCTTCAGTGACCAGCTTAGAGCACGGCCACCAACTTTTAGCTGTTTAAAATAAAGCAAGTTGAAACCTGCCCTTCTCCTTCCTGCTTTGGTGGCATCAGCGAGCCCTATTGTGCCTGAACCACTGAAAAACCAGAAATGTTTTCTGTGATGGGGTCATTCAGCTTTTAAACGTAGGTTTGGTGTGTACTCGATAAACCGGCTGGGCTGGGTGGCTTTGCCTCAGCCAGAGGCTGCGATCTGCTCTTGGAGCAGCCACGGTGACTGGGTGCACAGTTCTGCAGCTGAAAAACCATTGCACGGGGTGAGCAGGAGACGCTGCTGGGTGGTGTTGAGGCTCCTGTGCTAAACCTAGTCTGGTCTTTCAGTGGGCAAGGGCTTTTCAGTCCTGTGGACCTTGTGTGCTTTCTTCCTGGTGTTGCGTGTGGTTTTGACCCTCTCCAGAGCTTCTGGCTTTGGAGGACTCCTGCCTCCCTTCTTTTGCATGATGAGAGGGAGGTCCTGCTGAGATCATCCTAGGGAGATACCAGAGAGCAGCAGGCATGGGCAGAAGCAGTCCCTTGTGGATTTATCCCTTTTAATGAGCCCACGGGACAGTACCTTTAAGTAGTAGCAAAATCACAGTCAGAGCATTTGGCATGGAGGTGGACTTGAAGGGTGAAACTGGTGGGAGCATTTGGGTGCCCCACCAGGCAATCCCACCACCTTGTCTTTCTTGGATGTTTCCAGGACACCTGGATGTTCCCAAACATTCTGCTGTTTTATCCTGAAGCTGCCAGAGCCATCCTGGAGTACCGGATTCGCACACTGGAAGGGGCCTTACGCAATGCACAGGAGCAAGGCTACAAGGTGGGGACAGAGATGTTGGGCTGAGGGCAATGCAACCCGGCCACTGCCACCTGGGAGGACAGCTGGGCTTTGCTCTTCATCTCTGGCTCTAGATTTAGCCAGGGGCTGTGAGCAGGGCATTGCCCACAGGTGGTGGACAGGGGAGAGCATCTCAAGACGTTGTGCTCAGCTGCCTCGTGGACGTCTTCTCCTGGCAGGGTGCTAAGTTCCCATGGGAGAGCGCAGCCACCGGCCGGGAAGTCTGCCCTGAAGAGATCTATGGAGCCCAAGAAATCCATGTCACTGGGGATGTTTTGATGGCCTTTGAGCAGTATTATTGCACCACGCAGGTAAAGGGAGCGTGTGCCACCTGCATGGCCCAGTGGCAAGGCCTGCAGGGCATCTGGTGACTGTCACCGTCCCTTCCCAGAGAAACTCTGCTGTTGTCTGCTCCTGTCAGAATTGCTGGTGGCACCCCAGGGTCCCTTCTTCAGCCCTGCCTCCTCTGTCCTTGCTCCTCATGGGTGGCTCAGCATCCTGTTGCCTCAATCCAGGCCAGTTTTCTGACCTTTTCTGCTGCTACATCCATCTCCTTAGAGCTCTTGTCCTTCTGCTGAGTTTGGGTCTGGTTGGGTCTCCCTCATGTGCCTGTTTTTCCTCTGGCTTTGGCTCCCTCCAGGACCAGAAGCTATTCAGGGAGGATGGAGGCTGGAAGCTGGTGGATGCTGTGGCTCAGTACTGGTGCAGCAGGATGGTATGGAGCGAGGAGGAACAATGCTACCACATCAAAGGTACTTCTGCAACTGCCAGACCTGTTTGTAGGGAAGGGGTTTGTGAGCAGAGGCTCGGAGCCCCTCCAGTCAGACCTGGATGGGAATGCATGGGTTCTTCAGACTCTGGCCCTCTAGAATATCTCCTAGATAATGTTTGTGTCTGTACGAACACAAGGCAAGATGCTTGGCTCTTGTCCAATGCCATGGTATTGGTTGTTTTTTTCTTTCAACCCCTTGCCACTCATAGGACATGATGTCTAAATGTCTCCTTCCATAGTGGTACAAGCTGATGCCGCAAGCATGGGTGCCTTCAGATCTGCTGTTGTGACTGGTGGCACTTAGAGAAAACAGAGTGCAAGGGCTTTAGAGAGGAAGGACTTTTCTAAGTCTTTTCTAGGAGACCTGAGTTTAAATCCCCCAGGGAATCTGCAGGAGTTTAATCCCTTGAAGGACATCTGGTGCTGTTGGTGTAGAACAAGTACAACTGCTGATATGTCTGGCAGGGCAAAGGGTCTCTCCCCAGGCAGCAATCCTGCTGAAGCAACATTATGTTAACGAGCGCAAGTTACCAGTGATGGGCTGCTTCTGAAAGGGGACACTGAGGAAGAAAATGAGAAGTGAAGATGTGTTTGTGGGAGAAGGTTCTAGAGGAGAAGGCTGGGTTAGGGCAAAGGGGTCTCGATGAAAATGGGGTGATCAGAGCTAGAAGAGCCCCTGGGGTTACTGCAGGCTAGCTCTTGGTGCAAAGATCCTCGGAGACAGCCCCAGTGCCCCCAAAGGAGTCACATATTTAATTGTCTATTTTCATGTTTCTCTTGGGAAGTGGCCATCTCTCCTCCTGGGGACAATCTGCACAAAAGCAGCAAAGGAAGGAGCTGAGCGTGTAGCTAGGGAAAGATTTAATGACTTGATTGAATGACTTGAAAGAATTTATAGGTCACCTTGCCTGTGAAGTGAGGGAGATGCCCTCAGGTTGAGGTATCTACTGCCCGTCAGCCAAAGCTGTAAGCCAATTTGCTTCTCCTTCACAACAAGCATCACTTACATTCTCTTCTATTGAGCATTGCACCAAGATCACTGTGGGATCCTGCCAGAAGCAGGGAGGCAACACCTTGCCAAGTGGGCAGGTGTCCCTGCAACGGGAGAGCTTCCCTTCCTTGTGCCACCTCCCTGAGGAGGGGCACAAAGCCATGCCAAACCTTGGGTTTGCTGCGGTGTGAAGTGTCCCCTTCCTCTTTCTCCAGGTGTCATGCCCCCAGATGAGTATCATTACCGGGTTGATAACTCTGTTTACACCAACGCCGTGGCCCAGCGGAGGTAACGCGCATGCCTTGTTGAAGCACTGGCTCATCTCTCTTCTTTTCTGCCTAGCAATATGGCAGGGGTAGGAGGCAGGAGGGCTCCCACGTGGGATACACCTTTCCTCTCTTCACATACCTCTACCCGAGCTCGTCTCCTTTGCCTGCCTTTGCAGTCAGCAGAAAGAAGTAGGTGGTCCCGTGGTTGTTCGTCTGACCTGTTTCAGGTGTCTGCATGAGACTGAGAGGGATTCCACTTCACAGGAGGGTTTCTCTCCCTGCATTTTATGAGGTGTCTATACAATTAGCCAGCTGGAGACATCTAAAGCTAGAGGAATGGACTCCCTACTCCAGCAATGAAAGCTATTACCCCAAGCTTAAACTTTGACCCATGTTCTTTCAGAGTAGCTGTTTCTTTGCAGTTATGGCTCAATTAGTTCTTTCTGTTCCCTTTCTTCTCTTCCCCTCTCTGAGGCAGTCACAGGCACCCATGCCTGACATAAAGCATTGTTCCTTGCTTCTTTTCAGCTTAAATTTTGCAGCTGATATTGCTCGGGACTTCTTGATCCCTGTGCCAGAGGAGTGGGTGGACTGTGCCAAGAAAATCAAAGTGCCCTTTGATGCAGAGAAGAAATATCATCCTGAGTACGATGGTTACAGCCCAGGTGAGTGGAGAGGCAGCAGCAGAGCTTTGAATTGTCCACTGCTCTTTCTTTTTAAGCCTGCAAGAAGTGGGGACTCTGACTTTTTCAAAGAGGGGAACAGTGGCTGAATGGTTGGCCGAAGAAAAAAATCTCTAGTGTTGCTCTCCCAAGTGCAGCATTTGGGTTGCCAGTGTGGAGAGCCTGGCTCGTAGATGTGTTTTCTGCCTCTTGGCAGATCATTTCTCATTAGTGGGCTCATAAAATTAGGAAATTTGGGAACACAGAGAGTAGGAAGAGACTTTTAGTACTAGGCTGCGATGACATGGTTGCTATGAAGCCATTGCTGACAGTTAGGTCTATCTTTCCAAGGTCAAGTGCCATGTGTTGTCCTTCCAGCACCCCTGGGCCCTCTGGAAGTGAAGGGGCCAGTTCCAGTAGAAACACATACCCAGTTTAGTGCCCCTTTTCTCACAGTTAGAGGCAGGGTAATGTGGGTGCATAGTGTCGTGGGAGCTATTTCTTTGCACATGAAATTTAGGTGACAGCAGTCTGGGTGCCATCATGTTAGGGCTGTGCCAGCGTCCTGCCTTGACACAGCTTCCAGCAAACATGGCACCAGGGACAAACCATAAGCTGCTGTTCTGCTCTGCCTTTAGCAAGGCAGCAAGGAGTTATCCTCCCTGCAGCTCCACTACCTTCCCCCTGTTGATGTGGCCTTTGTTGTTCTAAGTTTATGATTCTGTGTGAGTCAGGTTTGTTCAGCGTATGAATAAATAGACAATCAGTCTGCCATCTACTCCCAGCTGGCATACGTGGTCTCACCAACTCCTTTTCCCAGGTGAACCTGTGAAACAAGCTGATGTTGTCTTGCTTGGATTCCCACTGATGTACCCCATGAGCTCTGAAGTCCGGAGAAATGACCTGGAGATGTATGAGCCCATCACTGAGCTGGATGGGCCAGCCATGACCTGGGTAAGGAGAGGAGCAAAGCCTAGGTGGGATTCATCCATGAGGTGGTTGTTTCTGTCCGAGTTAGTCACTGCCAGCCCCATCAGTGGGCACGATTTTTCAGACCTGCTTTAAACTCTAAGGGATTGTGGGCAGTGCAGAGCTAGAGACATGTGCTGCACATGTCTGCTCTGGGCCAGAAGGGTGCCAGTTGTGGTGTCATTCTGGAGCCTTTGCTGTATTGTCACCCCTGGGGGAGACAGGAGCTGGTGAAAGGCCTTTTTTCTCTCCTGCAGAGCATGTTTGCAGTGGGCTGGCTGGAGCTAAAGGAGGTGCAGAGAGCCCAGAGCCAACTGAACAAGTGTTTCAGCAACATCACAGAGCCCTTCAAGGTTAGCTGTGTGTCGTGTCATGGGTACTTCCCTGTGACAAATGCCTCTTTTTTTTTCTGTCTTGCCTGTTCCTAAGTAGGTCACGTCACACAGAGATATCACTTGGACTGGAGCCTATGCTGACTGCATGTGGGGTCACTAGGTTATTGTTATATTAACTAGGTGGTAGCACACTCTGTCTCTTCTCTGTATGCTTCCGAAGAGCAGTAAGGAGGCATCTGCTTCCTAACAGGCAATACAAAGCCAAGGGTCAGTATCATGCTCGCCCCAGGCTTCCTTCTGCTTGCCAGGGATGGCAAAGGGAATGGCGATGGTGGTATTTAGAGATGCATCAGAGCCCACCCACCGCCTCATGCCAGGATGGGCATGGTCATTGCAACACCCCACATATGTGACAGTGCCAATGATAAGCATATTCAAATCCACAAAACTGTATGAAAAGTCCCAATGCAACTCTTGAGTCATTTCTTTCTCTTGCTGGAGCAGATCTGGGTGGAGAACTCAGATGGGTCAGGAGCTGTGAACTTCTTGACCGGGATGGGTGGATTCTTGCAAGCTGTCCTCTTTGGCTACACAGGGTTCAGGTGAGCCCCTATGTTATGTTACATTTAGCAACTAGGTGTCACTTGAAACCTTACTGTTTAGCTGGAGCAATGTGGTTTTACTTATGAAAAAGAAGGGAACTTGCAACATCCAGAATATCCTCCAAAACTCCCAGCAGGTAACAAACAAACAGGAATGTCAATGATCCTGGATGAACTGTGGATACTAGGGACAGTTAGTCACTGGTGGAGAACAGGGTGGAGTTATCAGAAATTATAAGCTTTGGTCCATTTCTCCTCCAACTACATCAGTGTTGAAAGCTATTGGCTTCAAAAGGAGTCAAAGCTAGGCCAACAATGAGCTCTTCAACACTAGTTGACACCCTCAGTGAAGAGGGACATCACTGTATGATCTCGGGATTGTGGGTAGCTTGTATCATTTTGATGTCTGCATGTCAGAAACACATCCAGACCTGCCTGCTCCATAGGCGGTTGTAGCTTTGGTTTCTTCACAAAGTGTGGATGAAGCTTAAAGACTATGATCCACCAATTACATTGGCCTTTTTGTTAACTAATTGAAGAGAAAGTCTGTACAAGCACCTTGCAGGCAAATACAGGACTTCTTAATACACCTTATACACTGTGGCCTTTCGAAGCAGACCTTTGTAAATGGAGACCCCAGTCCTCTACCACTGCACTGAGCTGCCGTAGGCCTAGTCCCACTTTAAAGACAGGAAACAGATTCAGAACTGGTAAGAGACTCTCTCTGGGTCACTTGATGAGTTAGTTGCACAATTGAGAAGCTAAATGTCATTCTCTAAGTCTGTCCTCAGGCTTAGCTATAACATCATCCCATCTCCTTTGGATGTGGCGTGGAAAGACCTTCTACAGCCCCTCTGAAGCAATCTGACATCTGCACACATGTGGCTCTGCAAGCCTCTGTGGAGGAAAGTGCTCAGCTGGCATCGCCACAGCATTAAAATATCTTAGAAAAAACATTAAGCTGTTCATGTAATTTCAAAGCTGTGTCTAGTACCCAAAGCAGCCCGGTGGTTTCAACCCTGAAGCAATGGGCTCTTGAGCATATTCTTAGTTTAATTGAGGATGGATCAAACTGACAAGCCTTTTGATTTCCATTGAAACCTTCTAGTACTAACTATGTGTTTTTACTCCATGTGTGTGGCCAGAAGCTGCTGAGAAACCCACCAGTTTCTTGGTGGAGCTGGGTGTGAGCTACCATATTCCCAGCTGAAAACCTCAATCTCAGTTTTTGCAAAGCTTGAAGGTCTTCAGATGCTCTGTGTGTCAGGTTGGGCCCCTCTTGGCACAGGCTTAAGCCACAGGCTTTGGGGCTCCAGCCAAATTTCCGCAGATGTGGAGATGACATTTATGCAGCCCTCAAGGCTGCGCTCTTGCCTTGCCTGTTGTGAGCCACAGAGCCTGGCTGGTGCATTGGCCTGCCCCTGAGGCTCTCCAGTGTTTTAAGCCTCTCTTGAGTCCTCTCCAGTCTGTTGAGCCCTCTCAACAGGCTGGAGATTATGGTCAAGAGCTCTCCAGTGTCAAGATTTGAGTAGGAGATAAGTGGCCATTGTCTCTTCTTACCCAAAGCCAAAACACACAAATGGGCTCTGCTTGACTTTGGGTAAAGTCTTGGAGAAAGGATTCAAGCTGTTTGCTTGATTTTTATCTTTCGGTGAAGGAGGACATATAGTGGTGCTGAGTTTAAAGCCTTTGAAACTGGTGGGAGTGGGAGCTGATGTGGGTTTCTGAAGGTCACCGTGCCAATGCACTTTGGTCACAGCCCAGAGGGAAAGTGAAAACCGAGCTGTGTGGACGCATCTTTGTTGAGGTGGCAAATTACAGAGGAGAGGGACAGTGCTAGTGGTCATGTGTGTCTCGTGATTTAATTGAGCAGGGCTTCCAGGAGCATCTCACCAGGCATGAGGCGAGCTCCCACCATCTCTTCGCTAGCATCATACAGCTTTCAGAGCAACAGCAGGTGAGAACAGATACCTGCTGCTAGGTGCTTGGGCTAAAGCTAAACTTGCATCCTAAAAATCCCAGCTACAGCCATCTCCTGAGCTCCTTATGTGGCTGGAGTTTAGTTCCAGTACATGGCCCAGAGCCTGCGCCCCTAGGTTCGTGTGACCAGATTTCAATGGCAATTCCTGCTTGGGGTCCATGGGCACCTCTGCTTGTTCCTGTGCTCCATTCCCCTCCCTGTCTCAGAGCAGGGTATTCCTGAAGTTTTGCCAGCATAGCTGCTGCTGAAGCCGACCTCTGAACCGGAGTGGGGAACTGGAGCCGCATTGGAAGCAAAAAAAAAAATTCTTTTTCTCTTTTTCATTAAAAAAAAAAAAAAAAAAAATCCAACCTAATGGAAATCACAGACCCCAGCTGAGGAACTGGAAGGGGGACAGGAACACCTTAGGGTGCTGGGCTGTGTAATCATGGCCTGAGTAGCTCTTCACCACATGCTTCATCCGTGTGTTTGGGAATTGCCTGGAGATCCTTGGGATACACCAAGGACTCCTTCTGCCCGCAGAGACACGGAGTAATGGGAGGGGCATCTGGGATGTATGAGGCTGTGCTGCCTGTGGAGGTGACCGACCCCACAAAGCTCCTTTCCTTTGTGGCCACCCTTTGTTCCCACTACTGACGTGCTCCTGCCTTTCCAGGATCACAAGGTCCAGCCTCTGCTTCAACCCTGCCCTTCCCAATGACATCAACAAGTTGAACATCACCGGTGTCTCCTACTTTGGCAACAAACTGAAGTTCACCATCGCCAAAGAAGAGATCAGGATCAAAGTGATCGAGTCTCACCAGGACCCTCTGGCACCTCCCTTGGAAGCTGTGCTGGAGGAGTCGGGGCAGCGGTTTCCCCTGCGTGAAGGTACCATCACCTGGGTCTGCTTCCTAAAATAAAGACAATTTAGGGAGAAACCATTCCCATATCTCACATGGGTTGTTTTTTGTTGTAGGGCAGAGCATCTCTATCCCCATGGCGGCCGGCTGGATTCAGAAGTCATCCACTGAGATATTTTAAACCTTGGCTGATCCAGGTTTTACCCACCAGAGAAGCAGAAACAAGTTGAAGAGTGGATGTCGGCGGAGGGGGAAGGTAAAGGTGGGGTGGAAGGGGGCAGTCCTAGGCTGTGCCATAAACCCTTTGCCCCCATGGGACTGTGTGCACTGTCTGTCTTTGTGGCCCTGGGGAGGGGGAGGGGGGTGGACTCAGAGCTCTCCCCTGTGGCTGGGGTGGCAGCAGCTCCCTGAGGGATGCTGAGCATCTTTGTCTGTGCCAGGCGGCACTGAACCCCCTGACTCCCATTCACATGCCTTCAACATCTCTCATTTAACAGAGGAGACAACATCAAGCCTGAAAGCGACTGTTTTAAACCAGTTTTCTAAACACCCATGGCTTGCAGATGTTGAAAGCATAAACATTTATAAGGATGCCCCAAGCTGAATGGATCTATATTTAGTCCAGCCTGTACAGGCACTGTCTCCCAGCTCCTCTGGCATGTCCTGGCTTGGTCCTCACCTTCTCCCAGCCACCTGCGTCACTCCGGGGGCTCAAAGGGCTATGGAGGCTCAGCCAGCGCTGCTTTGCCATGTCAGTCCCACCTGCCAGCGAGCAGAAAGACGAGGATCCCTCGGCTGCGACGCACAGCAGCCTCTGGGGTTTTAATACACCCCAAATCCTGCTGACCCCCATAATGAGAAACTCAGTAAAGGCAGCATGGGGCAGCAGGCAGCGTGGCAGGGTGGATGGAAGTAAGGCTGGAGCTGAGTGTTACTTTGGCACTAATGTTAGTCACAAAATACACAGCCAAAAGCATTTTAGCCCCATTTGGGCAGCACACAGCTCCTTTTCTTTTGAGTTATTTGGCATATAAAATCCCTATCGTGTTATCTACATTATCATCTCTCTTTTTAAGCAGTTTTGGAGTTAAAGCCCTTCTAACTTGACATTTGAAGGGCTACAGGAAGCCCAGGCATCAGTTATCATTAATATTATATCAGATGGTAAGTGCAGTGTTTTTCTGGGGTCTGAGCAGAGTCCTCCTCCGGCTAAGCAGCCTCAGGGCAAGCACAGACCTGCTGTGTATTTGTTAAAGGCATTTTCGGTGTCCTAGAAAGCCCCGAGGGAGAGAAGGAGAAGGGCTGTGCCCATGTACACATGCAAATGGGGGCCACGATGCCCCCCCAACACACAGCTTGCACTTTGCAGCGTTGTCCCCTCCTGCATCCCCCTTCCTGGGGGTGGGTTTGGTGCCTTGTTTCCCAGCCCCAAGCCTTTGCTAGAGCAGACATGGGTCAAAGTGAGGGGATGTCAAAGGCATTCCCTGCCCTGCCAGGGTCTGTACTTTCTCAGAAAAACCCCAGCACCCTCAGCTGAATCCCACGGAGTTTATAAAAAGCCCTGCAGCCACTCCCTTCTACAGGCAGCATGTGGGAATGCTTAGGGAAGGAGGCAAAGTGACTCCCCCACCTTATAATTATGCTGGCTCTCCATCAGGCCTTGTCAAAAGTCACCCAACCCCTAATTAGCAGCAGTCCTCAGCAGCAGGGCAGGACAAAGGCACCCCTCCGTTCCCTCGCCCCTGATAACAGCCCTGTGGGCTGCACCTGGATTTGGATTTTGATGGGGTTGGGGATAAAGCTCAGCTCTGAGCTGCATCTCAGATGGTGTTAAAAGGGGTCTCCCCTCCCCCTAAAAAGGCATCCTTTTAGTCCAGTTACCAAAACGAGCTGGCTCTGGCCCAGGGAGGGCAATAGGGAGAGATAGCACAGAGCAATGGGGTTGCGTCCTGCGCTCATCCCCTCTGTCCTTGCCTGGGGACCTGCTGGGGGACATCTGCTTTACTGCAATGAGTTTGCACGTCTCAGCTCCCCTTGGAGGGGATGACATCTCATCTACTTGAGCATGTCCCCACAGGGCCAAGAAACTTTTCTGCTTCTTTCCCCTTGTCAGTCGCTGGGTGGCTCTAAGGCTCACGAAGATTATTACTTCTCTTGGCTGCGAAGAGCATGATCAGAGTGGAAAAGCTGTATTTATATTATTCCTTTAGCACCCCCCCCTGCACTGCACACAGGCACGCAGAAGATTCGTGATGTGTGAAATGGTTTAATGATTTAAATAGTAATCACCGAAGCTGGAGGGATGCTGTGCTCCATACAGGATAAGAGTTAAAAAAACACCAGGGTAAACAAAAATAAGTGAGCTGCCCCAAGAAGCGTGGCCAGGAGCTGGGGTTGGGCACCGCAGGGCTAAGAGTGCTAGACCAGGCAGGGGAGGGTGAGGGGAGATGCAATGGTGTGGGAGAAGCTTGTGGGGCTGCCTCCCCCCCCAGCCACATGCTGCCCAGTGGGCATGAAAGCTTGTGGACGTGGTCCTGGGTGGCAGAGATGGGTGGTGGCAGGGTTATGCTGGACCAGTGGTCTTTTTGGGGGGCCACCAGCCATGCGAAGGAATTTCTATAAACCTGTCGCCCACCGGTCACTTGTCCTCATCGTCGCTCCCACTGAACTGGTAGGTGAAGAAGCCAACAGACTCCTGGGCGAGCTTGGAGAGGTGGATGACGCCCGTGATGACCAGGGCGGCAAGCAGCAGCGGCAGCACCACGCTCCCCGCCGTGGCCAGGGCATTGTAGCACCGGGCCTTGGAGCTGAAGCGCTGAGCGGCTTCCACGTCCCCAGCCACTTTCCGGTCCCGTGCCTGCAACAGCCGAGAGACGGGGCAGCAGTGCCTGGGCTGCCTGCAGCTCCCTCCCTGTGCCTCCCCCCAGCCCTGCTACGTGGCTTTGGCCCTCTTGCAGCCTGCAATTTAGTCCGCACTGGCTCTACATGCTCCTGCTCCGCTCTCGCCCCGCTTTCTTTGCCACTGGGATTTTCCCTTCTGCGTCTTTCAGAGCCTCACTGGCTCCAGCTCTTGCTTGCCCCCGTCTTTCCACCCTGGTCCAGTCCAGCTGGAGCTGCTCCTGCCAGATGGCGGGTGGAGGGGCCGGGGGCATCATGGCCCCCCAACACCTTCTAGGAAGAAGCAGTTGGTCCTCTGGCAGTGGCAGGAGGCTGTGGTTATCCAGGCCATCTCGCAGCCTCGTTAATAGGTGGCAGGAAAAATGGGGGGGCTTTACCAGGCGATGGTGCCAGCTGCAACCAGCCTTTTGAGGGTGGTGGGCTCTTGTTCCCTACCCCAGCCCTGCCAGGTAGTTATTTCAGATGCTCTATGCCTCCTTGGGAAGGCCATCCCTTGGTACCAACATGGGGAGGGCTCCCAGGTGACCCTAAACATTCAAGTCTCCCATCCCCACTTGGTGCCCCTACCTTGACAGAGAAGGCGAGCGCCACAAAGCCGAGGCAGCAGAAGTTCATGTAGATGGTGTTGAAGATGGACCAGATGAGGTGGTCGCGGGGTGGCGAGGAGGTGAGGATGGTCGGAGACGGCTCCCGCTTGTGGGACAGCGCGGGCAGGTAGTCCTCCCGTGGGTAGGAGGTGTCCATGGCCACGGAGAGGGGCACGCTGCAGTTCTCCTGCTCCAGCAGCCTGGCTGGGGGAGTGGGACAGGGCGTCCCCTTTATATAGTCCTTGTCTATGGCACGGCCTCATCTCCTCTATATATAAACCCAAGAAATTACAGCCCTCCCTGGGCTGTGGTTATCAGACATGCTTGGCTGGGAGCTAGGAGAAACAAACTTGGTTTTGTGAGCCTACACGCTTTTTATATCCAGCCTTCCTCCTGCGATGAGGAGCACAGACAGTTCCAGCATCACCAAAGGAGAGGCCGAGCGCCTGAGGAGGATCATCAGAATGGAGCCATGACTTCGAAGCCAAGTGACTGTCACTCCAAGGGGCTGATATGAGAGAGACCCTTGGTGCCGGGACCTCTGGCTGCGCTGGCTCACACCAATACTTTCAGCCCAATCCCTCCAGGTGGTCTTGGCTAGGAAGACCCCTCGTTTGCAGCATGTTCGGGCTGTCGGATGCATTAAATGGCAACTTAATACCAAAATCTGGAAAAGCTACTTCTACAGGATTCCCTGGAAGCGAGAGGAGATGGGGCTGTGTAGTGGGATGGGGTGTGTACAGCCAGAAAAACACAGAGGTGGGTTTTTTTTTTTTCTTTCCTTCTTCTGCTATGCCTCAGCATTTACGAAGAAACTTATCTGGATCTGGACTGGAAGATCTCCACACCGTGGTGGGGATAGAAGCAGAGCGCTGTGGAGCTGGAAGCAGGAGGAGGAGGAGGAGGCTGCCCTGAAGATGCACAAGGACGCTCTTCTTCCCCACTGATAATAAGGCAACAGGCAAGTTGGGTTTGGCAGGCGAGCTTTATTTGTGGCAACAGTATGTACATGTGTGTCACAGATCCCAGGAAGCCCAAGAGCTCCTTGCTGAAGCGCACAAGTAGAGAAAAGAGGGGGGCTGTCCCCTGTGTCCCAACCCGGCCCACCCCTCCCCTTCCTCACGGTGGCTGTGCTGGGATGCCCAGGGGTGCGGGCAGCAAGGGGCCGGGGCTTCTCTCCCTTTCGCCACGCTCCTCCAGTGGGGACATTTTGGGGGAAGGAAGAGGAGGGGAGGAGAAGCACTCCACGTGGTGGCAGCAAGCAGGTCCGTGGCCATGCGGCAGTCAGTTGATTCACCGGGTGGTCGCTATGATGACGATGACAATGATGGCCACCACGCTGAGGACCAGCAGGAGGGAGCAGATGATGTTCAACACCTTGGCACGGTTGCCATGCTGCCGGGCACCCTCCAGGTCCCCCAGTACTTTGCAGTCACGGGCCTGTGGGGGCAAATGGGGGGGTCATTAGGGGCGACCTGGCTGGGGGGGCCGGACTGGAGTTGGCTGCAACGTGGTGCTGGGACCTCACGGACGCATGGGTGGGCAGGC
>NW_010972672.1:367784-368101 GCF_000737465.1 Haliaeetus leucocephalus
CCCCCCCCCTCACCTTGATGGAGAAAACGAGCGCGGGAAAGCAGAGGCAGCCCAGGTAAGTGAGCCCGTAGCCCAGCAGGACGTTGACGAGGGACCAGACCACGTAGTCCCGGGGCTGCCCGTCGGGGCCGGCGGCGGGGGTCGCCCCCTGCCCGGGGGGCTGCAGCGGGATAGACACCTCCGCCTGCCGGGGCTTCATGGCCGGGACGAGCCAGCAGCCGAGGGGAGGGAACGCTGGGGAAACGAAACCCGGCCCCGCACCGCCCCATCGCGCCGGCCCCGGCCCCGGCCCCCCCCGGGGCGGGCAGAGCGGCCGG
>NW_010972672.1:368111-376302 GCF_000737465.1 Haliaeetus leucocephalus
CCCCGGCCCGGGGCCTCCCGGGTGGCAGGTGGGTGGGCTCAGCCCCCCTCCTGGGGTGGCTGCCACCCAGGGCACGGTTGCCCGTGTCCCTCTACCTCCACCCGGCGGGTGTGGGGCAGCTGTGGGGAGTCGGGGGGGACTCTGGGGACTCCAAAGCGAAATTTTCCCCCTTGGAGGGCCGCTCCCTTGGCAGCGAAGGGTGCGGAGACGGCACCGAGGTGGGGCAGGGACGGGAGTGGGCTGGGCAGATGGTTTCAGGGTGCTGAGACGAGGGGCAGGCGGCTGCAAGGAAAGGTGGGACCCCCCCCAGCTCCCCCGCTGAGCCCCGGGTTCCCCGGCAGCGACTGCAGAGCCTGGCGGTGGCCATCTCCGGATGGGACTGGGACGGCAGATAACGTGAGCCGGGAGGGGTGCAGGGCGTCTCTGAGCACCCCAGAAGCCTGGGGAGGGTGTGTGTGCTGCTATTTAACTAACAGCACAGACATGGCACCCCCTTGCCAAGCCCCTTTCCTGCTGCTCTTCCTCACTCAGCCCTCCCTCCCCGCTCATCTGAGTTTCGGGCAGCCCCGGCCCCCTGAGATAGGGATGCCTGGGGGGAATAACGTCTCCCCAAACCCAGAATCATGACATTTCCAAGGAGAAGGGTGGGGAAGGAGCTTTATTTTCTCTGAGCTCGCCCCACGGGTTCATGCTGAAGAGGGTTGTCTCAGTCAGGGTGCACCAGGAGGGTGCCTGAGGACACCCCCTTGTCCAGTGGGAGTGGGGAGAAAGGTCCCACAGGAGCCGCACGTCTCCCCCCACGAGTGAGGCAGGTAGGTATCAGATGAGCAGGGCGGAGGGGTTATCAAGGCGCCCATTAAAAATTATTCACTTTCAAGGTAATAAAGGAAAAGGGAGCAGCCGTTTCTTATCTCAGGTAGGGACGAAGCCTTGCCATGATTTCAGGAGCACTGTGGGAGGGAGCCAGGAGCTGGCTGCCCACCTTACCCCACTGGCAGGAGATGGTTCGGGGCTTGCTCGAGCCCGTGGGAGGAGAGCCGGACCTGCCACGCTGCCTGAGTCCCCCTTTCCCAAAGCACCAAAGGAGGATGGGTGGCCCTGGAATGGTGACTTTGCTGGGGATGTTGGGTGCAGAGCGGCGTGGTGGGGCTGGATGCGGCAGGAGGGAGCGGGAGGGGGAAGATGGGGATGGAGGTGGGGATGGGGCGGTTTGGGACAAGATGGGATGGGATTCGGTGGGGTGGGACAAGATGAGCCAGGAAGAGATGGGATTAGGGAGCCCTGGTATGGGGGCAGGCAGCAGGCGGGACCCCTGAGCCAGGCACAGGACTGGTGGGGCGGGGGTGACTTTTACCTCACCTTAATGGAGAAGATGAGCGCGACGAAGCCCAGGCAGAAGAAATTGCCGTACAGGGTGTTGAAGAA
Source organism: Haliaeetus leucocephalus (assembly GCF_000737465.1). Classification (NCBI taxonomy): domain Eukaryota; kingdom Metazoa; phylum Chordata; class Aves; order Accipitriformes; family Accipitridae; genus Haliaeetus; species Haliaeetus leucocephalus. The sequence continues at coordinate 369,537 of NW_010972672.1, forward strand.
GGACCAGAGCACAAAGTCCGGGGGGCTGGGGACAGGCTCCGGCTGAACAAAAGAGGTGATGGTGGGGCCGAAGGCGGTGGCTGGGGAGCCTGCCCCGTTCCTGCCGTAGGGCTGCATGTTGATGCTGATGGACTGGGGGAAGTTCTCCATGGCAGCTTGGCACTACTGAGGAGCAGGTGCACAGGTGCCTGGGCTAGTTATAGGTAAGAGGAAGGGTTTGCCAGGGTGGGGCCACCCTGCCTGACACCACGCAGGGCACTGGGATGGGCACACCGGCTCTCTCAGGGGACGGGCTGCAGGGTGGAGTGGGCTCCCTGGGTGGGCTGGGCGCTTAAGGCCAGGTTGGGGGAGAGAGCCGCAGCCCCGGGCACGGTCTGCGGGGCAGGCAGAGGGGGATGCCCACAGGTCGGGCGATGCCACGGGGCGGGTGCCTCACCTGCGCTTCTTTGCTTTTTGCCCTCTTGGGCTGATAAACGATTCCTGCCCTGGGCAGGTTAGGGCAGAGGTGCGCCGCTGGGGTTACTCAGTCACAGCGGGGACATGCCACTGGTGGGGGACACCCACCAGCCCCCCAAAGCCCCCTCCCCAGCTGCAAACCACCACCGAGGGCTCAATCCCCATCCGCGGAAGCTAAAACCAGCAGCAGCAGCGGGGGTCCCCCAACTGCTGGGTTTGCATGTTGGGTTTCAAGGGGTTTTTCCTCTCTTTGGTTTGGGCATCCATGACGAGGTCTTGCAGCCGTGATGAAGTCTTGTGGCTTCCAAAAGAAGGTTGAGGGGTGGAAAAAAGAAAGAAGAAAGCTTCAAGAAAGCAGCAGGAACATAAAAACTGTCTGAATCAAAAAACCACCAAGGCACAGAGCTACAAACTATGTGGGTTTTGGAAACATCAGCATCCTTCCTGCTTGGTGGCTGGCTCCTGGAAGCCGAGTGAGAGGCTGATAAAGGGAAACTCAGCCCTCATATTTTTCTGAGAAATGGGTTTTATCCCACTCAGAAAGAGCAGAGGGTTTGCACCAGGAGGAGGGCAAAGGTGTTTGTCACCTGCGCTTGTAGGCATTCAGGTTTTCTGGCCGTCCCCGTAATCTGGGTGCAGATCTGAAAGTCCCAGCCCCTGACATCACTTGTCCCAAGCCCACACGAATATAGAGATTTCTTTTTTTTTCTTTTTCTTTCTTTTTTTTTTTTTCCCTTCTCAGCTACTTCCTTGGTGGTACAAGGAAGTGGTAATGGTGACACATTACCTTGGTAATGAGGTTTATTAGGTTGTGGTGATAATTAAGGAATTGCTGTGAGAAGCGGGGAGGCTGGTGGAGATGGGCAAGGGGATGGAGGGAGGAGGGCTTGGGCTCAGTGGGGTTTTCTGGGTGGGTGTTTGCACCCCAGTCCCAACACCTGATGTATGTGCTGCTGAAAAAGCTGCTGGCAGGAGCCCAGCAGAGGTTCCCCATTTTGGGCTGCTGGGGTCCCTCCATGGGGCATTATCTGCTTCTGCAGCTTGTGTGGAGGCAAAGGCACCTGTGGCATTGGGATGCTGGCCAGGGGCAATTGGCAGCCACCCGGACCGAGCACAGCTGGTTTGTTCCTTGTCCCTCATTTCTGAGTGTCCATTTAGGGATCCCATTTCCCACAAACCCCTGCCACAAGTGGGATTACAGCTGGTGTCTCACTGACCCACGCTTGCTGCCAACCTCCCACCGAAATCCCTACCTCCCCATCTGCATTTCCAGCTATTTCATTTATTTGCCCTTGCACCTGAACAAACGAGACACTAGAAAGCCGAGAGACAAAGTTCAGTCCTCATTACTGCTGCTGGCTGGGTGCCTCTGCCTGGCCCTGCTCCCACCCACACCCCCAGCCCTTGGGGAGGTGCTTCAGTTCCCAGGGCTGCTCCTGAGCGGGGCCAGGCAGAGTTAAGGGGATGTGGTGGGTGATGGCTTTTGGGGCAAGTGCCGGAGGGAAGGTGCAGAAAAGCGAAACAGCGGGGTGGAGGGTGGCTTTTGCATGCCTGGAGGGAAGGGTCTGCAAGGCGAATGCAGGACCGTGAGGTTTGCAGGAGGCTTGTTCAGCTGGGTTGAGAGCGGCTCGGTGGGTTACATGGCCCATCGAGGGCCGGCATGGGTCCCACCGCTTGCTCAGCACTCGCTTCTGGCAGTGTGGCTGGGAGCTCAGGGGCTCGGTGGCTCCTTGCCAACAGCCTGAAGCCATTGCCGTAAGAGCAGGAACAGGCTGTTCACATTCTCAGAGCACCGCTGTCCTGCCCCTCCCCATTGTGGGACGGCAGCCCCTGGATCGGGTGGATTTACCCCAGAAAAAGGGCTTTGCTCTCCCTCCTTTCAAAGCCCACCCTGTTCCTGCTGTCCCACCTGGCTCCCTCCCAGCACTCACCAGGACCCTGTGCAGAGGGGCATCCCCATGCTGAAAAGCCCCAATTGCACTTTGGGGAGACAGAGGAGGGTTTTGGGGGGGTGCAGAGGGTGAGGGGCTGCTTCTTCCTGTCCGACTCCACCCTGCTCCCGACAGGGATATCTGACTACGACTGCCCTGGTGGGTTTTGGGCTGCAGAACATCCCTAGGAAGATGTGCCCCAGGATTTTTTGCATGCGTTGGCTGATTGAGGAGGGGGAAGAGCATGCAGTGAGCCCACACCCCCGTGCAAGCCCAGATGGGCATCAAACCCCCCTGGGGCAGCGATGTACAGCAAGGGATTTGGGCAGAACAAGGCTGGATCCCGCTTCTGCCGGGGTCGGGAAGAAAGCAGGATGAGGAAGGTGGGTACAGGAGCTGGTGCGATCCAGCACAGCCCGCCGGCATGCCGCCAACCCCTTGGACAATGGGATGTGGCTGCTGCCAGCACTGTAATGAAGCAGCCAAGAGCCTGAACAGTCAGGGTGATGTTTTCGAGCAGGGGTTTGCTGCTCTTTTAAAAAAATTCTCACCCCTCCCACAGCTGGATGGGGACGTTTGAACCAGTATCCTGCTGGTGAGCATGTCGGTGGCCTGTGAGCCGGGTGGGCAGTGAGCAGCCCAGTTTGCAACTGGGAGCATGTGCTTGTTTGCTCTTACGGGAAGAAGCAGAGGAATAAATGATTCACCAGAAGGTTGGTGCCAGGGAGCCTGCAACAAATAACCGTTTTGTTTTGCGGGCAGCATTTCTGACATCTTACTCATGAGCATGGCTTCTTGGCGGGAGCCTCATGTTCTTGGGGAGAGAGAAAAAAAAAAAAAGGCTCTTTTTTCCCATCCTTGTGAGGCCCCAGCCCCAAGGACCTGAGCCTGCCGAGGGCGAGCAGTGCGAAGGCTTCCAGCAAACTGGGAAAAGGGGAAGCCAGGCCAACCACATACTTGAAGCTCTGCCAGATGGGCTTCAGCCAGGAGTTTTTGCGGGGCCTTGCCCAGGTCACTTCGGACACCACTGAAGCCAGGCAGCCGAGTGCCACATGCCAAGAGCCCTGGAGGCATGAGGCTTACTGTCCGCTTCCCAGCCAGCCCTTACATTGAGGCGGCAGGGATGGCTGGCGTGAAGGCTTGATGCTTGTCATGGTTTAACCCCAGCTGGTAACTAAGCCCCACGCAGCTCCTCGCTCACTGCCCCACTGTGGGATGGGGGAGAGACTCAGAAGTATAAAAGTGAGAAAACTCATGGGTTGAGATAAAGACAGTTTAGTATGTAAAGCAGACCGTAGGGTTTAACATTGCAATGAACTCCTCCTCTTGTCCATGCTCCAGCTTGGAATTGCCTGCAGACTGCAGTCCCTTAGGGGTGTATCTGCTCCGAGCGGAGCCTTGTCTATGAGCCACAGTCTCTTCAGGAGTATACCTGCTGCAGCAGAGACTTATCCACAGCCACAGTTGCTTTGAGGTGCTCCAGCATGACCGCATGCGCAGCCACAGATCCTTCAAGGTGTACCTTCTCCAGCCTGGACTTTTCCTTGGGCCACAATCCCTTCAGAGGTGTACCTGCTGTGGCACAGACATAACCACCGCCACAGATGCTTCGAGATGTACCAGCTCTGGCATGGGGTTATCCACGGCCACAGATGCTTCGGGGTGTCCTGCTCCCATGTGAATTCATCTGCAGGTCGCAGTCCCTTCTACTCGAGTTCATACTGGAGTTCTAGCCTGTCCAGTACAGCACCACAGAAACAGGAGTGATGCCATGGCCATCTGCCAGCCCAGGCGCATCGCCATTGCTGTTATCAAAATGTTCCCAGGCATGGCAGTCAGAAGATAAGCAGTGCAGCAGTACAGCAAGCAGCAAAAGCAAAAAGCAGCCACTAACGAGCACTAGACTCTAATACACAGTGAAGCAAACAAGCCCCATGGCAAGCACAGGAGCCTCTCGATTAATAGCTAAACAGCAATAACAGGTATAAATTTGATCTAGCACATTCCAATCAAAGCTGTTGTTATCTTCAACCCTTCGAGCCCTGTGTTGGGTGCCAAAAAGGACTGTTGTGGCTTAACCCCAGCCAGCAACTAAGCACCACGCAGCCCCTTGCCCACTTCCCCCGGTGGGATGGGGGAAGAGAGTTGGAAGGGTAAAAGTGAGAAAACTCATGGGCTGAGATAAAGACAGTTTAATAGGTAAAGCAAAAGCTGCGCACGCAGGCAAAGCAAAACAAGGAAGTAATTTATCACTTCCCATGGGCGGGCAGGCGTTCTGCCATCTCCAGGAAAGCAGGGCTCCATCATGCGTAACGGTGACTTGGGAAGACAAACGCCATCACTCCGACCATCCCCCCCCCCTTCCTTCTTCTTCCCCCAGCTTTATATGCTGAGCATGACATCCTGTGGTCTGGAATATCCCTCCGGTCAGTTGGGGTCAGCTGTCCGGGCTATGTCCCCTCCCAGCTCCTTGTGCATCCCCATCCTGCTCGCTGGTGGGGTGGGGTGAGGGGCAGAAAAGGCCTTGACTCTGTATAAGCACTGCTCAGCAGTACCAAGAACATCCCTGAATTATCAACAGTTTCCAGCACAAATCCAAAACATAGCCCCATACCAGCTACTATGAAGATTAACTCTATCCCAGCTGAAACCAGCACAATGCTGAAAAAGCTTTGGGGTGGGGGTGGGGGGTTCACCTTCTCACTTCACCTCAAAAGCAGCCTTGCCTAGCTGGTGTCCCTGTCACCCGGCGGTCCCAGCACCACCCCATGTCTCAGGGCTGAGTTGTATGGCTCTGTCCTGCAGCAAGGCGATTTGGGATGGAGCCACACCACCCACAGCTTCCCCTTCCTTCTGGAAGCCTCTGCTGGCCCCACTGCCCCATGCATGGCTGCATGGAGTCATGTTCGAGCTCATCTTGCTTGAGTCCTTTGCACAGCCCTCCCCCCCCAGAACAAGCTTGCTTTCAGCTCTGCTTGCTCCTACCACCCTCCTGAGGGTCAGTGAGGATGGGGGTGCTCCTGGTGACACCCCGGCAAAGACGAGGTGCTACTTGTATCCTTGGGGTGAGCCTTACAAGCGCTTTGCATCCTGTGTGGATGCCTCTTCCCCATGGGTACCCGGGTTCACCGAGCCTGGCTCATCATCTGTGTGATGCTCCATGCCAAGGGACAATTTTCCCTCTTCAGGCACATCCTGAGGGTGGATGCCATTTCTCAGCTGGCCAAACTAGGGTGGGGGGACCCCAAACCACCCCCTGCCAAAATGAAACCGAGCTGGGGCAAAAGTGAAAGAAACCTTTATTTGAACCAGGTTTTCTCCGAACGAGGCAATTCTCCTTCGGATTATTCTTAGAGGCACTTGGAGATACAAAATCAGAGCGAAACAGCAAGCAGAAAAGCACACTCTTTTCCTTTGCTACAGCCAGTTCCTGGGTGCTCAGCTGCTGCCAGAAGAGAGGTGTCTCCAGGGAGGCCAATGAGGGCTGCCATCAGAGAGGGCTCCGTAGGGGCTTTGAGCAGCGAGGAAAGGGGGACAGGACCCCAGCAGGGTCTGGGAGGCCGCATGGATGACAACCCCCAGCTCTGAGGGGTGACGGGGGCTCCTAGCAGACGTAAGGGGGGATGCTCTGCCCACGGAGCAAGGGAAGGGCTAAGTGGGGCCGAGCAAGGCTTGATGCTCCTGGTTGAAGAGGTTCACCACGACGATGGTGCCGCTAGCGATCAGGGCGATGACGAGGATGACGAGGAAGATGTTGAGCAACAGGGCGGTGATATTCAGGTACTTGGCGGTGGAGCCGTAGCTGAGCGCCCCGCTGTAGTCGCCGAGGACTTTGCGGTCCCTAGACTGTGGGGAGGCAGAGGGGAGAGTCAGCAGGGTTGGGGGGAGCCAGCGGAAGGGGACACCCCGGGGGGTTCCAGGCTGCAGCCGGGTGGGAGTGGTGCTGGAGGGACTTGTGCAAGCCTGAGCCGCCATGCCGGGCTGAGCTCCCCGTGAAACACCGGGGTACTCTGGGGTGCCAACTGCCCCAAACCCCTGCCTCCTCCAGAGCTTCCAGCCAGGGCTCTGTGGGGCCAGGGGTCCACGGAGTGGGGGCTTTGTGGGGTCCATTGGGCACCTTCGGCTTTGGGGCTCTGTGGGGTCCATGGGGCTTCTGTCTTGGGAGCCTGTGGGGTGCTTTGGGCACCCCAGGGCTGGGGCTCTGGGGGGGTCCACGGGTCTCCCTGGGCTTGGGGGCTCTGGGGGGTCCACAGGCCTCCCTGGGCTTGGGGGCTCCGGGGGCTCCTTGCGGGGGGCTCTGTGGGCTCCATGAGTCTCCCTGGGGCCGGGGGCTCAGTGGGGTCCCCGGGGCCGCCCCCCACCCCACCGTGCAGGCGACG
>NW_010972672.1:376449-379206 GCF_000737465.1 Haliaeetus leucocephalus
CCCCTTCTTTCCTTGCCCCTTTCTCTGTCCCCTTCTTTGTCCCCTCCCGGGGTGACCATCTGGGGTCAACTGTGAGCGTTTTGGGGTGCTTGGTGAAGAAACTCTAAATAAGGTCCCTGCCACATAGCACTGGGAACCCCCCTTGCCTCCCCCGTCAGCCTCAAACCCCAGCTCCCCACAGTTTGGATTTTCAGTAGAAGCGGTCAAGGCCAATGGGACACAACTTCAAGGCCCCTAAAGTTTCTAGCTCCATCGAGGAGAAAGGCTTTTGGCAGAAGAAGCCCTGGCCAGGATTATTGTCCCTTTGGCAGGGTGTGGATTGCCGCTCCCTTAATTTTTTGGAGGGGGTTTCTTCCCGGAAACCTCGTCAAGGCAGGGCTGAGTGCACGGCTGGCGTGGGGAGGCAGGATGCCGTGCGAAGGGCTTGGGCTTGTGCCTGCTTGTGAAATCCCCGAAATCCCGCTGGGGTGGGGGGAGAGCGGCTTCAGGCAGCACTGGGATGGCTGGCTGCGAGCTCATCCTCTCCAGCTCTGTCACCTCTCAGGCAGCCCTTTACAGGGTCGAAGCAGTCAGGAGCAAACCTTGCTCTAGCAGAGGGACACAAGCCCGGCTCTGACTCCATCCCCCACAAATATGGGGGGAGGCCAGAAGATGCCACTTGTTGGGGACATCATTTGGGACCTGCAAAAAGCCCTGTGCCAGCTCCCTGCGGTCCCCAAGGGTACCAGACCCCTTATGAAAATTCCCCTCCCTCACTATTACACCAACCAGTCTTTATAGTATGACAGTGTATTAACTTTGTTAATACATCTTAATTCGGATTATACACTGTAATATGAGGAGGTGACAAAATTTTATTGGCAACTCTGGGATTGTTCATGCTTAAGTAAAACAAACAAAAGGGCAGCCTGGCCCTGGAAATACGGACTTTGCTTCTCAGAAGCTTCGAGTTGTCCATGAAGGTTAAAGGATGCCCCGGGATAACCAAGATCATGCCAGCATCCTAAACCCTTCTGACACGTCTTGGAATCCCTCCCAGCATCATCTGGCATCACAGAGCAGTCACTCCGGCAAGACTGACTGCAGGGACATCTGGCTCAATGGATAATCAGTGAGAATCTGCAATACCGCAAAACTACAGTTGCTTTGCAAAGTTTGACTACAATTCGTAATCGGTAGCATAGGTGCTAGTAATTAGTCAAGTCATCTTGTACCTGACCGATCGAAGGGTATGAGAACCCTCTGCGAAGCCACATTTGGGGTGCCCCAGTTGGGCTGGGACCCCTCGTGCATGAATATTTGCTTTTGTAATTCTGTACTTTGTGTCCCAGCTTCTCTCCTTGGTCACTACGGGCCAGTCGCAATTTTTTTGGGATGTCCCACTGGTATTCCCAAACCTCCCAGACCCCCCCAGGGCCGCTGGCAGGGTGGGAAGAGGTTGAACCTCAGTCCCTTGGCCGAAGGCTGTGCAAACAGCCATGTCCCGACCCGCAGCCTCCCGCTCCCTTAGCTGCAGAGGTGCAAAAAATGGGAGACATAACGGCTTAATTTCCCCAGATGTGCGTCTTCCACATCAGTTGGGAGAGCCTTGTGCAGAGATCCCCTTCATCCTGGCCTCCTCCTCCTCCTCCTCCTGGCTGGGGCAGCCCTGTCAGCCCCTGGCCACCCCAGCCCGCTGCAGGGCTCAGTGCCGGTTCGCTTCCTAACAAGGACCGAGCTTCCCACTGCTGCTTTCCCTGCCTGTTTGTCTAAATTGGGCTTAATTACCGTCTAATTAACCTTCCACATCCTTAAGGGAGGGGAGCGCGGGGAAACGAAACCCAGAGCACTGGTGCCCTCTAGTTTTCTCAGCTGCGAATGTACTTTTTTCTCTAATAACTGATTTCTTGTGTGTTTTTCTCCCAGCTCCGAGCCGCAGCAAGGAGGAGCTGCTGCCTCAACTTGTGGAGCGGGAAAGGAGACAAAAAAAAGCGCCCCGATGTTTTCGCCACTGCGCTGCAGCGGGAAAAACCAGCCTGTGCATCGGTGAAGTGAGTTGTGGCCAGTCTCAGCCTGGCTGAGCCCCTGCAGCCCCGAGGAGTAGCCCTGGCAAGCGGCTCCTTCAAGGCGGTGCGGCCTGTAACCCTCCGTCAGCGAGGCCTTGGTTGCTGTCGGTGTAATTACGTCTTACTGTTAATTACTGTTAGGCTTTGCACGGGGTGAGCTACAGCCTTCCTTCTTCCAGATGGTCCTGCTGGCAGAAGTGGCCTCGGCCCCGGGGGTCACTGCACCCAGTGAGGGGGATCCCAGGGATCCCAGCCCCCGTGGGATCCCTGCACCCAGCAAGGGGGATCCCTGCATCCAGTGAGGGGGATCCCAGGGATCCCAGCTCTCATGGGATCCCTGCACCCAGCAAGGGGGATCCCGGGGATCTCAGCCCCTGTGGGATCCCGTGCATCCAGCAAAAGGGATCCCTGCGCCCAGCAAGGGGGATCGCAGCCCTCGTGGGATCCCTGCACCCAGCGAGGGGGATCCCAGCCCCTGTGGGATCCCGTGCACCCAGCAAAAGGGATCCCTGCGCCCAGTGAGGGGGATCCCGGGGATCCCAGCCCCCGTGCGATCCCTGCACGCAGCAAGCGGGGATCAGGGGGACCCCACCACTCGCCCCTATGGGATCCCTGCACCCAGGGAGGGGGGATCCCAGGGATCCCTGCATCCGAGCCCGTGGCATCCCTGCCCCCGGCGAGGGGGGACCGGGGAGATCCTCGCACCAGTGAG